>NC_134536.1:139607058-139959265 GCF_050624435.1 Tenrec ecaudatus
CCACTGGTATGGAAGGTGCTGAAGTAAATCCTAAACTCTGAATAGCGCTAGAAATGAGATGAGCTGGGGACACGTATGTTGCTCCGATCCTCTCAAGGCTATTACTAGATGCACTTGAAGGCAAACGTTTTAAAACTGCTTGGGATATTCGGGGGTAGGGTGTGTGTGAGAACGCTTAAGCTGCCTTCTGGGGAGGATGAGCCGATCACCTGCAAGCCTCTCATTGCATCAGGCAAGCTTGGGGCCAGCGGTGAGTTGACTGCTTGTAATGGGCGATGCTGTGTGGCCACAAGGGTCCTTTTCAGTTCCCCATCCTTCACCCCCCCTCTCTTCCGAACACGTCGAACAAATATGTACCAGTGAAAAGAGCCTTTGAATGACTGGTTTGCTCTGGGAACCTACACATCGCAGATTAGCAAAGGCTGGAAACGGGGGAAAAGCCAAAGTCAGGAGGCAGCTACTCAGCCCTCGAGGACCTCGACAATCACATCAGCCTCCAAGGGGGAACCTGAGCAGGGACGCCAGGACCAGAGCCTTCCCTTAGACACAGGGAGCCCTGGGGGATGGAATACTGCTTCCTGAATGGGGCCCTGGCCCATTATTTCTACATCGGTGACTATTGCTGAACACACTGTTCACTGGGTGGACAAATACCCAGAGACCCGAACAGATCAATTTCCAAACGGAAAAAGGAACAGCTGGCCACTAGGAGAAAAGAAAACGCTTACCCTCACTAGAAACCAAACAACATTGTTGTTCTTGTGGTTGCCGCCAGGCAGGTCGCCACTGGCTCACCGTGACACCCATATGAGGGAGAGAACTGCCGCATGGGGTTTCCTTGGCTCTCGTCTGTACAGAAGTGGATCTGCAACCCCTGGATGGGTTTATTTTGATGGGAAATTGCTTCGTTTAAGAACTGGCAAGCATGAGGAGCCTTACGTAGAACGGGTTTTATTCTCTAGATCAACCATCACTGGATTCCTCAACATCTCAAACCTTTTCCACCTGAAAGCTAATCTTACACTATCTATAAACATGATTGCAGCCAACTCGTTTCTAAAACGAGTGGGAAAGAGTAGGAGCCGAGAACTGCCAACATCTTCTATGTTTCCTCGACTTCAAAGGCAATGTTCACCCCTAAAGAAAGAAGCTCGAGCCACGAAGGAGCGGGGCTCCGAACTGGTTCATATTGGTTCATTGGTTGCGCCTGCATATCAAAGGTGCTTTTGTAAGATCTCTACTTTTCCTCTTTTTCAAAAGAAGGAAAACAGATCGATAGTGTCTTCCAGGTTGTTGTGGTTGTTGGCGGTGTTTCCCCCTCTCTGCGAAGGTTTCAGTGGTAAGCACATGGAATACAAGTGTGTTGCCTAAATTTAAGGAGAGCTGGTTTGTGAAATGCCTAAGAGGAAGGCGGGCTGCAAAGACATCCATCCTGAATGACTCTTCAGGGGCATCGCTCTGAGACAGGCAGATGCAATAAGAAAAGCGAGCTTAATGGCTGAAACCTGACAAGCGAGACATCATTTTCTGTAACAGGTTCACGATCAGTTCCGCCAGTGCAAATTGTCACATACATTCAACTTTTAGGTACTTGAAATGTTTAAAGACTCCAATAGTAGTAACACCAAAATGTCTCACAAGGCTGTTCTGAATAACACGTGGATTTACATTTCTCCTTAATAAATACACCTCAGCGGTCAAGAGAGCTCCCAACATGAAATACATTCATCTCTACATGGCGCAAATATTTTAAACGTTTTTAAAAACAGGATAAAACACAAGCTTTCGTTTGTTTTCAAACATAATTCATTTTTATAAGGTAACAGCATGCGGTTTTACATTCTAAAAATTGACTCCAGTACTTCAAAGACGCTGGGTGGATTTAAACTGCCAGTCTTCAGGTTAGTAGCCAAGCAGGCAACCACAGCGCCCTCCAGAGCTTCTGTAGAACAACCATAAAAGGGACGCCCCCACCCCGCCCCCGCCCAGCAATGTACAAACTCATTCCTCCCTTTCACAGTCACAAGAGGAGGCAACACTTAAATCTGTTGGTTTTGCTCCATAACGCCCTGCAAGCTGAATTCCTCCTTTATCTCCTCTTTTTATAGGGCACAAAACCAAAAACCTAACCCTCTGCCATAAAGTCAATTCCAACTCATTGTGACCCTATAGGCCCGAATGGAACTGCTCCTTAGGGTTTCTGAGACTGTAAATCTTTGAGAGCAAAGAGTCTTATCTTTCATGGTTATCAGTTCAATGCTTAACCTACTGTAGTACCGGGACTCCTGATAGGGAACGTGTGTCCTTCAAGACAACAGATCAAGATTAATTCTTCGGATCTCTCCAAAACACTCATGCTAACTTTCTAAGTTGAACTCTCTGCCTTGAATTTAATTCACTCATCCCACAGATCCCCTCAAAAGCCACTGTTTGGCTTATACCACTCTTTTAGAGCAACCTAGTAATGCCAACTGTATTACTCAAGTATGATCGCAAAGTGGGACTTTCCAGATAAACAGAAAATAAGAATATTTTGGAAACCAAACTACATTTATAAGAAATGCTAAAGGGAGTGCATCAGACAGAGAATCAGTAATGGCAGAAAGCAACGTGAGATTAAGACACTTTATACCATCACCAGAAATTAACCCAGAGATAGAAGTATGGAAGATAAAATGACACAACCTAGAGAACCAAATGTCACTTGGTAAACAATAGCAACTACAAAGCAAAATGGGGTGGGTAGTTATGTAATGTCAAATATAGATAAAATCAAGGTGATGTCAATATAGAAAGGACTGTCACAAACTTAGAAGGATTAGCAAACAGAAAATAGACCTTTGCCACCAATGTTTTAAAAAGGAAAATCATAAAAATTCAGTGAACAGTGAAAACAGCAATGAAAAAAATTAATTTATAACTAAAAAGCCAACCAAAATGGAGCAGGAATGGAATATAATAAACTAAGGCAACAACCAGAAAAGAGACAAGGAAAGATTGTACAATAAAGAATTAATCCAACAAGAGAACATAACATAATAAACATCTGTGCAAACAATGAAAGAGCTCTAAAAGACACAAACCTAACTTTAATAGAATTGAACAGAGAAACTGACAACTCCATAATAATAATAGGAGACTGTAATACACCACTTTTGAGAATGAACAGAACAGCCAAAAAGAAAATCACCAATAACACAGAAGAGCTAAATAACACAATCAACTAGTTTAACCTCACAGACATTTACGAAACACTCGAGGCAACAGCAGCATAAGACATAGTCTTTTCCACTGCTTATGCACAGTCTCCAGAATACATCCTATGCAAGGTCACAAGGGAACATGAATAAATTAAAAATATCAAAATACTAAGAAGTCACAATATAAAGTTGGAAATGAAAAGCAGGAAGATCAACGAAAACTATCAAATACATAGAAACTGAATAACATCCTCTTTAAAAACTACTGGGTAGGACCCATTGAGAGACTGGACATGCCTGTGTTCATGTAGCCATGGTGGCCAGGGGCTGTGTACATCATGTTACCATGGGGAGGGGTCTGCATTGGCTGTTGGGCATAGGGCTGGCTCCCCATCATGCCCATCTGCATCTGCACAGGGTACTGGGTGGTCTGATTCATGTAGCCATGCTTGCTGTGGTAGCTACTGTTCATCATCGGCTGGGACATGCCGTACCCGTTCATGGCATTGAGGCTGTTCATGTTCACTGAGTTGACATTATACGCTGGGGCTGGCATCAAGTTCACACTCGTGTTCATGCCTCTGCATGGTTAGAGTCCGTGCAGGACCCTGCATGGCTACGGTCTGGGAGCGACCATAGATTTGTGACTGATGGGTGGCAGCCACTGGTGACAGAGATGCCGACTTGGTTCTCATGGAGATGTGGCCCTTGCTGGCGATCTGGGTTTGCAGTTGTTGGCTGTGGGAGATGCCAAGATTTGATGCAGCCAGGTTCCGCTGCAGAAGGGGTGGCGGCAGATTCATTGGAGAAGGAGTCAGGTTGGGGGGGTGGGGTCATGGTTGCTTGTGCTTGAGGCTCCCCAGGGACAGAGTATGGCGACTAAGAAAGCTGAACAAGCCCTGTGTTGCTTAATGGCGTGTCCACTCCATGTAAATGCCGTTAGGCTTTCAGTTACTGTATATTTTGTTTAAGGTGACACTTGAGCATGCCGCTAATGTCTTTGTTAGTGACAGTGGGTCTTGGAGTACTGTACAAGTGTTGTGCTAACAGTAAGCCATTTCTTAAGGGTTTTTTTGCCTTGATTAGGGTGCCCTGCTTTGAGAGTGTGAAAAAAAAGAACAAAACTATATTGTTGTTAATTATAAAACTGTAAAGAGCTATAATAGCTATTCCTATTTGATTAGTCAGAGGGGTTTTATTGCTAAACGTTTGGTGTAAAGGTGAGACCTTTTTCCATTTTTGGTGACAGATTTTTTTTGGGGGGAAAAGGCAGCTTTCTGTTTTATAAATGTAGACTTCTGTTTATTGAATGAAGCATATCTCAGTGTTTATATGTCAGGTTTTGAAACATTTCAGATATGTCCAAATACTTGGCAGCATTTAAAAAAATAGTGAATTTGGTATAAAGTTGCTATTTTATGGAAATGCCTCTAACTTTACATTTTCATTCCATCTGTAGATTTTTCTTTCTTTATAAAATAGTGGAGTTATTTTTTAAGGAAAAATAGAAAAGTAGCTTCTGAATAGCTCAAACTAAGCTTTCAAATCACATGTAAAAAAAGCAAAAAGGTTATTTGTGTCTGTTTATATTGCTTCCTTTTTTGTAACCTTTGCACCTGTAATCCTTGTATTAAATAGCCAGTGACACTCTTGTATTTATCTGTTCTCTTTTTACTCAGTCATTTAAAAAAACACACAGAAACAAAAACAAAAAAGTTGTACATTTTAACATAAAATAAATTATGATAAGCCAAAGAAAACACACACTACTGGGTAACTGAATAAATTATATATATATATATATATGACTCATATATATATATGAGTCAAACAAGAATGAAAATACAACATGCCAAAATCTTTGTGACACAGCAAAAACAGTACTCAGAGGACAATTCCTACTAGTAAATACACACATCAAAAAGAAGAAAGGACCAAACTCAGTGCCTAAACCCAATATCTGCAACCATTTGAAAAACAGCAGCAAATTAAGCATATGTATAGTCAGTAAATAAAAAAATAGCAAAGATTCAAGCAGACATAAAATGGAGAAAAAGGTAAAGTGTTAGCAAGACTAGAAGTAGGTCTGTTGAAAGAATAAAATTGGTAAACCATTGGCAAGAAAGTAAGAAGATGCAAATAATATGTATATGAAATTAAATGGGCGATGTCATGACAGAATTAACTGAAATAAAAGGATAATAACAGAATTCTATGAATAAATATACTCCAGTAAATTTGAAACCCTAGAAGAAATGGACATTTTTCTAGAAACACTACCTATCCAAATGAAAAGACATTAAGGTAGAAATTTTTAGCAGATTTATCACCAAGGCAAAAATTGAACAGGTCACTAAAAATGCAACCCAAAATAGTTCTGCACCACGTGACTTCACTGTCAGATCCGATTGGTCAGAGAAGTGCTGACTTCAATTCTACTCAAACTACTCCAAAATACAGAAAAGGGGGGAATATTCCAGAATTCATTTTATTAAGCTAAAACCAAAGCCAGGCAGATACTACGAAAACAGAAACTTATATTATCAATAGCCTTCATGCAAAAATACATACAAGCAAAAAAATTCAAAAAAGTGATTACTCAATAGTAGCCAACAAAAATGAAAAAAAAATACACAATGATTGAGTGCAATTCGTATCACTAACTCAGAGTAGGAAACCAAAGCAGACCAATAACAAAACAAGAAATAGAGGTGATCACGAAATTTCCAGAGAAGAAAAGTGTAAGATGAGATCGTTTCATGGGGGAATGCTACCAAGTATTCAAAGAAGGGCTGCCACCAGTTCCACACTGCCTATTCAAAAATATAGAAAGCGACAGAACTCTCAAATTCATTCTATGAAATGAGCATAATCCTGATATAAAAACCAGGCAAAGATCTTACAAAGACAGAAAACTACATACCAGTATCCCTTATGAACATCGATGCAAAAATTGTCAACAAAATTCTGGCCAATAGGTTCCAATAATATATAAAAACATTAATTCATCGTGACAAAGTAGGATTGATACTAAGGATGCAAGGATGGTACAGCATTTGAAAAATATCATTGTAATCCACCACATAAGACAAAAAAGAAGCAGATCATATAAATATGTGCAGAAGAGCATTGGACACCAACAACCTTTTTTGCATATAACATGCATTTAATAAATGATGGTTTCTAGAGTCCTGTTTACCATTTCAAAATGCAGTCATTTGGGAAATTCTGTGTATTATTTTAAAATATTCTTTGTCCAGGAATAGGTGTTATTATTACTTTTATGATAAGATTCTTGTCATGCTTTCTTCATCTGTTATATGTTGAAGTAAAACTTACATCTATTAAAAATTGAAACCATACATTAGTCTTCAGTGCATAAGAAAATTGTTTTTGTGGTTTCCATCTCTCTCTAGTGGCTTGAAAAATCCAAATTGCTCTTTTTATTGTGATTTTTCTTGAAGGATTTAAAATAATAGGTGTCAGCATCCACATCACTCTTAAAATTCTCAATTCTCCTCTTTCCTAATTTTCTGGTTAGCCACCCAGTCAAGGTTGGCATGTATTGGCCCAAGTATGTAATAAACAAACGGGTGATCAGAGATTCAGGTATCTTTCAAATCATTGGCCATACTGATTAAAATCAATTGGGCAAAATGACCGGTTGCCATCTTGAAGGGCTGGTCTCCATCATTACCTAAAGGCTTCATGACTTCTTCAGTTCATTCATCACAATATTTGACTTCAGTATTGGTCCTGGGTAAATGGTAGAAATGATAATACTGAGATATGTAGCAAGTTCAGAGGCTATTAAAAATAAAAAACCCGAAGAGCATGCATGCTGCTCAGACACTATACCCATTATGCTATTGACAGTGACAATCTTGCCATGCTTCCTCTCGATCATGTGAGGCAGAACACATTTTGTCAAGGACACGGTCCCTAGTTAGTTAAGTGTCATGAGCTCTCTGTAGACATGCAGGCTGGTGTTCATGGACAAAGGACGTTGGAATCATCCAACATTGTTGACCAGAATGTCAATTTTACCAAACTCCTGGAGAACAGCCTTGGTGGCCGCTTCATGGGATTTTATGTTCATTAGGTCAAGGGGCAAAATAAGTACATCTTTTCCTTTTAAATTGCCATTCTCAAGACATTTTTGTTTCACCCCTTCAGCTTGTCCATTTTTTCTGGTGGGTATCACAAGAGAAACTCCTAGTTTAGATAGCTGGTAAGCCAACTCCTCACCAGTTACACTTGATACCCCGGGAACCCACACCGTCATATCAATCAGCTCCCATTCTGGGTGTTGCCCTTGCACTCAGCCCACATTAGGCTCAGGTCACTGCCTGCCCACAGGAAGCATAGCAAGTGCACCACGACCAGAGCAGAGTGCCCAAAGCTAGCCCAAACTCTCAGAACATTGCAGCAATGCTCACTCAGCTCCGCCACACGACCCAACACACATTTCTGATTAAAACACTCAATAAAAAAGGAATTGAAGGAAAATTCATCAACATAATAATGACCACATACAAAAATCCAAGGGCCAATACCATTCATGGGGAAAAACTGAAACATTTTGCATGAGAATGGGAAATAGACAAGGACACCCTCTAGCACTACTCTTCTTTAACCTCATGTTCAAAGTCTTAGCCAGAACAATTAGAAAACAAAAACAATCACTGTAACTTGGCTAAGAAAAAGTGAAGGTCTCACCATTTTCAGACAATATAATTTTATAGAACCCCCAACTCCACAAAAAGACTGTTG
Organism: Tenrec ecaudatus; assembly: GCF_050624435.1. Classification (NCBI taxonomy): domain Eukaryota; kingdom Metazoa; phylum Chordata; class Mammalia; order Afrosoricida; family Tenrecidae; genus Tenrec; species Tenrec ecaudatus. Next base: position 139,615,032 of record NC_134536.1, read on the forward strand.
GAAACAATTAGCCCTTAAGGGATTTGGTAAAATAGCAGGATAAAAAATTAACAAGCAGCGAAATCAATTGGATTTCTATATACTAGTGAAAAGAGCTCAAAAAAGACATCAAGGAAATAATACCACTTATAAAAGTCATCAAAAAATGAAATACTTTGGAATAAACCTAACAAAAAACCAAAAATTCTGTACAAAATAGCTACAAGAAACCAAAAGAACCCTACACATATGGAAAAATATCTCTTGTTCTTGGATAGGAACCCTCAATATTGTGAAAATGTCAATACTATGTATGATAATCTACAAATACGATGCAAAGCCAATCCAACCCCCAATTTCATTCTTTATATAAATGGCGAAACTAATGACCAAATTCATATACAGAGGGATGGGACCCAGGATAAAAAACACCTCACAAAGTCGTAGACCTTACACTACTCAACTTCAAAACCTATTAAAAAGCCACAAAGTCAACACAACTTGGTAAAATGACAGATACATAGACCAATGGAATAGAAAAGAAAACCCAGAAATAAAATCATCCTTCTACAGACAACTGATTTTCAAAAAAAAGACCAAAATCCTTAAGTGGGAAAAGGACACTCTCTACCACAAATGGTGTTGCATAAATTGGATCTCCATGTGCAGAAGAACGAAACCGGACTCATACCTCACTCCATACACAAAAATGAACTCAAGATGGATTAAAAACTGAAATGTAAACCGCAGAGGTAACAGAATCATCAATGAGAAAACTGGGACAAACTTAAGGGCTCTATGACAGAGTACCAAGTATAGTAAAGGAAGCACACACAGTGGAAGTCAAAATAAAGGAGTGGGACCTGTTAAAAACCCCTCTGCACATCAAAAGACATTATCAAAAGAGTAAAATGTGAGTCTATGGACTGGGAAAAAATCTATAGCAATGACACAATAGACAAGGAACTAAAATCGATAGAACTCTGCAACACCTCAATAAGAAAAACTAATAAGTGAGACCCAACACATAATCAGACCTACTCTGAATCCCTCTCCAAGAAATAGCGGAAATTTTACGGTAGTCTGAGAAGTTCAAGTCCCTGTTAATTATATTTCAGCACTTCAGAGGGAGCAATTGACAACAAAAGATCCCAAAAATCAAAAGTGTGAATTTTGTGCTGCCAAGCAGGATGCCTCTGATTCAAGTTGTTCTGCCCTGTCCCAATGTTTCTGGACCTTAGTAGTAAGCTGATCACCATCTACTTCCCTCCCAACACAATTGACCCACTTCCCCAACTGGGGAGAGGTTAAGTCAGACCTGGACTGGAAGTATTCAGAGGGTTCCTGGGACTGAGGTATTCTAGACTGAGGCATTCTAGACGGGCTCATTGCCTATCAGCCGGATAAGAAAAAAATAGGTCTGCTTTGCACTGACTTCCGGCATCTGGCTTGAATTTGGGGGAATGGATTGTGGCAGAACTCCTTCAATGCCATCTGAAGATTAACCAACCCTGGGCAGGTGCAGAATTGAAAAGACTTGCATTAGGGGAGACACTCAGCTCAGTGGTGAGTCCTCAGGCCCAGGATCCAAAGTGTTGTTACTTGCCTGGCTCTCTGGCCCACGCAAAATAGAAACTGGGCCCAGCACTGACATACAATCTTCAGAATGTTGTGTTCTAAATAGTTCATTCTCTACTCCATCCTGTTGGTAAGATGGATCATTACCTGACACTCCCTGGTGACTTGGGAGCCAGCCTCAAAGTGGGACTTTGATGAAGGCAAAAGTAAACTGCTTTCTGCCTTTGGCTCCTGCTGGGGGTGGGCTAGTGCTGAATTGCATGGTCATCTTTAATTACTCATGTTCCACAACAGGTATGGGGGTTGCTCTGTATTAAGAAATATTTTTTAAAAGCACGCCTGGGAGACAACAGTCAATCTCTACAACTTGCAGAAACAGGATAATCCAGTTAACTCCAATACATACAGATGTGGACCTAGAGGAGCTCCTGGAGGAGAAGACCATGCATCCTCCCATGTGGGAGATTACAGAAATGACAGGTTTCAGTTACTTTAAGGGAATGGAGGCGGAGGATTTATAGAAATAGAGAAAAAACAAGTGACTATAATGGAGACCACAATTTCTCTAAAAGATAATTCTGACAAAATGAATGAAAAGCTAAAAATAATTCAACAACTCCAAATAGAAATACAAAAGTTATGCACCAAAATATTAGAACTAGATAAGACTGTGAAAAAACAAAATAGAAACAAGAGTTTGTGATCCCAAAGATAAATATCTCATGACCCAAATATTAGAAGACCAAGTGATAAAAATGACCTAAAAGGTGAAGAAAACCAAAATATTATCAAAAGATACAGTGTCTGGGGTCTTGCAGGCTTGAAGATAAACAAGTGGCAATCTAGCTCAGAAGCAACAAAGGCCACACGGAAGAAGCACACCAGCCTGTGTGATCATGAGGTGTTGAAGGGATCAGGCATCATCAGAACAAAAAATCATATCATTGTGAATCAGGTGTGGAGTACGGAGTGGAGACCCAAAGCCCATTTGTAGGCCACTGGACATCGCCTTATAGAAGGGTCTCGGGGAGGAGATGAGCCAGTCAAAGTGGAATTTAGCAACTATGAAACATACAACTTTCCTCTAGTTCCTAAATGCTCCTCCCCACCCCCACTATCATGATCCCAATTCTACCTTACAAATCTGGCTAGACCAGAGGATTTACACTGATACAGATAGGAACTGGAAACACAGGGAATCCAGGGAGGATGATCCCTTCAGGACCAGTCCTACGAGTGGTGATACCAGGAGGGTGGGTTGGAAATGGGCAACTGATTACAAGGATCAACATATAACCTCCTCCCTGGGGGACGGACAACAGGAAAGTGGGTGAAGGGAGATGTCGTACAGTGCAAGATAAGACAAAATAATAATTGATAAATTATCAAGGGTTCATGAGGGAGGGGGGAGTGGGAAGGGAGGGGTAAAAATGAGGAGCTGATGCCAGGGGCTTAGGTGGAGAGCAAATGTTTTGAGAATGATGAGGGCAATGAATGTACAGATGTGCTTTACACAATTGATGTATGTATGGATTGAGATAAGAGTTGTATGAGCCTCTAATAAAATGATTAAATATATATAGGATTAGAAAGCAAAGTCCTCAACATAATAAAAACCATATACAAAAAAAAAATAACAGCTAACATCAGGCTCAATGGGGAAAAACGGAAAAGAGTCTCCATGTCAACTTGACAAGGATGTTTCCTATCACCACTCATACCACATTGTGTTCAAAGTTTTATCCAGAATCATTAGAAAACAGAAAGAAATCAAGAGAATCAAATTAGGCAAAGAAGAATCGAAACTCTCACTACTTTCAGGTGACATGATCCTACATATAGAGAACCTCAAGGATTCCACAGAAAGATTGTTGGAAATAATCGAGGAGTTTGGTAACGTGTCAGGATACAAAATTAATAAACAGAAATAAATTAGATTCCCGTATAACTAACTGAGATAACTCTCAATGGCGACATCAAGAAAACTATGATATACAGTCACCATACAAAAAATGAAATACTTAAGAATAATCATAACAAAATACATAACAGACCTGAGCAAAGAAAAATACAGAACACTACTATAAGAAACCCAAAGAAATCTACATGAATGCAAAACTGTCCCATGTTCATGGAAGGTGGACTTAACAGTGAAAATGTCAATACAGTAGAACCCCCAGTATTCAACCTCATCAGTACTCAACAAAATTGGAATGTCAAGAACATTTTTCATCAGAGCTGGAACAAAACAGTGCAATCTGAACTGATACACGTGGTTTTTGTAAACAAAAGCAGTTTGTGTTTCACTCTGCTTTAGTTGGTGTTGTTAGTACACATTGTTTAAACCTTTTGTGGCTGTGTTCCAAGCGTTTTTCTATAATTTTCTTAGTTCTTGTGACTTTTGTACAGTTTTTAGATTAAAATAACGGGTCATAAGAATGAGCTTTTGACAAGATTCATGATGATAAGGAACTCGTTAACTTTGTTATCAATATTGTTAAGGATAATTAGTAAACTCTTTTAGAAAGTAGTTAAGGAAATGCCAATAGTAGACCACATTAGACAGCTTTTTTAAAGAGAAAGCCAGCCAGGTCCTAGTGAAGAAAGGCTAAGAAGGGAAAAAACTCCTGAAAAGCAACTACCGGTTGATTTTACGGAAGGGGACTCCCCTTCCAAACAATGACTCTAGATCCAGATACAAAACTTGTAAGAGCCCCCCAATAAAAGTATTTTTAAAAGAAAGAAAGACATCGCTCTCTCCCCGTCCTTCCTCCTCTGGCCCTCTCCCCTCTCCTACCATCCTCTCTCTGCTGGTCCCTCTCTCCCCTGTTCCCTCTCCCCCTGTCTCCCTTCCCTGCTCTCTCTCCCCTGTCACTCCCACCTTCCACATCCGCATGCACCACCAAGGGGGCTGAGGTGAGCATGCTACCATAAAAAAAACACCCCAAACCAAAAAACTGTTTTTAACGTTGTGTTTCTTATTTAAATTATATTATTTAACTCTGAACTTATTTACTGTGAAGTTTCTGTGTAATGTTTTGTATAAAAAGGCAAGGTTGGGGTAAAAACTTGATGGTTGATAACGGATTAATCTGTTTTCAGTTATTTCTTATGGGAAAAATTGCTTTGGAATTCTACTGCATCATATCTCGAAATTCCTTCTAGAATGGATTAGCGTCGAGGTCTTTGCTACAGCACCCATATCCTCAGTGATCTCCTAATGAAAGCAAGCAACAACCAGGGCCATATCACAAGAACAAATTGTTCATAGATTGGGACTAGAATTAAGTTTAAGTCCCAGGTTGATTCATCTATGAATGATTTTTATAAGTTTCTGCTTCACTTTAGAAACATCAATATAATTTTATGTTAGAGAACATTATCAAACATCCCCTGAGGCATAAGGTAATTCTGTTGACAGTTACATGAACTTCGCCAATGGTATGGAATTCAGAACACTGTTGAGAAAAGGAAACCATACAAGTATAGATGATTTTTACAGTTTAACTCTTTTTTTTTCAGTTTAACTCTTAAGTGGATATTATTTACACAAATAATGGGGGTTGATAATAGGGCAAAACTTTCAATAACATTCATTTAAAAGGCATAACCATGCAGTCATATTAATACATGTCACGATGAAGCAAGAAAGATATTAAAATAGTAAATATCAGAGCACCAGGAACAAACAAAGATGAAAGGAGAGAGTGGAACACATCCTGGGCCAAGCCCCAAGCAAGATATCCCTGCTTAGAGCAGCCAATGCACCGAGAGGATCATAGGGCAGGTCCCACTACAATACACAACGTCCCTCACTGACCCATAGTGCTACGGGGGTCAACATTGGAGACACAATGTGGGAATTGTGTCCCATTTGACTCTACCACAATGGGGTGAAACATGAAGGGTAGTACAACAGAGCACCAAGGGGAGAAAAGCAATGAAGTTCCTATGGAATACCAAAAATAAATTTTGGGGCCAGGGTGTGGCACCCCATCAGACTCGACTGGAAAACACTCCTAAAGGCCAACAAACAGACTTGGAACTATTTATAGATTTCTCTCTCTTTTTTTGAAGCTTGGTTTGTTGTTGTTTTGTTTTGTCTTGTTTTTGTGCTTATTATTGTCTCTGCTTACCTATCTAGGTAAGATATGGCTTCTCGGCCTTTTTGCTAAGATCAAGTGTGAAGATAGGTGGGATCAATAATCTGGAAGAGAAAACAATGAGACTGATGGTTCCCGGGGGGACACAGGAAGGGGGGGGGGATGGGGAATGTCAACAAGCCTTGGGACAAGGGAATAACAAATTATCTAAAATCGATGGCAAGGAGAGCACAGGATGCCTGGTGGGGCTTGATCAAGAGCAATGTAGCTGAGAGGAATTACTGAAACCCGAATGAAGGCTGAACATGATAGTGGGACCAGAGAAAAGTGAAAAGAGGAAAGAACTAGGAGACAAAGGACATTTATAGAGGTCTAAATACAGGCATGTATATATGTAAATATATTTATATATAATGATAGGTATATAGGTCTATGGACATATATTTGTAGGTTAAGTATTAAGGTAGCAGACAAACTTTGGGCCTCTAGTCAAGTACTCAATGAAAGAACACTTTGTTTTAGTAACCTGGTATTCTGTGATGTTCACCTTCCCTGACAAGACTGCTGAAGACAAAGCGGGTACATAAGCAAATGTGGTGACGAAAGCTGGTGGTGCCTGGCTATCAAAAGATATAGCATCTGAGGTTTTAAAGGCTTAAAGATAAACAAGCAGCCATCGAACTCAGAAGCAACAAAGCCCACATGAAAGAAGCACACCAGCCTGTGTGATCATGAGGTGTCGATGGAATCAGGTATCAGGCATCAAAGACCCATAACAAAAAAGTCATATCAATGTGAATGAGGGCGAGCAAGGAATGGAGACCCAAAGCCCATCTGTAAAGATGAGCCAGTCATGATGCAGTATAACAGCAATGAAACATACAACTTTTCTAGTTCTTTAATGCTTCCTACCCCCCCCCACTATCATGACCCCAATTCTACCATACAAATCTGGCTAGATCAGAGCATGTACACTGGTACAGATAAGAGCTGGAAACACAGGAAATCCAGGACAGACAAACCCCTCAGGACCAATAATGAGACCAGGAGGGGAAGAGCAAAGTGGAGGGGACAAGGGGGAACCAATCACAATGATCGACATATAACCCCCTCCTAGGGATATGGACAATAAAAAAGTGAGTGAAGAGAGACATTGGTTAGTGTAGGACATAAAGAAAAAAGTTATAAATTATCAAGGGTTCATGAGGGAGGGAGTGTGGGGGAGGGAGGGGGAAAATGAGGAGCTGATACCAAGGGCTCAAATAGAAAGAAATGTTTTGAAAATGATGATGGCAACATATGCACGAATGTGCTCGATACAACGGATGCATGTATAAATTGTGTTAAGAGCTGTATGAGCCCCTAATAAAGTTTTTTTAAATAGCAAATATATGGTAGTTCCGGCTCACCCTGCATTGGGCACCATCAAGGCAAAATATCTGAACCAAAGTCCAACAGCCACCAATTCTATACCCTTGAGATAGCAGTCATCTCCTTCTTTTCACACTAGGGAGTTCCCGCCTTAAGTCCGAGGGCTACAGGTGAATTTGGGGTAAACTCCAGTTCACTTAGTGGAGTTTCCACATTGAGTCCTTCTGGTGTGGCCTGCTATGGAGGATGTTGTTCACCTTGAAAGCGCACAGTCCAAAGTTTGTTAGACTATAGCACATGGCCTGGATCACCAAGGCTAGATGAAAACGAGGTCAAAATTGTCCAATTAGTATAGTGCATACTCTTCCTTTGGGTTCTATGTACACACTGTTATGTATTTCTTTCCCAATGTGAAGTTGCTCCTTCCTGTTGACCCAATAGTAATGCAATCATCTTCTCAGAGACATGCATGCTTCTTTCTCCCCATCTAAACTGGAATCTCCAGAAACGTTTGTTTATCACTCTTGTATGGGTCTGGGTTGATTTGGAGTGACAGCACAATGTTGTATGGCAGCAACTGATGGTCTTCTCCCTCCCCCCCATTTTGATAAACTGACCCCAGCTGAGGTGAGGTCTCCTCTGTCAAAGTGGTTTTTAAGGCGAACATCAGAGGGAGTGATATATGGTTAATGGACACTTGTTGGTAAAAACAATACTTCTCTCTTTTTAAAAATCATTTATTGGGGCTCATACAACTCATCACAATCCATACATACATCAATTGGGTAAAGCACACTTATACATTCATTGCCCTCATCATTCTCAAAATTTGCTTTCCACTTGGGTTCCTGGAATCAACTCCTCATTTTCCTTTTTTTCCCTCCCCCTCCCTCTCCGCTCCCCACTTCCTTATGAACCCTTAATAATTTATAAATTATTATTTTATCTTACACTGCCCGGCATCTCCCTTCACCCACTTTTCTGTTGCCCATCCCCCAGAGAGGTTATATGTAGAGCCTTGTGATCGGTTCCCCTTTTCTATGCCCCCTTCCCTCCCGGTATTGCCACTCTCACCGCTGGTCCTGAGGGGTTCATCTGTCCTAGATTCCCTGTGTTTCCAGTTCCCATCTGTACCGCTGTGCATCCTCTGGTCTAGCCAGTTGTCTACAGATGGGCATTGGGACCCCATCATGTGCTCCTCTCATTCACTATGATATGATTCCCCCCCACCCCTGGCTTTGGTGCTTGAAACCTGGTCCCCTCAGCCCTTCATGATCACACATGTTGGTGTGCTGCTTCCATGTGGGCTTTGTTGCTTCTGGGATAGATGGCCACTTGTTTACTTTCAAGCCTTTAAGACCCCAGACGCTATATCTCTCAATAGCCAGGCGCCATCAGCCTTCTTCACCACAGTTACCTATGCACACATTCGTCTTCAGCATTTATGTGGGGAAGGTGATCACACAATGATGGATTTTGTTCTTTGGTGTCTGCTACCTGATCTCTTCAAAACTTCGTGTCCACTTAGGCTTGTGTGCTTCTTCTCTGTGGGCTTTGTTGCTTCTGAGCTAGATGGCCACTTGTTTGCCAGACACTATTTCTTTTGATAGCTGGGCACCATCAGCTTTCTTCACCACACAATACTTCTCTTTAGCCAGCCATCAGGTCTCTCCCTGATTTGTAGCCTCCTAGTCACTTGGTCCCTTGACTTCTGACTTGTCCCATGAAACAGGCACCAGGGTCACTGGGCTAACAGTCTAATTAATAATCTCTGTTCTGCTCTCATTGCTGTAGCACTTCTGTTGAGGTGTTTCAGGTCTTTGGATGGCATGGACTCTCCTCTCTTTGCTACTTGAGGCACGGATCTGGGAAGATTAAGATTCTCTGATGGTCCAGCACTATTTTTGAAGAGGGTGTCCTTTTCCCATTTAATGTTTTTGTGGTCATTTGGTGAAAATCAGTTGTCTTTAAGTGGATGCTTTTATTTCTGGGGTTTCTATCCTGTTCCATTGGTCTATGTATCTATCATTATACCAGTACCAGGCTGTTTTGCCAACGTTGACTGTCAAGTAGTGAAGTTGAGGTCAAGTAGTGAAAGCCCTTCTACTTTGCTCTCTTTTTACATTTTTAATTTTTATTATTATTTTTAAAAAGATTGCTGTTTCATGGCTTCCCAGAGACTGTTGGAGGAAGAGTGTCTTCTTCCTCCCTCCCAGACTGCCCAGCGGCGACGGTTGCCGGGGAACGCTGGCGCGGTGTGGAGGGATGGCGGGAGGATAAGATGTCCAAGCTGAGTCCGGAGCCAAGTTGGTGAAAAAGAGCTCGGACTCAGCATGAAACAACGAAAAGGTCAAGGGGATGGGGGTGGCCGTGGCCACAAGAAGAGAGGTTTGAGTGACATTTCTACCACCTCTGGTTGAAGGCTAGCTACGCTGCTTTCTGAAACTTACTATTCCTAAAGTCATGTGCAAGATTGCAAAGCCTCCCGCCTGTGTACTCGTCCGAGTGAGATGATGGGGAGAGACATCAGATGGGACCCTTGTTTGTCCCAGGGATGCTTTGCAGACTGAGCCAAAAGCTGTGAGGACCACCACACGATACGCGATTCAGTGCGGTCTGAAGCCATTTACCTCTTATCTAACAGAGATGGCAGTGCTGGTTCTGGACGTCATTACCAAATTCCACCGTCTTCCAGTCGGTGGAGTTCAGATCAGTGGGCTAGCCCAGCTTTCTACAACCCATCAAATCAACGGCTGCTGTACTATTGTTTCACCAACATCTAAGAAACTTGCAGAACTCCAGACGCAATGACGCCAACTGCAGGAGGAAAGCCCAGCCAGTGAACAACGTGTAAACACCTCAGTGCTGGCAGGGGTCTCCACAGGCTGCTCCACCACCCAGGGCTGCATTGGGGTAGGTCTATGCGGTTTCTCCTTGGGGATGTCCTGCAGGAAGTGAGCCTTGGCGGCTCAAGCAGGGAACTGCTAAGGCAGCTGCACCCTGGTCTGACCAACACAAAGCAAGAGACCAGAGAACTAGAAAGGTGAGGCTCACGGAGCCATGTATCCCTCTGCCCCCTTCAATTAACCCCACATGTGTTTATCTGTCAGGTTGGCACAATAAACTAACTACCTCATCCATCAAAAAAACAAAGATCAATTCATTGGGGGGCTCTTACAGCGCTTATAACACATCAGTTATATCAAGTATGTTGCCATCATATTGTAGTTATTTTTCTTTCTATTTGAACCTTTGATATCAGTTCCTTTTTTATCCCTCCCTTCCCGTCCCCCTCCTACTCTGATGACTCCTTGATAAATGATAAATTATTATTTTCATATCTGCCACTGACCGCTATCTCCCCTCACCCATGTTTCTGTTGTTTCTCCCCCTGGGTGGGGGAATTATGTGCCGATCATTGCAATTGGTTCCCCCACTTTCCCCCTGCCTTCCTGGTATTGCTACTCCCATTTCTGTCCCTGGGGGTTTATCTGACCTGGATTCCATATGTCATGAGCTCTTATCTGTACCAGTGAACATGTTCCATTCCAGCCAGAACTGAAAGGCAAGACTGGGGTCCTGATAATGAGGGGAGGAAGCCTCAAAGAACCAGAGGAGTAGTGTGTGTTTCATCGGTGCTATATTGCTCCCTGGTTGACTCATCCCTTTCTTGTTACCCTTCTGTGAGGGGATGTCCTATTGCCTACAAATGGATTTGGGGTCTCTGCTCTGAGCCCCCTTGTTGTCAACAATATTGTTTGTTTTGGGTCCGCTGATGCCAGTTACCTGATCCTGTCAACACCTCATGATCTAACAAGCAGGTGTGCTATCTTCCATGTGGGCTTGTTGCTTCTCTGCTAGACAGCTGCTTGTTAACTTCAAACTTTCAGACCCCAAATGCTATACCTTTTGAAAGGCAGGCATCATCAGCTTTCTTCACCACATTTGTTTATGCACCCATTTGGTCTTCAGTGATTGTACTGGGGGAGTGAGCATCACAGAATGCCAGGTTGTTAGAACAAAGTGTTCTTGCATTGAGGGAGGGCTAGAGCAGAGGCCCAATGTCTGTCCACTTCATCAATGTATTTCCATATGAATATATGTACATAGACCAATACCTCTATTTTATGAATTAATATATTTATATATGTACACATCTATGTTTATATGTCTATCCATAGATTTGCTTCCTAGATCTTTCTTCTGTTGCCTTTTACTTTCCTCCTGCCCCACCTTCACACTCTCCCTTCTCCTGTCTCTTAGTAATTCCTCTCAGCTAGATTGCTGTTGCTCCAACACCCCAAGGATCTCTATGTCCTCCTCATTATTAATTTTAATTCCCTAGTTGTTCCCCTGTCTATGGCATTGTTTGCTCACCGCTCCCTTCCCCTACCTCCTACTCCCCCAAGTCTCTCCAGAACCCTCAGTTCACCTGATTTCTTCTTGGGCTTGCTTCCTATGCCTATTTTTCATAGGTAGGCAAAACAACAACAACAGAGCCACAACAAAAGGAAAACACAAGCTTAAATAAAATTAGGGAAAAAATGAAAAAGCGCACATAATTCCAGGTCTGTCTTCTACCTTTTGACTGTCTCCCCACAGGACCTGGAGGGTTCTGGGAACTGTCCCCCCTACCCTGAAGTCACTGTGGGGGTATCCTCAGGGGCTTTGTGGCTTTTCTCCCATTGCATGTTCCCTTCTTGGTTTGCCCTACGGGGGGAGAGGGGAAGGTGTTAGACCAGACTAACTCCCTTCTGTGTGTCCCCAGTATTGTCCTCTGTCTCGGTATGCTCCATCAAGGGGACATCATGTCTTGAGCTGTTGTCTCTGTGCTTTAGCAGCTCCTCAGAGCTTGGTATGGTGATGTGGGGTCTAGTTCCTCTCTCTTTTTCCTTCTTGGTTTGCTTCCGTGTAGGCATCACAGGAGGGCTCCTCTCCTCAGCCTGTAGGTTTAGTGTTGTCCTTTGTAGCACATACTGCTGGGGAGGGAGTCAGATTGGCTCTGATTAGGGCCAGCCCTGTAGACCTCTCTGTTCATAATTTGCTCCATGCGGCTACATTACCCTCAAAGTTTGGCGTACAGTGGTGGAGTCTGCATTCACACTCCCATTTCTGTGGAGGCATATATAATACCCTCTCACTGGGTGGATTAGTGCCCTGCTCCCTCAGCAAAATCCTAGGCTGCACTCTGGGGATTAGAGTCCTATCTAGGGGGGTGGCTGGGGGTGGGGGTGGGTCTGAGTCAGCAACCTTAGTACACTGAATCTATTGGCATCTGTACTTCTCAATTTTCTGATCTAACAACAGGTACACCAGGCGGGTGATTGTACATGGACGCCATCTTGACTCCTCCCTCCACTTTGTTCTCTTATGAGAAGTTCTTTGCTTAACTTGGGCCTTTTCCTTCAGAAGTTGGTAATTAGCTTTTTAATTTCTTTAAAGAATGTAGTTGGGGAAAGGGTGTGGAGAATTGAGAAACAAACAATGATTGCGGGAGGGGGAAGGGAAAATTAGAACTGATTGTAAAGATGCATATACAACTCTTTTCAAAAGCGATTTAACTATGGAAGTGTATGATATGGGAAGACTATATTAAGAAAACTGCTAGAAAAAATGAACCAAACTTGACCTATGGTTACCATGGGTGAAGGAGGAAGAGTTTTTATTTAGGGGCATTGAGTTTATGTTAATGGAGTTGGAATAATTTGAAAAAGAATATCAATAATGCTTATACAACATGAAGAGTATAATCAATGGCACTGAATTTTACATGTAGAAATTACTGAATTGGAGAATGTTTTGTAGTGTACACATTTGCCATAACTAAAAAAAATAATTACACAAGTAATGAGTACAAGGAAGAAGTAAATGTTCTCAAATTGATTGAGGTAATTATTGTACAATTCTTTATATAATTGAACTATTGAATTGTAGGATATGTAATTGAAGTGCCAATTAGACTGTTTAAATCAAGAATGAAGTTGAGCTTTGTATTGGAATTGTGTTGTATTTGTAGATTGCTTTAAGTAATATTGCCATTTTCACATTCCACAATATTAAGTCCTATCCATGAGAACAGGATATCCTTCTATTTGTGTAGGTTTCTTGTAATAATGTCCTGTAGTTGTCTTTGTACAGGTGTTTTGTTTCTTTGGTTAGGTATATTCCTAGGTATTTAAACTTTTATGTAGCTATTTAAATGGTTTATTTTTTTAATCTTTTTCAGAACTCTCTTTGCTGGTATATAGGAATCCAATTAATTTCTGCTTGTTAATCTTGTATGCTGTTACTTTACCAAGCCTCTCAAGTGGTTACAACCATCTCTATGTGGAGTAATTTGGGTACTTTCTATATTCTGCTTTGTTTTTGATAGAGGGTTTTCTGTTTTGTGTCGTCGTTTTTGGGCTTTACTTTGTTTGTTTACTTCCTGTTTGTGTTTTGTATGATTTTCTGTATATGAAATCCAAGATAGGAGACAGAAATTTGATTGATAATTGCTCAGGAATATGGCAAAGGAGGATGGAAGAAAATATGGAGCTAACAACAATGAGTATGAGAAGAAAGTATTCTGAAATTGACTGTAGTGATGATTGCACAAATCGTCTTAATATGACTGAATGATTAAATTTTAAGATAAAGTGTATCACAATGAAACTATTTTAAAAAGAAATATGTTAGATTGTTATAAGGTGTTAACTTGGGTGAAATGGAAGATTTCACAAGAGTGTGCTAGTTATATAATCTGTTGTTGATTTGAGAGGATTAAGAGTGAAGGGGTGGAGGTTAGCCTGTCAGTCAGGCCCCATATTGCTGACCTCATTTGGAGGCACAAAGGAGATAGCTCATTGGAGGTGGGACACACATTCCCTGTGAGACACTAGGGACAATGAGCTGGATGGAGTTATGCTGATGCAGCCAGAGTGGAGCTGGAGGAGCCACTAGGAGACCCCTGACAGTGATGAGATGCTAACAACACCAACTACTGGATCCATAAGACTCCTCATACACTGGCCTGTGATTTTCCTGCATTTGGCATCATTGCATGTGTTTTGTAAGTCTGAAGAGGAATTATAGATTGGTATTGGACATATGGACTAATATTGGGCTTATAGACTTGATCTGGACTGGGCTAGGATGTTTTCTTAATGTATAATTACCTTTATGTAAAGGTCTTTCTTATACACATATGAGGGTCTCTCTGGATTTGTTTCTGTAGTCAACCGACACTAGCATATTATGGTGCATTGGGTGTGGGGTACTATAGACACAAATCATAAAGATGGACAGTGGATCCTTGTTTGACCTCTGCCTGACGATAGTGTTTTCTCTTTGGCTAGCCAGAGGTCAGGCATGTTCATGCAGTTTACTGGGTTTTCTGGAAAGAACATGTGTGTCTATGAATTCATTTATCTAGTTTACCTGGACTAACACAAAAAGGAAGAAGAGAAATCCAGGAGAAAATACATATTAAACTATTGGAGGCATTGATAGTAGTTTAAAGTGCTGAATACAAAATTGGTGATTTTTTTTCTGTGAGTCAGTGAGAGGTGAGTGAGAGAGTAAGAGAGAGAGTGTGTTAGTGTGTGAGAGTGAATGAGCGATTGAAGGAATATGTTGAGAGGGTGAGATAGTGAGAGAGAGACAGTGAGTGAGTGAGTCAGAGAGTCAGTGAGAGAGTGAGAGACTGAGTGAGACAGGAAGTGAGAGAGTCAGTGAGTGAGTGCGATTGAGTTAGTGAGTGACAGAGTGAGTTATTGAGTGAGAGAGTGAGTGAGAGAGCAGGTTAGACAGTGAGTGAGTGAGTGAGTGAGTGAGTGAGTGAGAGACTAAGAGTGGGATAGTGAGTATGTGAGTAAGAGAGTGAGAGAGTGAGAGACTGAGAGAGTGTGTGAGAGATAGAGTGAGAGAGTGAGAGAGTCAGAGTGAGTTAGAAAATGAGTGAGTGAGTGAATGAGTGAGTGAGTGAGAGAGTGAGAGTCAGGGAGTGAATGAGTGAGAAAGTGAGTGAGAGAGTTCAGTGAGAGTGAGTGAGTTAGTGAGAAAGTGAGAGAGT
Organism: Tenrec ecaudatus; assembly: GCF_050624435.1. Taxonomy (NCBI): domain Eukaryota; kingdom Metazoa; phylum Chordata; class Mammalia; order Afrosoricida; family Tenrecidae; genus Tenrec; species Tenrec ecaudatus. The sequence continues at coordinate 139,630,116 of NC_134536.1, forward strand.
GAGTGAGTGAGTGAGTGAGGGAGAAAATTAGTGAGAGAGAGAGTGAGTGAGAGAATGAGAAAGTGAGAAAGTAAGGGAGACAGTGAAAGACTGAGTAAGAGAGTGAGTCAATTGGTGATATTTTAATGGGCAATATCTACCAAAGGACAAATTTCAGTGGATTAGGGAAGGAGAAATGGAAACAAGAAATATAGGGAGGAATTATGATGAGTGATGATGCATCAAAAGGATTGCAATGTATAAAGTGAAACAAAATAATGTATGAATTTTTGATTATGAAAATGATCATCTGCTCTGTAAACCTTCACCTAATTCATAAAAAAGTTAAACAAAATTGGTGAGCTAAAAGATAATCTCCCATCTAATTTACATTAAAACTGTTATAATATAAAAATAAATAAAGGAATTGAACATATAGAGTAAGATGAAGTTTAGAGTGTATTAAAACACCAAGAAACCATATATAAATCAATGGAGGAGGAGAGATGTACTTACACTATACTTTGGGGAGCATACAATCCCATAATTAAAGGGGAGCAGAATTTATAACCAACAAGGGCATCACTTTGTGGAGTGGAATCTGAGGGCAGCGATGATTATGCATGACTGTTATAGATTGAATTATGTCAGATTGAAATATGTATTGTAAATCTTAACTTCTATGTCTGTGGTTATAATTCCATTTAGTTATAATGCCATTACATTAATGAGGCATTGTTAATGTAGGTTGTATCCTGAGGCATGTTCTTTTGAGATGTAATAGAGATAAAATGAACAGAGAGAAGCAGAGATGGGGAAGGGAAACGCTAAGCCACATGGAGATTGACCAAGAACAGATGCTCAGATAACACAAGGACCTTCCTCTGCAGAAACAGAGAGAGAAAACCTTTCCCTAAAGTTGGCACCTTGATTTCAGACTTTTAGCCTAAACTGTGTCAGAACAAAATGCTGAAACCAACCAATAAAATAAATAAATAAATAAATAATTCCAGAAATGAATGAATCAGAAAATATCAAAACAATACAAAAATGAGCAAAGTTGGTTCTTTGAAAGGATTAACAAAGTGATATGTAAAGGAAAAGAAGGAGAAGAAATAAATACTACCAATAAGAAATGAAATGTTCAGCGGCTATGAGATCTGAGTGATCTGGTCGGGCCTCAGTCATCAGACCTCACTGCCCCACCCCTTCCATACTTCAGTGTCGATTCAATAAAGTAATCTGATTGCAAAAAAGAAATGATGTAGGAGACATCATAAAAGAACCAAGTGAAATAAGGATAGCTACACAATATTATGAAGGGCCATACTCCACCAAATTTGAAAACCTAGAAGAAATTGACACATTTCTAGAAACATGTTACCTACTTCAATTAGCACAACTGATATAAAAAACTTAATAGACCTATAACACAAGAAGAAATAAATCAGATCATTAAAAAATTCTCCAAAACAAAAAATCCAGGACTAGATGGTTTTGCTGGAGAATTTTAACAAACATTCACAGAAGATTTAACACCAATACTTTACAAATTAGTCCAGAATACAGAAAAGTGCAATCCACCATGAAACTCATTTTAAGAAGTTTAACTGATACCGGAACCAGGTAAAGTTGTTCCCATCACAAAAAAGTACAGATCAATATCCCGTATGAACATAGATACTAAGTTTTTCAACATATTCTCAGCTAATGGATTTCAACAAGACCTTTAAAAAATACAACATGTTCAAGGGGGATTTATACCAGGTATGCTAGCATAGTTCAATATTAGAAAAACAATCAATGTTATCCACCATATGATCAAAACAAGAGAACCATATGATTACATCAATCAAGGAAGTCAAGTTGTTCAACAAAATCAAACATCCATTTCCCCTCCCAACATAGATTTTTTATAAAAATGCTTAATAAAATGGGAATAAAAGGGAAATCCCTCAACATAATGAAGTTCATATATATAATACCAATGGCTAGCACTTTATTCAACAGAGATAAACTGAAAGCATTTCCTCTCTGAACAGGAACCAGATAAGGGATTTACATTATTACGACCCTTATTTAATATAGTTCAGGAAGTCTTAGCCAGAGTTATTATACATCAAGTACTATAAATACAATGCAATTCTGGTTCAAATCTCAATACTATCCTTCAAAGAAAAGGGAAAAACTAACCAGTAACTTTATATGGAAAGGAAAGAAAATCAGGATAAGCAAAACAATGTTTTTTTCTTTTCTTAAAAATTTAAACCATTTTATTGAGGGCTTGTAAAGGTCTTATCACAATGCATGTACACATCCATGGTGTCAAGCACATTTGTTCATATGTTGCTGTCATCATTTTCAAAACATTTTCTTTCTACTTGAGTCCTTGGTATCAACTCATTTCCCCCCTCCATCCCCAACCTTCCTCATGAATCTTTGATAATTTATATATATTTTTTCATGTTTTACAGCGACCACTGTCTCCCATCACCCACTTTTATGTTGTCCATCCCCTTGAGAGGGGGTTATATGTCGATCATTGTGATTGGTTCCTCCTTTCTCCTCCCACCTTTCCCTCTCACTACACTCATTATTGGCCCTGAAGGGTTTATCTGTCCTGGATACCCTGTGTTTCCAGCTCTTATCTGTACCAGTGTACATGCTCTGATGTAGCTAGATTTGTATGGTAGAATTGGGGTCATGATAGTGGGCAGGGGGGTGGGGGGAGCATTAAAATACTAGAGGAAAGTTGTATGTTTCATCGTTGCTAAACTGCACCCTGACTGGCTCTCCTCTTCCCTGTGACCCTTCTGTAAGGGGATATCCAATGGTTTACAGGCATAAAAGACTCATTCACATTGATATGATTTTTTGTTCTGCGTCTTTGATGCCTGCTACTAATCCCATCAACACCTCATGATCACACAGGCTGATGTACTTCTTCCACGTAAGCTTTGTTGCTTCTCAGCTAGATGGTTGCTTGTTTATATTCAAGCTTTTAAGACCCCAGACGCTATCTCTTTTGATAGCTGGAAGCTATCAGCTTTCTTCACCACATTTGCTTATGCACCTGCTTTGTCTTCAGGGATCTTGTCAGGGAAGGTGAGCATCATAGAGTGGCAGGTTATTAGAACAAAGTGTTTTTGCATTGAGGGAGCACCCGAGTAGAGGCTCAATGTTCATCTGCTACCTACTTAACATATTAAATATGTACATAGATCTATTTCCCTAATGTTATATAAAATATATTTACATACATACATGTCTGTATTTAGACCTCTACAAATGTAATTTGCCTCCTAGTTCTTTCCTCTATTTCCATCTAGTTTCCTTTTGTCCCACTGTCATTTTCGGCCTTCATTCAGGTTTCAGTAATTCCTCTCAGCTACATTACCCATGCCCCACCAGGCATTCTATGCCCTCCTCATCGTTGATTGTAGGTCACTTGTTGTTCTCTTGTCCCAGGGTTTGTTGACACCTCCTTCCTTTCCCCTTCCTCCCCGTCTCACGTGTCCCTCCGGAATCATTGCTTCTGTTGTTTTCTCCTCCGGATTATTTATCCCATTTATCTTATCTAGATAAAATGCAGAGCCAATAATAAGCACAAAAACAAGACAGAGAAAAACAAAACAAAAACAACCAAAAAACCAACTACAAGAAAAGAAGAGCCTATAAATTGTTTGTTGATCTGTTTGTGGATCCTGATGGGGTGCCACATCCTGGCCCCAAAGTCTATTTTTGACATTCTCTGGGGACTTCATTGCTTTTCTCCCCTTGATGTTCTGTTGCACACTCTTAGTGTTTTTGCCCTGGTGTGGTGGGGTAAGATGGGGTACAATTCTTGTACTATGTTTCCAGTGTTGTCCTCTGTAGTACTATGGGACAATGAGGGATATCAGGTCTCGTGATGGGGCCGGCCCTATGGTCTTCTCTATGCATTGGCTGCTCTGAACAGGAATATTTTCCTCAGGGCTTGGGCCAGGATGTGTTTTACTCTCTCCTTCCATCTTTGTTTGCTCCTTTGTGCTCTCATCAGATGCCCCTCTCCCTGAGCTGTAGCTTCAGTGCTGTCTTGTGACGTGTATTTTCTTGCAGATGGGGTATCCACATAGTTGGGATTGGGGCCGGCCCTGCAGACCTCTTTATTGGTTCCTTTCTTCATGCTAGTATGTTTAAGGAAAACACTATTAAAAAACAAAATAGGAGACCCCTCACTTTCTGATTCTAAAACCTATTACATAGCCACGGATTTCAGAAGAGTAAAAAGAGAACCTATAGATTTGGGAGGCGGGGAAATTCAGATAAAGATATATCAAATAAGTACCCAATTTCTAAAATATGTAGAAAACTGCAGCATCTAAGAAAAACATGAACATTCCAATTCAAAAATAGGCAGAAGACATAAACAAACAATTCACCAAAGATAACATACAGACAGCCAACATGCTCAAGATCACTAGCTAGAAGGAAAATGCAAATGAAAACAAAACAATGAGATACCACCTCAATCTAGCATTAATAGGAATATTTTAAAACAAAAAAAACATAATAAATACTGGAGGGGATATGGAGAGATTGGAACTGTCATACATCGCTGGTGGCGTTGCAGAATTGTACAGTCACTATTTATAACAGTATGGCACTTCCTTAAACAAATGTGAATAGAAATACCATATGACCTAGCAATCTCTTACTTGGCATGTATCCTAGAAAATTAAAGAATCAAACACGAGCATCTATATGCACACCTATGTTTATTGCACACTATCCAAAATAGCAAAAAATGATGGAAATAACCAAAATCCCTGTCTGTTGAGGAATGTATAAATAAACTCTAGTACATATATACTGATCAGAACCTGCCAGTGTCTTGGGAAACATTTGCCAGAGTAAATTATTTGAAATTGTTAACTACCATATGATGAGAACTGATGAACTAATATTAATACGAGGATTTACTGGTCAAATTTTAAAAATCGTTTATATCTTTCATTAAACAAAAACAAAACCCAAACCATAGTTACCCTATAGGACAGAATAGAACTGCCTCGCAGGGTTTCAAAGGCTAGAACCTTTATGGAAACTGACTGCCACATCCTCTTCTCTAGAAGCAAAGTAAGTAAAGTAGCTGGCGGGTGCAATCTGCCCATCCTTTGGTTAGCAGCTCAGCGCTTAACTACTGTGCTACTAGGATTCCTAATTCCTTGTATGAGCTAAATCCTGTCTGTCCCTCTCCCCTCTCCCTCCTCCCCACCGCCCCCACTTTGTCATTGGAAGACACGGCTGATAGAAATAGGTTATGGTAAACTCATGAATAGCTACATCTTTAAGTATTTAAAAGTATGTATTTGCAAGGACTTTATAAAGAGCCGAGCTTATGTGTTTTAGCCCTAAAAATCAAATTGGCGGCAAGCCGCGACTCTTCCTTGCCTCAAACTACTGGAAACTACATCTCCCAGCATGCTCTGCAGGTGGTTTGACCTAATCACAAATAGCCCCGTTGGGCAACAAGGATGGTTGGCTTTGACTGGACTTATTTTTGCTGTAAATTTCTATCCCTTTGGACAACTATTTAGAATTTTAAAAATTTATAGCTACCACACCTTCTTTTGAACTGGATGGTTTCCACGGAGGCAGGCGCATTGTTTTCTCTCAGTCGATGTGGGGCGGGGAAAGCGTTTCCGGAGAGCTCGGGAATAGGAGGGAATGTTGACCAGAGAGCACCTGCGACGGTTCACAGGAGCAGGAACTCGACTCGAACTGAGTCTGCGAGGAGCCGGATCTTAACGGAAGGATTGCCAGTGGAAGATGGAGGAGTCTGAGGATGGTGGGCAGTCGCTGGCCCAGGTTTACATCTACAGTCCTGAGTATGTCAGGATGTGCGACTCCTTGTCGAAAGTCCCCAAACGGGTGAGAAAGTTGGGGACGAAAAATCGTGGGCTTTTTGGTGGAGGCGGGCGGCAATGGAGGCAGTCGACCGGGCAGAGGGGGTGGGGGTGGGGCGGCTTTTGGAAGCGCCGAGGATTTTAGAGTTTGGGAAGATCTTCGTGACAAATTTGTGAGGTAATATTGGGTGGAGGAAGTGTTCTCCGAGAGCAGCGTTTATCGGCGGGGTGCCAAAGGACAGGTGGGGTGGGGGGCACAAGGGAGAGGTTGGCACCGAGAGGATGGTGTGGCTTTACTTGAGAATCTCCGAAGTCGTATGGAAGAAGTTGGAGGAGAAAAATTAATTAAGGTCTGGTGTTTTCGCTTTAGCCATTTAGGTAATACCTATATTGTCTAAAGTGTAGGTTCAAGAGGATGAGAACATAGGATTGTGCTCAATTACACTTTCAAGAGAAATTAAGCACAGATTATTTTCTGCCTTTTTTTTGCATGCTGCTTTTTTTTTTTAGGCCAGTATGGTACATTCTCTGATTGAAGCATACGCGCTGCATAAGCAAATGAGGTAAGTTATTTTCTTGAGCATAGTCTTTTTTCTCATATGTTTGAAATGAACTTGCTTATCACTAAAGACTCCTAAATGCAATTTTACTTTCCCTCCTTTTTTTAAGCCACTCAGACCAATAGTTAGATCTGAGGGGTAAGGAATCTGGAGTGTTTTTTTGTTTTGTTTTAAGGCTGTGACCCTTTGCTCTTGCTTTTATTTATTTACATATATATTTTGGCTTATAAGAAGCATGTTATATATAGTTGCTAATAAATGAAATCAATAATAAATATCCCGTTAAACCTTCCATGAATGTGACTTTCTCTTTTTCCCTTCTGTCTGTCCTCCCTTTATAATTTCCTTTCCCTCCTCTCTCCCTGCCCCTGCCCCCACCCCTGTTCCTGGGGGAGGCACCGTCTTCGGAGTCTTATCTTTTAGGGTAAAGCTCACTCTTCCTGTAATAATGGTGTCATTAATTTTTTATCTGTTTTAAGAGTGGCTAACTTTGCTAAGCACAATGTTCTCTAGCGTTGCCCTTGGGTGTTCACAGGAGTCGTCTTTTTAAATTGTATGCGTGAAACAGTTTGTTTATTCACACCTCTGTAATTAGTGTTTTGGATTGTTTCCATGCTCTTTGCTATTGTGGAAATTGCTGCAGTAGACATAGTGCGTAGATGTCTGTTTGTGCTTTATTCTTTATTTTTTTACGGTGCATGCCCAGTAGAGAGATTGCAAGATCATCAGGTAATTGCATTTGCATTTGTTTCAGGAAGAACAATGCTCGTTTCCCTGGTGGTTGCATAATTCTACAGTCCCATCAGCAATGTATGAGGGTTCCAATCTCTCTGCATCCCTTCTTTATTATTTTGTGTTTTATTGATTGATAGAAGTGTCGGTGTGAGGTGTTTTCTCATTGTTTTAATCTGTATTTCTCTTATTGCTAATAAACATGAACATTTTTCAGAGGGTTGCTGTCTGCCTCTATGTCATCTTTGGTAAATTGTCAGGGTGGTCAATTTTTGTTTGGGTTATTTGTATTTTTCTTCTTAAGATGTTGTAGTTTTCTGTAAATTTTGGAGATTAGCCCTTTATTTGATGTGTCATTAGTAATTTTCCCCCCCAATACGTGGCTTCTTTTTTTTAACTCTTTCGATGTGCATAAATGTCATTGTTTTAGGAGGCCCCAGCCCTTTATTTTGTCTTCTGTAGTGTGGCTATTTTTCATTACGTTTGGTAGTGTGTTTATGCCTGGCATTAGGGCCCTTAAGCATGTCCCTATTTTTCATTGATGGTTTTTATGGTTGTGTGTTTTATATTTAGGTCTTTGATTCATCTTGAGTTTGTTTTTGTATATAATGTGAGGTGTGAGACCTGTTTCATTTTTTTCCCAAACCATTCTATTAGGAGCTAAGCCAGACATCACACCATTCTGTAGTTCAATCATATCACGCAGTGTTGTAAAATCGCTACCACAATCAGTTTCAAAACATTTTCTTCCTTGAACTCTTTGATATCAGCTCTGCTTTTGGAAGCGGCCATCTAGCTCAGAAGCAACAAAGCACACATGGAAGAATCACACCAGCCTGTGCGATCATGAGGTGTTGAAGGGATCAGGTATAAGGCATCATCAGAACAAAAAAGTGTTACCATAGTGAATGAGGGGAGAGTGCAGAGTGGAGACCCAAACCTCATTTGTCGGCCACTGGAGATCCCTTTGCAGCGGGGTCTAGGGGAGAAGACGAGCCAGTCAAGTTGCAATGTAGCACCGATGAAAAATACAACTTTTCTCTAGTTCCTAAATGCTTCTCCCCTCCCCACCACCCCGCACTATCATGATCCGAATTCTGGCTAGACCAGAGGATGTACACTAGTACAGGTAGGAACTGAAAACACAGGGAATCCAGGGCGGATGATCCCTTCAGGACCAATAGTGTGAGTGGCGATACCGGGAGGGTGGAGGGAGGGTGGGTTGGAAAGGGGGAACCAATTACAAGGGTCTACTTGTGACCTCCTCCCTGGGCAACGAACAACAGAAAAGTGGGTGAAGGGAGACGTTGAACAGGGCAAGATATGACAAAATAATAATTTATAAATTATCAAGGGTTCATGAGGGAAGGGGGTGAATAAAATGAGGAGCTGATGCCAGGGGCTTAAGTGGCGAGCAAATGTTTTGAGAATGATGAGGGCAATGAATGTACAAATGTGCTTTACACAATTGATGTTTGTATGGATTGTGATAAAAGTTGTATGAGCCCCTAACAAAACAATTAAAAAAATATGTGCAGTGTGCATAGGAATTTGTTCATAGTTTTTTTTTAAAACTATAATCCAGCCCTTCAATGGGTCTGAGGGACAGTGAACTGGCCTCCTGTTTAGAAAGTTTGAGGACCTCTGCCCTAGACACTTATCTTTTAATAGCTGAGCACCATCCGCCTTCTTCACCACATTTGCTTATGCACCCATTTTGTCTTCAGGGATTGTACCAGGAGGGTGGGCATCACAGAATGACAGAACAAAGTGTTCTTGTATTGAGGAAGGGTATGAGCTGAGGCCTGAAGTCCATCCACTACTTCAGTGTATTATTTATAAAAATATGTACATAGGCCAATACTTCTATTTTTATGGATTAATGTATTTACATATGGACACATCTATGCTTATGCCTCTGTCCATAGCTTTTGCTTCCTAGATAATTCTTCTGTTTCTTTTTACCTTCCTTCTGCCTCATCATGCTTGTCCTACTTCTGCCTCATAGTACTTCCTCTTAGCTAGATTGCTGCTGCTCTAACACCCCCAGGATCTCTATATCCTCCTGTTGTTGGTTTTAATTCCCTAGTTGTTCCTCTGTCTATGGCGTTGTTTGCTCACACTATCCTTCCCCCGCCCCCTTCCCCTGCCCCCTTCCCCCACCAGGTCCCTCCGGGACTGTTGGTCCCATTGCTTTCTCCTCAAGCTTTCTCCTCAAGACAGGTCCCATGCCTGTCTTATGTAAGTGGGCATACCAACAATGGCATCGACCAAACAAAAAGATAACAAAAGATTGAAAAAAGAAAAGAAGAAAAACAGGAAAAACATACATACTTCCAGGTCTTTCCACTGACCTTTATGACTCCCCCATTGGTCCTGGGGGAATTCCAGGATTTGCCACTCCTAGCCTGAAGTCTATTTTGGTAGCTCATTAGGGGCTTTGCTTCAGTTGCTGATCTGTTGTGTTCCTTTCTTGATTTGCCCCACTGTGGGGGGTTCAGACCGCACTACCTCCTTGCCACATGTCCCCAGTATTGTCCTCTATTGCAGTATGCTCCAGTAAGGGACAACATGTTATGAGCTGTTGTCGGCCCTACAGACATCTCTGTGTTTTAGCAGCTCCATGCAGGAACGTCATCCTCGGGGCTTGGTGTGCCGATAATGGGGTCTAGACCGACTATCCCTTTATCTTTTTCTTTTTCAGTTTGCTTCCATGTGGACGTGATGTGCCGGCCCCTCACCTCACCTGTAGGTTTAGTGTGGTCTGTTGCACATACATTTAGGGAGGGGGTCAGTTTGGCTCTGGTTGGGGCTGGCCCTGTAGCCCAATCTTCTCATGTATTCCTGCTTGCGGTTACATTGCTCTCATGGTTTGGTGTGTTCAGGCATTGTTTGAAGCCATCTATGTATTTGGCAAACATAAAAATTATATGCTTTCCATTAAAGTTATTTACCATTTCCCAAAACCTTTATGACAAACCAGAAAGCATAGCAAAGATGTCCTATTTCTTTACTGTTAAGTTGGGAGATATTTATTAATAGTGACTTTGATTTTTGATATTTATTAAATAAATAGAAAAGTAGTAGAAATTGGAGCTATTGGATCTGGGAACATGGTCCAAGAAACTAAAAAAAAAAATCACCTCTGATGATATAGACATTTTTTTCTTGAAGTATGGATCTTATTTTTTTCAATAGTTTTATTGACATATAATTCACATATCATACATTAATATTTATAGTTCACTAATATTAAAGAGTTGTATAATTATTGCTACAATCAGTTCTAGAACTTTGTTTCCTTTTTACACTCATTATTCTCCCCATTTCCCTCCAAACTCCTTTCCTATATCCTCAGTAAGCTATTAATCCCTTAACTCAGTTACTGTGCCCATAGATTTACCTACCCGGGGTTTCATAAACTGGAAAACATGCAAAATAAAAAAGGAGCTACAATAATAACAAAGTAAACTAGTGAAAAACTCCAGTAAAAAAGAAAGGAAGTATTAAAAACTATGACAACTTTCAAATGGGTCAAACAGTAGATCAAATGATGAGGTCTTACATCTTAAGTTTCCAGTGCTCTCTAAGAGCAAGGCTATTCACATCCCTGGACTCTGGTCAGAAGGGCTCACTGGAGACTCACTCCATGTGGGGGCCTTGCAGATGAATTTTGGGATCTCATTGTCATCCATAGCCTTCTGCAAATTGTGTATTCACAATTTAAGCCCTGATAACTTTCACTCCTTTAGATTTGGATTTTCTTGCTTAGTCTTTGAATCACACAGACTGCTGTACTTCTTCCATGTAGACTTAGTTGATGCCTCACTTAGATGGCTGCTTGATTGAAGACTCCAGATGCTATTCTTTTTTTAAAGCTGGACACCATCTAGTTTCTTCACCACACTTTGCTATAGCAACTATACCTTCTGTGAGGGTGAGCATTCAGCAGGACCTCATTATAGGAACTAATTATCCTTAGATTGGGGGTAGAATTAAGTGTGAGACCAAATGGATTTTATTTTTGAGATTGAACTACAGTAATATACATTTGAGGTTGAATTACAGGATTTCTTCTGGCCTTCTTGATGCTAGTAGTAGGCTATAAACAACAGTATATCCCATGGCTGTCATGTATATTTTAAATTTTAGCTAGCCTGACCTTGTGGGTTTCTCAGAGTGTAAATCTTTTTTTTTTCTTTTAAAAAATCATTGTATTGGGGGCTCGTACAACTCATCACAATACATACATGCATCCATTGTGTCAAGCATATATGTACATCTGTTGCCATCCACATTCTCAAAACAGTTGCTTTCTACTTGAGCCCTTGGTATCAGTTCCTCATTTTTCCCCTCTCCTCGCTCCGTCATGAACCCTTGATAAGTTATAAATCATTATTATTTTGTCACATCTTATACCATCTAAAGTCTCCCTTCACCCCTTCTCTACTGGGAGGAGGTTATATGTAGATCCTTGTAATCTGTTCCCCCTTTCTCCCTCACCTTTCCTGTACCCTCTGGGTATCACCACTCTCACCACTGGTCCTGAGGGGTCCATCTGTCCTGGATTCCCTGCATTTCTAGTTCCTATCTGTACCAGTGTACATCCTCCAGTCCAGCTGGATTTGTAAGGTAAAATGGGCATCATGATAATGGGGGGAGGGGGAAAGGAAGCGTACAAGAACTAGAGGAGTATTGAATGTTTCATCATTGCTGCACTGTGCCGTGACTGGCTCATCTCCTCCCCATGGCCCTTCTGCAAGGGGATGTCCAATTTCCCACAAATGGGTTCTGGGTCCCCACTCCGCACTCCCCCTCATTCACAATGCTACGATTATTATTATTATTTTTTTGGTCTTTGATGCCTGATACCTGATCCTTCGATGCCTTGTGATCTCACAAGCTGGTGTGCTTCTTCCATGTGGGCTTCTTTGTTTCTCAGTTAGATGCCCCTTGTTTATCTTCCAGCCTTAGGACCCCAGATTCTATATCTTTTGACAGCCGGGAACTATCAGCTTTCTTCACCACATTTGCTTATGCACCTGCTTTGTCCTCAGCGATCTAGTCGGGACAGGCTGGTGTGCTTCTTCCATGTGAGTTTTGTTGTTTCTCAGCTAGATGGCTGCCTTATTATCGTCAGGCCTTTAAGACCTCAGATGGTATATCTTTTGGTAGCCGGGAACCATCAGCTTTCTTCACCACATTTGCTTGTGCACCTGTTGTCTTCAGTGATTGTGCCAGGAAGGTGAGCATCTCATACTACTGAATTGTTAGAACAAAGTGTTCTTGTGTTGAGGGAGTACATAGGGGCCCACTGTCTATCTTTTTCCTTAATACTAAACCTATAAATTTATGTACATAGATTTATTTCCCCCTCATCGTATATAATTATATTTACATCTGCATATGCCTGTATTTAGATCTCTATAACTACCCTTTGCCTCCTAGTTCTTTCCTCTATTTCTTTGTATGTTCCTAGTGTCCCACTATCATGTTCAGCCTTCATTTGGGTTTCAGGAATTCCTTTTGGTTACATTGTCCGTTATCCAGCCCTGCCAGGCCTCCTACACCCTCCTTGCCACTGATTTTGGATCACTTGTTCCCTTGTCCCTGGGTTTGTTCACACCCACTTCCTTTCCCCGTCCTCCCCCTCTCCCACATCCCCCTGGAACTATCATCCCCTTGTTCTCTCCTCCGGCTTGTATATCCCGCCTATCCCTTTCAGGTAAACATGCAGCGACAATAATATGCACCATCACAAGACCGAGTACAATGAAGCAACAATAGAAAATAAAACAATAGCTACAACAACAACAACAATAACACAAAAAACCCTATAAACAGTTGAGGGTTTATTTGTTGTCCTTCATGAGTGCTTTCCAGTCGAGTCTGGTGCGGTGCCATGCCCTGGCCCCACATCTATCCCTGGGGACTTCATTGCTTTGCTCCCCCTGCTGCTCTGCTGCATGCCACCAGAGGCTGGCTTTGCTGTAGTGACTCAGGGCGGGCACAATTCCCGCCGTGTGTCTCTAGTGTCCTCCCCAGTGGTGCTATGGGTCAATGAAGATGCTGTGTCCTGTGATGAGGCTGGCCTGGTGGTCGTCTTTTTGCATTGCTGCTCTGAGCAGAAACATTGTCCTCAGGACTTGGTCAGCCAGGATGCGCTTCACTATTTTTTCCCCTGCCCCCCTCATTGGCTCCTGTGTGCTCTAATTAGACAGTTCCCTCTCCTTGAGCTTTAGCTTCAGTGCTGTCCTCTGAAGTTAATTCTTATGAGGGGGAAGGTGCTGTATACTCAGTTGGTAATGGGGCCGGCCCCTCAGGCCTCTCTATCAGTTCCCTGCTTCATGTCAGTGTGTTGTGTTCTTGTTTTGGAGCTCCGGGTTGAAGTCTGGTCCCTCTTTCCCTGTGGAGACACAATCAGCACCCTCCCCCTGTGTGGGTTAGTGCCCTGTTCCCCAGGCTACCCATGTCTTCCCCCCCCCTCCTTTTTAGTGGGTTACCATATGCTATCCATAGCATTACTAATACTACATTTCTGGAAGGCACGTTGTACCATGTCTTCTGGAATGTCTTTCCATGCATCTCAAACCCACTTTGCTATTAACTCTATGGCAGGCTTCATGAGATTTCCTCCTTTTGTTAGTCAGGCTTGACCAGATGACATCCATTCGTACCACTGACCCGTGTATAAGCCGAACATCAGTTTTTCAGCACATTTTTGTGCTGAAAACTTGGCTTACACACGAGTATATACGGTATGTAATCCCTGAGCCAAGATTCTCAACTTTGTCCCAATGCCCTCATTAATGGCCCTAATAGTTGTACCTCAAGGTCTGTGATCCATCTTGAGTTTATTCTCGTGTATGGAGTGAGGTAAGGGTCTTGCTTCATTTTTCTGGAGCTATGTATCAATTTTTCCAGCACCATGGAATGAAGAAGGCATCCACTTTCCATTTGATCTTTTGGGGGCCCCTTAATAAAGATTAGTTGTCCTTATGCTGATGATTTTATTTCTGGGTTTTCAATCCTTTTACATTGGTCTGAATATCTATCATTACACCAATACTATGGTGTTTTGACCACTGTGGCTGTATAGTCTATATTAATGTCGGTTAAAGCAAGCCCTCCCACTTTGTCCTTCTTGAGCAGTTCTCTGCTAATTCGCGGTTTCTTCCTTCTCCATATGAAGTTGGTAATCTGTTTTTCCAACTCTTTGAAGAAACATGCTGCAATTTGGATTGGGATAACATTTAACTTATATAGTGCTTTAGGTAGAATTTACATCTTTACAATATTGAGTCTACTGATCCACGAGCATAGGATCTCCTTCCATTTGTTGAGGTCACGCTTATTGTTGAGGTTGGTTTGTTTTAATAGTGTTTTGTAGTTTTTGTCGAACACATCTTTTGTTTTTTGAGTTAGGTATATCCCTAGATATTTCAATGTGTGTTTGGCTATTGTGAAGGGTACCCCTTTTTTTGATCCCCTCTTCTGTGGCCTTGTCCGATGTGGACAGTATTGCAATAAACTTATGTTTGTTGATCTTGTAACCTGATAGGCATATTCCTCTATTGCTTCCAGTACTCCTCTTGTGGAACTTTTAGGATTTTCCATATATAAAATCATATTATCTGTGAATAACGATGATTTCACTTCTTCCTTCCTCAGACAAATAACTTTGATGTCCTTTCTTTTCCTCCAGTACGATGTTAATGGGGACAAGGAACATCCTTGCCTAGTTCCCTTTTTCAGAAGAATTGATCTTGTCTTTTCTCCATTGACTACCACAGTGGCTGTTGGTTTTTATATATATAGCTTCTATTATATTGAGGAATTTTCCTTCCATTCCTAGCTTATTGAGTGTCTTAAACATGATTTGGTGTTGGATGTTGGCGAATGCTATTTCCGCATCTATCGATATTATGTGGTTCTTATACTTTTTCATTTCAGTGTGGCTTATAATACTACTAATGGTCTTTCGTATACTGAACCATCCCTGCATCCCTGGTATGAATCCTGCTTGGTCATGGTGAATTATTTGTTGTATATATTTTTGTATTCTCTTGGCGAGTATTTTGTTGAGGATTTTGCATCAATATTCATTAGGGAAATTGGTCTGTAGTTCTCAATTCTTGTGGGATCCTTGCCCAGTTTAGGTATCAGAGTTATACTAGCTTCATAGAAGAAATTTGGGAGTTTGCCATCTTTTTTTATGTTCTGGAAGAGTTTGTGTAGGATTGGTGTCAGTTCTTCCCTGTATGCTTGATAGAAGTCTCCTGTAAACCCATCTGGTCCAGGTGATTTTTGTTTGGTAATCCCTTGATAACCTTGTCTGTTTCTTCTATTGATAAGGGTCTGTTGAGGTTCTTGACGGCCAGTAGTGATAATCTAGGGAAGAATTGTTTTTCCAAGAATTTGTCCATGTTTTCCAAGTGTTTGAATTCATTGGAGTACAGTCCTTCATAGTACTGTGTAAGTATCCTTTGATTTCACTGTGTTCCATTGTAATATCTACTCTTTCACCCCTCATCCTTGCTGTTAAAATGTGTTCCTTTCTTTCTTTGGTCAAATTCGTGAGAGGTTTGTCTATTTGGTGTATCCTTTCGAAGAACCAACTTTTAACAGCATTGATTTCCCCCCCCCCCATAGTTTTCTTATTTTCTCTCTCCTGAATCTCAGATCTACTTTTTATGATTTATTTTCTTTTGCTATTAGTTGTATTATCTTGTTGACTCTGCTCTATTTGCTGTAAATGTTGTGCCAGTGTATCTGTCATAAGCCTCTCCTCCTTATGTGAGCATGTAACTATGAGACTTTCTCTGATGACTGCCTTTGCTGTGTCCCATAAGTTTTAGTATGTCATGTTTTCATTCTCATTGGTTTCTAGAAATTTCCTAATTTCATCTCTGATCTGAACCAGTGTATACTCCTTTTGCAATAGAGTTATTCATTCTTCAATTTTTTCCCTTGATTTCTTTATCTTCCTTTTGTTGATTTCCAATATTATCACACAGTGGTCAGAGAGAGAGGTCTGTGTGGTATCCATGTGCTTAAATTTATGTAGATTCGACTTACGCCCTAGCATGTGGTCCCTCTTGAATATATGCCATGTGGGCTTGAAAAGAATGTGATTGTTTTTGTATTTGGGTGGAGAGCTCTGTAAATATCTATCAGGTCAAATTGTCTTATTTTAGTGTTTAGATCTTTAGCCTCCTTGTTGAGCTTCTTTCCCAGTGATCTTTCTCAGAGAGCAGTGTATTGAAGTCACCTACCATAATTGTTGAGGCTGTAATTTCTTTTTTCATCTTTTGGAGCGTTTGATTGAAATATTCTGCTGAACACTTGTTTGGTGAGTAAATGTTTAGAATGCATAGTAGTTCTTTGTGGACTGTTACCTTGAGCATTATATAGTGTCCCTTGTCCTTTGAGGTCAATT
Organism: Tenrec ecaudatus; assembly: GCF_050624435.1. NCBI lineage: Eukaryota > Metazoa > Chordata > Mammalia > Afrosoricida > Tenrecidae > Tenrec > Tenrec ecaudatus. Next base: position 139,646,714 of record NC_134536.1, read on the forward strand.
TTATGTGAGATTAGGATCGCAACCCCTGCTTTTTTGAATTGTTGTTTGCGTGGTATGTTTTTCTCTAGCCTTTGATTCCCAGCCTATTTTTGTCTGTAATCTTGAGATGTGACTCCTGTAGGCAGCAGATGGAGGGATTGTGTTTTCTAAGCCAGTCTGTTAGTCTCTATCTCTTAAAGCCTGAGTTCAATCCATTGATATTCAGGGTTATTACATCTATTTGTGGACTCTGTAATATCATTTTATCCCTCTTATGTTGGGTGTTTTCTTACCTCCATTTCTTTTCCATGGGTTGTGCATATGTGTGTTAGTGGTTCATTCTTGCCTTCTTTCCATTGTTGAACCTGTGTTATCTAGGGAGCTGTTTTCCGTTTGGTGGTCTCTGGTTGGAGTTCTTCTGTGGGATGGTCTCTTGCATGTGCTTGGTGAGCGTTGTTCTTCTGCCCATACTGGGTTGGCGAGGATCTTTTGTAGTGCTGGGTTCCTTTTAGCATATTCTTTGAGACTTTCCTTGTCCAGGAAGACTCTCACTTCTCCATCAATTTTGATAGCTAATTTGGCAAGATAGAGTATTCTTGGGTTTGCGGTATTTTTCCTGCAATTTTCTGAATATGCTGCTCCATTGTCTGCTCTTTTTATAGTGTCTGCTGATAGGTCTGAGCATATTCTTATCTGCTTGCCTTTATATATGGTTGCCAGTTTTTCCCTAGCTGCTCTTACAATTTTCCCCTTTTCCTCATAGTTAGTTTAACAACTTTATGTCGTGGTGCCTTCTTATTGGGATTCTGTCTAGCTGGTATTCTTTCGGCCACCTGGATAGTTGCCTGGTTTTCATTCTTTAAGCTAGGGAAAATTTCCTCCAAGCATTCCATCACTATTTTGGATGTTGGCTTCATTGATGTGCATTCCTCCGGCAAGCCAATAGTTCTGATGTTGTTCCTTCTCATAGCGTCAGACATAGCTCTGAGGTTTTCTTCAGCTTCTCTGATGGGCTTGTGAGACTTTTTCTCATGTTTATTAAATTCTTCTTGAGAATCCTCTAGGTCACTGGTGAGGTTCTCTGCCTCCTCCATATCTGGGCGAAGTCCGTGAGTTTGCTGTTAGTTTTTGTTATCTCGCCCTTTAACTCCTGTATTTCCCTTTGGTGCATGGCCTTTATTTTCTCTATCATTTTCTCCCTTTTCTATAATGCTTCCCTCATGTCCTGTATAGCTCCAAGCAGCATCCTGAAGATTTCTTTCTGTGGTAGTTCCAGGTGGTCTTCTGGCATTGGATTTTGTTTCTCTTTTCTTGTTGAAACTGTTGTAGCAGCTTGCTGGTGTTTGGTCGATTTATTGGAACTAGGTACCATTTTCCCAGGTGTCTCAGAGCCCTGGGCTCTCTCTTTGGGAGGTTAGTACTGGTGTTTCAGCAGGCTGCTTTTAGCCAACTTCCTTGTAAGGTTGTGTTTCACCTTTGTCCTGCTGGGGTTTCCCTCTCCCCTTGAACTACGGTTTGTGCTCCAGCCACCTTCAGGTCTCCTTAGGGGCTGTTGTTTGCAGCTATGCACACTGCGGTCTGATAAAAAGTGTTGACTCAAGTGAAGGGGAACATATTTTGGGGATGGGTTGGGGATTGGGTGATCTACTTCTGGCTAGGAGTACTTCCCACAGGTAGGCGGGTGGGAGGGGGGGCCGCTACTGGTGTGCTGATCCATTGCTTGGAGCACAGAGGGTGGGGTGGATTGAGCAGGGAGAAGGGAGAATGCAGTAGGCAAGTCCCAAAGGCCTGGGTCCCTATGCTACAACTGCAGAAAATGCTGCCAGACTTGTGTCCGCTCCCTGGCATGCCTGAAACGGTGTGGCAGGATGCGAACCTCTGTGTGTGCGTGTGCATTGCATGTATGTATGGTGGGGGGAAGAAAGCCAGGGAGGGAGCTGGATGGCCGATTTGTGAGGAGCGCAGAGATGGGGTGGGCACCTTTGGGTTGAGACCTCTGGGAGTGGAGGCAGTTTGATTGGCGGTTTGTGGGAGCACAAAGGCATGGCAGCATCATCTGCCATCTACCTGATTATGCTGTGGCGCCAGGGCACGAGCCTCCCAGGAGGAGGCGGGGATCGTCTGGCTGGCTGGTCAGCAAGGGGTGCCCAGATGGGGCATGAATCTCTGCAGGGGGGCGATATACCGGCTGGAGCACCTACATGGGACCCCGGGCATCATGGGCAGAGTAGGGGGTACTAGCTGGTGATTCTGCACAGAGCGCCGAGGCAGGGCAGCTGCCTCCGCAATGCTCCTGGCTGCCCTGTGGTGCCAGCAGAGTGGGCACTCTGAGCATCACGCAAGAGACCACGGGTGTCCGCTTCTGCTTCAGAGAAGTACTCTGAGTTGTCTTGGGAATCGACAGACAGACTTGATACCCCTACTAGGCCCCTAAATTTCGCCACTCACTGAGTTCTGGATGTGAGCTACCTGTATGGCAGCCGTCTTCCCCCGACTCTCTGTGAGTGTAAATCTTGAAGGGAGTAGAAAGCCTCATCTTTCTCCTGGTGGTTTTTCATTGCCAACCTTTCACTTAGCAACCTAGTATGTAACCCACTATGCCACCATGACTCTGGACCTAAATGGCAAGGGCTAGAGAACGTAATGACAGTAGTGAGGCCAGGAAGAGGAAATGTGGGACAGACAGGGGTAAAAAAATCCAAACTGCTGTAATAGAATTGATTCAGACTCTTAGTGATCCTGTAGGACAGAGTAGAACATCTATTTGGGATTTCTGAGATTTGGGGTATGAACTTGTTATCAGTTCAGTGCATAACCCACTATACAACCAGGGCTCCTAGTGGTAGGGAGTGGTAAATTTTGTTGTTAGGTGAACTCCCTTTATTCTCTCACTTAATCCTGTTTATTACTGCTTGTGAGTTTAACGGATTCTGAGTGAAGCCTGGTTATAATCTTTCTGTTCCTTCTCTTGGAAACAGACGTGAGAGAACAAGTAAAGGGACTTTTACATTTTATTTTGCCTATCTTTTATCCCTTAATATTAATAATGATAGGGATACATAAAGCATATTCATATGTTGTTGTATAATCTCCATATGCATCTCATAATGTATCCCCATTTTACAGATGAGTTAATTTGAGCTGCAGAGTGGTCAAATAGCTCACCTAAGGTTATTGAGCTAGTAAATACAGAGCTGGAACAAGAACCGAAGTGAAAAATTATCAGAAAGCATTATAATGGCCACTTAGGAATGAAAGTATTTCAAATGAAAATGAAAGCATTTCCGCCTATGGGTTTGCCATTAAAGCTGTAACTTTCAGGATAGGGCAAGATATGACAAAATAACGAGGTATAAATTACCAAGGGCATATGAGGGAGGGGGGAATGGGGAAGGAGGGGGGGGAAAAAAGAGGACCTGATGCAAGGGGCTTAAGTGGAGAGCAAATGCCTTGAGAATGATTGGGGCAGGGAATGTATGGATGTGCTTTATACAATTGATGTATGTATATGTATGGATTGTGGTAAGAGTTGTTTGAGTCCCTAATAAAATGTAAAAGAAGAAAAGAGAAAAAAATGATTAGGGCAAAGACTGTACAGATGTGCTTTATACAATTGATGTATGTATATGTATGAACTGTGAAAAGAATTGTATCAGCCCCAATAAATTGTTAAAATAAATAAATAAATTTAAAAAAGCTGTAACTTGTGGAGCACAAGTTTTCTGATGCATATTTAAAATTTTTATTTTAAGTATGAATATTCTTTCGTTTTTACCTACCTATGAACTCAAAAGGAAAACCAATCCCCTTATTGTTCACATTGTGAGTACATTAACATGATGTGAGGAAGTATAGATTATATAGTACGATAGAAAAACACATTGTGCGTATCACTTCAGCTTACTGAAATCAGAATCTGAGAGGTGTATTTTCTGCTCAGATTGCTGACTCCTTTACAACTTTTAGCATAATCTGGGTCTGCCTCATTCACATTCCTTTGTTTTCTCTGTTGTTGTTAGGATTGTTAAGCCCAAAGTGGCGTCCATGGAGGAGATGGCCTCCTTTCATACAGATGCCTATCTGCAGCATCTCCAGATGGTCAGCCAAGATGGTGATGATGACCACCCCGACTCCATAGAATATGGGCTAGGTAAGGTTCTAATGAGACAATGACTAACAAGACAATGATGAGAGGTAGAACACTTTCATCTATAGATTGTAACTAGTTAATTATTTATAATTTGCATTGTGATTTTTAATAAATCTCCAGTTAAATAATGTGTTAATCATTAATCTCTTGGTTTAGCTACGTAACATCATTTGAGAAAACGGTATGGGTTTTGTGAAACTGAGTGATGGATTAGATGGGGGAAAGTCTTTCAATGGTTTAGGCCCTGATAAACCATAAAAAAAAATGAAACCCAAACTATACTGCCATTGAGTTCATTCTGATTCATAGCAACCCTATAGGACATAATAGAACTTCCCCTTTACGTTTCTGAAACTAAATCTCCATGGGAGTAGAAAGCCTCATCTTTTTCTTGTGGAGCCGCTGGTGGTTTCAAACTGCCGACCTTACTATTATGTTAGCAGCTCCAAACATAACCACCAGGACCCCTGTTAGGCTCTAATTGTGGTGTCTATATCTAGTCTGATTGTGTATGTGCTGACTTGGATGTCCTTGAATACAGGTTTATGGCCTAGCTAAATTTTCTACTGTATCCTTTATTAAACAACTACATTTTAAAAACTAAATGGCTATCACCATGGTTTAGTAGAAAGCACACTGGACTGAGAATCAAGAAACCTCAGTTGCAGACCTGACTCTCTGCTATGTAAGCAAGAGATACCATTTCTCAGGCCTCAATTTCTTCACCTATTGGTTATGACTAGTTAACGTGTAAGGTTTTTTTTTCTCTCAAGCTCTAATATTTTAAAAATCCTTTTCCTATTATTAGAATGTTTCTGTCTCAGTTGCAGCTCATGCCAGCGCAGTCACTTTTCGGTAAATTGTCTCATCTCAAACACATTTTCCTTGTTGTAAAATTCATTTCTTACAAAAGTAATCTGATTCTTGCCCTAAGGTTATGACTGCCCAGCCACTGAAGGGATATTTGACTGTGCAGCAGCTGTAGGAGGAGCTACAATCACAGCTGCCCAATGCCTGATTGATGGAAAGAGCAAAATAGCAATTAACTGGTCTGGAGGGTGGCATCATGCAAAGAAGTAAGAAAATTGCTTTCCTACTTTCTGACTGTACCTGAATCAATTTTCCTGTTATGTACAAGGGGGTACTCTCCCCCCAAAATGAAAACTTTTTTCAAGCTATGTATTTAAATTTTTTACAAAACAACCTTATCACCTTCAAACTACCCTCCATTATACTTAATACATTTGTCAAATCTGCAATTCCATTCTTGGAAATATTTTTCAAACTCGTGTTTGGATGGCTGACTGTACCTCCCTTGTTTTTTTCTTCACTTTTTCTAACTTCATCAAATTGCTGTCCTTTCATGTCCCTCTTTATTCTTGGAAACAAAAAGAAGTCACATGGAGCAAGGCCACGTGAGAGTAAGGTGCGTGGGGCAAGAGAGGCATGCTAGTTTGTTTTTGTTTTTTGTTTTTTTGACAAAAACTGGCCTATTGAGATGGCTGCATGAGCAGGTGCATTGTCGTGGTGGCAAAACCAGTCCCCTGTCTGCCACAAATCAGGCCTTTTTTTGGTCGCACACTGTTCTGCAATGTGAAAACTTGATTAACCTGGTGGAACAAACTCCCAAGTGCACTATGAGTTGACAGACACCCAGAACAAAGTTTGTCATCAATCAACATTGCACCTTTTTTTAAACGAGAAAACTACTCATCTTGAGTTTTTCCCACAGCACTCCTTTTGTTAGCTGTGTTCAACATCACAACAGTTTTTGCAGCAATTTTCCTGAGCAGAAAGCAAAATTTCACAGCTGTACACTGTTCTCTTAAATCGGCCATCCCCCCAAAATGAAAGATTGAAGCAAAACTGCTTTCACACACAAAAAATTCACTGTGACTAGAGAACGTTCCCAGGCAATGCCACTGGGTGTATTAAGTGCGAGTTGCTCCATGCTCACCTGGCGGGGGGTGGAGGGATGAGCACTATGAAAAAATGAGTACTACAAAAGCTCTTGGTTTTGGGGGGTACCTCCTCGTAAAAGCTTATGCTTATTTTATTGACATCTGCTGAGAGATTTGTATGTATTAGGCATCCTGAAGAGATACAAATGGAAATAGAAGGTGACTAATAACAGCATAGTAGAAAGAATACTATACTATTGAAAGTCAAGATAACCGGGTTCTAAGCCTAGTTTTACTCATAACAAGGTAACTTACTTTGTAGGCCTCAATTTTTCATCAGTGAAATGGGCAGTGTGAAGGATAACTGCACAATCTCTAAACTCCTCTTCACCTTTCTGAAAATTTCCTGGGGATATTTCACTTGAGGAACATTAGCAAGATAAGAATAAGTAGGGAACAACATCAATAATGGTATCAGTTGAATACCTGTGTGAACTGAAGAGATTTAGCAGTAGAAAAAAGTCTTATAAGTACTAGTTTTGAGATCGTTCATGAAAGAAGTTGCAAACATTTTCAAATAGAGAATTGATGAGAATAGTTCGAAATTGGAAGACTGAGGAATCAAGAAGCAAACGTACGCTTCCATCTCTAAAGAAAGTAGTAACCTAGAAATGAGCAATTCTCTACGGAGAAAGCTATTCTTAGGTATTGCTTGGGATTAGAGGAAAAAGTCTTCATAGAGGTTTATATTAACATTTCAAGCAGTAATACTCTTGAGAAGGCCTTTTTAGTACTCAGCATCTTTTCTGATATGTCTGTAGTATTTAACGAATGTTGGAAGAAAAGGATTTTAAAAACAATTTATCAGTGTGCTGTCTGAATGAAATGATTCCAGACAAACTGAAACCCTTGATAATGTTCTTTTCTCCTTTTATCGTACTGTTGTTTATATGTCCAGTTCTGAGGATTTTGGTTTTCTTAAAATTGAATTGTAATCCGTACTTAAGTTCTCCTTTTTTAAAAAAATCATTTTATTGGGGGCTCATACAATTCTTTTTTTTAAAAACAATTTATTAGGGACTCATACAACTCTTATCACAGTCCATACATATACATACATCAATTGTATAAAGCACATCTGTACATTCTTTGCCCTAATCATTTTGATCTTAATCAGCAAGTGCTTTAAGTCCTCCTCATTTTCAGCAAGCCAGATTGTGTCATCTGCATACTGCAGGTTGTTGATAAATCTTCCTCGACTCCTGCTGCTGTGTACTTCTTCATATAGACCAGCTTCTCAAATTATTTGGTCAGCTTACAGATTGAATAAGAATTGTGAAAGTATACTACCCTGACAGACCTCTTCTGATTTTAAACCTCTCAGTTCTTTTCAAACGACTTACCTTTTGGGATTCACATTCTTCTGAATATTAACCATAGTTTGTTAGGGTTCACATAGGTGAATGCCTTTGCATATTCAATAAAACACAAGAAACACTTTTCTTGTGGTCTCTGCTTTTAGCCTTGATCCATCTGACATCAGCAGTGATACTTCTTATGCCATGTCCTTCTGAATTTGGCTTGAATTTCTGGCAGTGTCCTATCGATGTACTATCAATGCAGCTGTTTTTGAATTATCAACATTTTACTTGCATGTGACATTAATATTGTTTGAAATTTTCTGTATGATTTCAAAAAGCAGCTCGAGAACCCAGGCATCAATGCAAAGAAGTAAGGAAACTGTGACTCTGTGGGGTCGCTGTTCTTCAAAATGGGCACAACACAAATACTGTAGTCAGTTGGCCAGGTAGCTATCTTTGAGTTTTCTTCAGTGCTTCATCACCTTGTTGAGACATTTCAATTTTTATTTTGTCAGTTACTATTCTGTCAAATACTGGAGCCTTGCTTTTTGGTAACACCCTCAGTACAGCTTGGACCATCAGGACCGTAGGTTCTTGATCATAGGTTACTACCTGATATGATTGAATGTCAACCAAATCTTTTTGGTACAGTGACTGTGTAATCCCTCCATCGTCTTTTGTTGTTTCCTGCATTATTCAATATTTTGTTCATGGAATCCTTCAATATTATAACTTGAGGCTTAAATGTTGTTTTCAGTTATTTCAACTTCATATATGTTGAGTGTATTCTTTTTTGGTTTTCTAAATTCAAGTCTTTGCACATTTTTTCATAGTAATTTGTCTTCTCGGGCTGCCTTTTGAAATTTTCTGTTCATCTCTTTTACTTCATCTTTTCTTCCATGGGCTGTAGCTATTCTGTGTTCAAGAGAAAGTTTGAGTCTCTTTTGACATTCATTTTGACTTTTTCTTTCTTGTGTTTTTAATGACCTTTTGTGGTCTTCATAAATGATGTTCTTGATGTCCTACCACAGCTCATCAGACCTTCTGTCACTAGTGTTCAGTGCAGCAAATCTTTTCTTCAGATGTTGAAATTCAGCTGAGATATATTCAAGGTTGTATTTTGACTCTCATGGACTTGTTTTAATTTTCTTCACCTTCAACCTGAATTTACAAATGAGCAATTTGTTTCAATTGGTTCCACAACTGGCCTCCTTTTGATAGCTGATAATGAGCTTTCTTCATACTTTTTTCCCACAGATGTAGTCAGTTTGATTCCTTTGTATTCTGTTGCTGAACTGTATACATACAGTTGCTGTTTAAGTTGTTGAAAAAGGGTATTTGCAATGAAGAAGCCATTGGCCTTATAAAATTCTATCATATGATTTCCAGCGTTATTTCTATCCTATGGCCATGTTTTATAACTACTGTTCCTTCTTCATTGTTTAAACTTCTGCATTCCAATCACCTATCATTTGCAATCTATTTTCATTGCATGGTTGATCAATTTCAGGCTGAAGAATTTAGTAGAATCCCACAGTTTCATCAACACTATCTGTAGTTGTTGGTGTGTAAATTTTAATATTATTTGTATTGACTAGATTTCCTTGTAGGCATATAGATATTATCCTATGACATCAGCATTATGCTTTAAGATAGATCCTGCAATTTCCTCTTTGATGAAGATTATGATACTATTCTTTTTGACCTTATTATTCCTGGTACAGTAAATTATGTGATTGTCAATCTCAAAATGGCCAATACCAGTACATTTCAGCTCACTAATGCTTAGGATATCAATGTTTTAGGATATCAATCTTTATGCATTCCATTTTCACTTTTGACATCTTATAGCTTTCCTAGATTCATACTTCATATATTCCAAGTTCTGATTATTAATAGCTATTTTCAGCTGTTTCTTTTGATTTTGAGCCATGCCTCAGCACATAAAGGTCCTGAAAGCTTTACTTCATCATCCACATCATTATGGTGGATTCTATTTTGAGGAGGCAATACTTCAGTTGCATTTTAAGTGCCTTCCAACTAGAGGGGGTCATTTTCCATCACTATAAGCCACTGCCGTTCATAACGTTTTCTCTAGCTAGCCCTCAGAATTGAACAGCCTCTTCCATTTTTGTGGTCTGTTCTTAGTCTGGAAGCTCTGCTGAAACATATTCATCTTGAGTGACCCTGTTGATATTTGAAATACCAGTGATGTGGTGCGTTTCAATTTGTGTTGTAAGAGTTTCAATTTCCACATATCCTTGCCAACATTTCATATTTTCTGTTTGATTTTGTTTTTATCTCACCATAGTTATCCCAATGGGAGTGAAAACACATCTCATGTAGTTTATATTTGCACCTCTCTGGTGGCTAATAATATTAAACATCTTTTCATGTGTGTGTTGGTCATTGGAATATCCTTTTTGGTAAAGTGTTTATTCAAGTCATTTACCTATTTTATTTGTTTTCCTGTTAAGTTGTTTAAGTTTTACATATATATATGTTATTAGATTCTTAGTGGATATATAGTTCCCCCAAATATTCTACCAGTTAGTAGCTTGTCTTTTCATATTTTTGGTAACAGTTTTTTGGTGGATAAAATTTTGAAATTTTTATGATATCACATTCATTTATTTTTTGCCTTTTGCTATTTGTACATTTGTTATTTTATTAGTGAGTCTACTTTAAAAAAATAAGCCTGATGTGGTTGTTTCTGAATTTTTCTAAGAATTTATGGTTTTAGAATGCACAGTTAGGTCCTTACTGCATTGTAAATTTATTTTTGTGTTTGGCTTGAGGCATATTAAGTATTAAAGTTATATAGCATCAGTCTTCTGATGTGTTCTTCTTTTTAGATACTGTGTTGGTTTTTCTAACTCTTTTGCTTTCCAGGACCTCTGGTGGCACTGTCAAGTAAGTGTCGCACTGCCACACTCAGGGAAAAGTTAAGGCTGGTCTGCTCTCATAAAAATTTAGAGCCCTGGAAATTCTATAAAGGGTTGTTGTGAGTTGGAATCAACTCAATGACAGCGGGTTTTGGTTCCCTCTCTATATAACTTTAGAATTAGTTTGTTGATACCCACAAAATAATTTACTGGGGATTTGTGATTGCTTTGAATCTATGATCATTCTGGGAAGAACTTCCATGTTAAAAATATTGTCTTATCCATGAACATGGAATGTTGTTATATGCCATCAAGCCAATTTCTGACATATAGCAACCCAATATGCCAAAGTAGAACTGCCTCCATAGTTTTCTAGGCTGTAACCTTTGGAGGAGCAGATCTTTGTGTTAGCAGCCCAGTGTTCAACTACTGAGCCACCAGGGCTCTTTACCAAGAATAGTGCATGAGAAGTGATGTCAGTTGCAATCAGCTTGAGGGCACCCGTTATTGCTCTTGTTGCATGTGGGAGGAGGTGAAAGAAGAGGAAGATGACCAGGTTTCTGTTTAGCTTGTTTGGGTATGGCCCATACAAGCAAGCAATTCTTAACAATAGCTAATATATTTTAAGCTAAGTGCTAGTGACTTGCATTTTGCTCTTCTGTCCTCACAAGAACATTAGGAGGTTTGGTATTGTTACCCATTTTCCATGATACAGAAATACTGAAAAACAATTTGTTCAGGATTTTTAGGTGGCAAAGTTGAGACTCAACACACAAGCAATCTGATTATTAATTCTGTGTGATTAGCCATTGCATATTCTACTACAATAAAAAGGAGTGGATGATGGTATGCAATGGAAGTAATACTCAGGTGAATTGGATATTCGGAGTTGTATATGGAGGTAGAAGCGGAAATAGAAATAAAAGTGTTATGGATATAACAAATGGTGGTATAAATTCTGAAAGTGGATGAGATTACTGAGGTGAAATAAAAAGAGTGAGGAGAAAGACAAATAAGAGAGTACAAAAAGAAAGATAAGAGAACACAGAACCCAAGGAAGCATTGATTTCTAATGGGCAAGCAGATGAAAAGACTAGGGAATTCAACTGAAAAGCAACAATTAAGAGTAGCTAGAGAGGTCTTGGAATGTCAAGATGTCAAAAGCTTTTTAAAATACAGAGTTCTCAGAGATCCCATGTACTATCTGGTCAGTCCAGCTAGTTACTAAAGGATCAGTCATATTTGGCAATTAAGGTTAATGGTCTTTATAAGAGAATTTTGGAGAAAGTAATGAGTAGAAAGTAAAGAAATACCTAGGAAAGGATGACTGTTTTCCAGAGGTTTGAATGAGAAAGGAAAGAAGAGAGGTGTGGCCAAGAGAAATTAAAGGCTAAAGCATAGTTGACCCAGACCTTCATTCCTGAGAGACAAACCAGAGAACCCTTTCTAACACAATAGTGTTTGTATTATCCATTTGAAAATATTTAAGTACATTTAAAGGTTGAAAGGAAAATATTGGAAATGCATATGAGATGGATGAACAGTGCAGAGAAGACTACAGGAAAGAAGCAAGTAAAATGGCTTTGGGAGGATGGGACCCACCTCTTCTGAAGCCAGAGAAAAAGAAAGATGTGACAGAGGAGATTGAGTTGTCTGCTGTTCAGTTTCTGCCATATGTCCTCTTGTTTCTCTGTGGACAACTCCTGTTCTCCTATATGAAAGTAAGCCAAAAATGACGGCTAAAACCATCATAGAAGCTTTATTAATAAAAAACATAGAAATGCAAAGTTGTTGTTTCTGGACACATCTTCCATCTATGTCTGTATGTATGGAGGCATTGTTTCTGCTTCCTTAAACTTTCCCCAAAGAATTCTATACTGTTTGATTTACATTGTGAAGGAACTGCAGCTTTGGCATCCTTGAGAGACTCAAATTGTGTTCCTTTTCAATGTTATTTGAGTGTGGGAAACAAAAACAAATCTGAAAGGGCAAGATTAGAACTGTCTGGTGATCTCTTTCAGAGGAGTTGGCAGTGGTAGCCAAGCAACAATGTAGCCAAGCAACAATCTTCTGGTCTCAGGGTTGTCGAGGCTCTTTAGTCCCTTGGATTAATTGTTCCCATGCATTTGGATTTTCTTCACTCTTCTTTGTTCCATAGAGGAGAAGCCAAAGTTGCACCTTAGATGTGTGTCAGTGTGCCTCCTATAGGATATTCCTTTTTTCTACTGACTCTCTACGAAGCATGATAGGGACTGGTCTCTCCAGATAACTTGTCCAGATTACAAGAGATAAAATCTTGCCATTCTTGATTCTCAAGAGTATTTGTTCTTGCTGTTCATGATATATATTTAGTATTCTTTGCCAATGCCATATTTCAAAGTTATCAATTATTCATCAGGATTCCTTATGTATTGCCCAGGTTTCACATGCATATGAATGTCCTGAAAATACCATGGCTTGAGGCAGACCCACCTTAGCTTTCAAGACATTTTTGAATTTTAACATTTTAAAGAGGTCTTTTGCAGCAGATTGGTCCAATGCAGTATGCTGTTTGCTTTCTTGACTACTGCTTCCATGAGAATTGATTGTGGATCTAAGAAAAATGAAACCCTTTACAATATCAGTATTTCCCCCATTTATGTTGATGTTGCATATTGGTTGAATTGTGCTCATTGGTCCAGAGTCACTGTACTAAAAAGAATTAGATGACATCCAATCATTTAAGGAGGTGTACATGATCAAGAACGAATGGTATTGAAGGAAGAAGTCCAAACTACATTGAACTCTTTGGTGAAAAGCAAGGTTTCAGGAGTTGACAGAATTCTAATTGAGATATTGTAGCAAATGGATATAGTACTGGAAGCATTCACTAATCTAAGCTAATTAGAAGAGAACCATACGCATCATACATTCTTAGTACCCCCCAAAAGATGATACAATGGAATGTAGAAATTATTGAACAATATCATTGACATTGCACACAAGTAAAATTAGGCTCAAGATGATATAGAAACATTTGCAGCAATACATTGGCAGAGAACTGCCAAAAGTTCAAGTTAGATTCAGAAGAGGATGTTTTATAATAGATATCATAGCTGATATTAGATGGATCTTGGCTGAAAATAGAACATACAAAGAAAAGATTTTGTCTATGTTTTATTATGTAAAAGCATTAAACACTGTGGATCATAAGTAATTTGGATAACATCAATACAATCGCCTTTTCCCAGGGGGATGATTAACACTGTTTTTCTTGGTTTTTATTTGGAGGGAGCAGTTGTTTGGTTGATTTGTTTTTTGTATTTGTTATAATGTAACCGCCAAAGTAAAGCAGAGCCGTTTGTAACCCATGGACAAGCAGATGGATTCTGGCTTCCCCTGTGATTCTAGCCCCAATCTGGGAACAGTTCTTATAACATGGCCCTGTTCGATACTTTCCGTCATGAAAAGATCACTGAAGATAAGGGTGTTACAGCAAAGTGTGGTTAAAAAAAAGCAGATGGTGCTCAGCTATCAATTGGAATAGTGTCTGGGTTCTTAAAGGCTTGTATTCAAACAGCCCTTTAATTGAGACATCAATTAAGTCCACTGGTCTGTGTGATTCAAAGATGATGATAACAGCATCCAAATATGATGAAGAGAAAAGTATCCGAGCTTAAATTGTGAACACCCAATTTATAGAAGGCTGTGGAGGAAATGAGAGCCCAGAATCCATCTGCAGAGTATCTGGTCAGATTAAGCCTCTGGCAGATCCCTTCTAGCCAAAGGTGAGGAACTCAAACTGCTTTGCTAGCAGGCAGTGACAGTTTCTAATTTGATGGCAGTGGATTGAACCATGGTGTGATATGATACTTGATCAGTTGACCTCCCTCTTGAATCAATCTGAATTTGCTGTAGGCTCAAGTATTTCTTGCTTGTTCCATGATAGAATTTTTTTCTCTGGCTTTTAAAATATTGTCAGTAGTCTTTTCTTCCTTACTCTTTATTTTTGTTTTTATATTCTTATGATTTTCTTTCTGTTTCATTTTGTTTTATTGTTCTTGTTAGGTTCAGCACAGAAGGAGTGGATGCATAGAGACAATAACTGATAGAATGACTAATTGGGGATGGGGTGGGGTGGGGTGGACGAGGGTATTGAGGGAGCAAACAATGAATACAAGAGAGGGAAGGGAGCATTAGAACTGATTGTGATGATGTACATGTATATACAACTCTTTTAAAAAGTGATTTAATTATGGTGGTGTGTGATTTGTGAATATTATATGAGGAAGACTTGAAAAATAAGAAAACAAACTTGAACAATGATTAGCAGAGATGAAGGAGGAAGAGTATTTTCTTAGCGGGCATTGAGTTTATGTTAATGGTGGTGGAATAATTTGGAAAAAAATCAGTATTGGTTGTACAACACAAAAAGTATAATTGATGACACTGAATTATACACATAGAAGTTGTTGAATTGGAGAATATTTAGTTGTGTATATTTTTACCACAATTAAAACAACAAATTAAACAATGAATAACAATGATTATAAGGAAGAAGAAAGTGCACTAAAATTGATTGTGGTACAACCAGAGGAAAGCTGAAGCAAAGGAAGGAGGAAGAACGGTACGGAGCACACCTGGGTCCACCAAGCTCAGAGGACGATAGCCCGGCTCGAAGGGCCCAATGTACAGAGAGGACCATATAGCTGGCCCCATGGCGAGATGCAACATCCTGCACTGACCCATGGCCCTACATGGGACAGCACCTGAGACACAGTGGGGGATGTGCGACTGAGCTGACCCCACCACACTGAGGCAAAACACTGGGGGCGTGCAATGGAGTGGCGGGGGAAGCAGAGCAAGGATGTCCCGAGGGAGTATAAAGAATGGACTTTGGGGCCAGGATGTGGCACCCCATCAGACTCATGCAGAAAACACTCCTGAAGGTCAATAAACATACCTCGAACTACTAACAGGTGTTTTGGTTTTTTTGGCTTTTTTTTCTTTCTCTTCTTTTAAATTTTGTATGTTAGTGGCTTTTTTGTTTATCAGCGTGTTGGTGTTGCTGCTGTCGACGCCATGTTCTTATGTGCCACTTTGGTGCTTTCGAAGCCATCTGCATTTGTATGCACATATTACTATATCAGCAGGTCCACCTAGATAAGATAGGCTGGACAAACAATGTGAGAAGAAAATAGCGGGACCAACGGTCCCGGAAGAGGCACATGAAAGTGTGGGAGGTAGGGGAAGGGAGGAGGTGTTGGCCAACACAGGGACAGGGAACAACGAGTGGTTTAAAACTAGTGGACGGAGGGGATGGGAGGACTGGTAGGGAGTGACCAAGGGCAAGGTAACTGAAAGGAATTACTGAAACCAGAATGAAGGCTGAACATGGTAGTGGGACAGGAGGAAAGCGTAAGGAAATAGAGGAAAGGAGTAGGAGGCAAAGGACATACATAGAAGCCTAAATACAGACATGTACATATGTAAATATTTTTATAATTATGGGGAAAATAGACCTAGGTACATTATTTATAGGTTCAGTAGTAGGGTAGCAGATGGACATTGGGCCTCCTTGCGCATACTCCCTCAATACAATAGCACCTTGCTCAGGTCATTCCATGACACCCACCTTCCCGACATGATCGCTGAAGACAGATGTGTGCATTAGCAAATGTGGTGAAAAAAGCTGATGGTGCCCGGCTATCAAAAAGATATAGCATCTGGGGTCTTAAAGGCTTGAAGGCAAACAAGCGGCCATCTAGCTGAGAAGCAAAAAAGCCCACAGAGAAGAAGCACAAAAGCCTGTGTGATCACGAGATGTTGAAGGGATCAGATAACAGACACCAAAGAATAAAAACCATCATTGTGTGATCACCTTCTCCACATAAACGCTGAAGACGAATGTGTGCATAAGTAAGTGGTGAAGAAGGCTGATGGTGCCTGGCTATCGAGAGATATAGTGTCTGGGGTCTTAAAGGCTTGAAAGTAAACAAGCGGCCATCTATCCCAGAAGCAACAAAGCCCACATGGAAGCAGCATACCAACGGATCATGAAGGGCTGAGGGGACCAGGTTTCCAGCAACAAAGGCGGGGGGAAAATTTGAGGGGAGTGCGTGATGGGAACCCAATGCCCATCTGTAGACCACTGGACATCCCTTGCAGAGGAGTAGTGGGGAGGAGATGAGTCACTCAGGGTTCAATGTAGCAATAATGAAACTCACAACCTTCCTCTAGTTCTTAAATGCTTCCTCCCAACTATCATGATCCCAATTCTACCTTGCAAACCTGGTTAATCCAAAGGATACACAGCGGTACAGATGGGAACTAGAAACACAGGGAATCTAGGACAGATGAACCTCTCAGGACCAGTGGTGAGAGTGGCGATACCGGGAGGGAAGGAGCGGTAGAAAGGGGGAACCAATCACAAGGCTCTACATAAAACCTCCTCTCTGGGGTATGGGCAACAGAGAAGTGGGTGAAGGGAGATGCCGGGCAGTGTAGGATAAGATAAAATAATAATTTATAAATTATTAAGGGTTCATGCGGGAGGGGAGAGTGGGAAGGGAGCGGGAGGACAAAAAGGTAAATGAGCTGATTCCAGGAACACAAGTGGAAGGCAAATTTTGAGAATGATGAGGGCAACGAATGTATAAGAGTGCTTTACTCAACTGATGTATGTATGGATTGTGATAAGAGTTGTGAGCCCCAATAAAATGATTTAAAATAAATAAGTAAAATGGATTGTGGTAATGATTGTACAACTCTTCTTGATATGATTGAACTATTGAATCACATGGGATATGGATGTAGTGCCAATAAAACTGTTAGAACAAAAGTGGATAGCATTGTGAATGATTGAAATCCCAGAACACCTATTTGAGTTCTCCCAGAAACTACTCATAGACCAATAGACAATTCTTCAAACAAAACTAGGGGATACTGCATGATTTAAAATCAGGAATGGTGGTGTAGCCTGTCATCGTACTTAAACAATGTGTGTGCTGTGCAGATGATTAGAGAAACTGGACTATGTGAAGAATATGATATCAGGATTGGAGGAAGACTAACTATCTATAATATGCAGATGATACAACCTTGCTTGCTGAAAGCAAAGAGAAACACAGCTGTTGAAGATCAATGGCTACAGTCTTCAGTGTAATTGCACCTTAAAATATAAAATGTAAAAGCACTGGTTTGAAACAGTGATGTTGGTACATGGGATCTTGGGAAATCTTCAACTTATTAAAAATCTTTTATTCATTTTTATTTTTTTTAAAGATCATTTTACTGAGGGCTCATAACAAGCCATACATCAATTGTATCAAGCACATTTGTACATGTTATCATCATTATTTTCTAAACATTTACTTTCTATTTGAGCCCTTGACATCAGCTCTTTCCCCATACCCCCGTCCTCCCCTCCCACCATCATTACTCCTTGATAAATTATTATTATTTTCATATCTTACACGCACTGCTGTCTCCCTTCCCTGATGGTTTCTTTTTTGTTTGTGTTTATTTTTTAAACGTTTTATTAGGGGCTCATACAACTCTTATCACAATCCATACATACATCAATTGTGTAAAGCACATCTGTACATTCATTGCCCTCATCATTCTTTTTTAAACATTTTATTAGGGGTTCATACAACTCATCACAATCCATACATATACATACATCAATTGTATAAAGGACATCTGTACATTCTTTGCCATGATCATTTTCAAAGCATTTGCTCTCTACTTAAGCCCTTTACATCAGGTCCTCTTTTTCCCCCTCCCTTCCCACTCTCCCCTCCCTCATGAGCCCTTGATAATTTATAGATTATTATTTTGTCATATCTTGCCCTATCCGGCATCTCCCTTCACCCCCTTTTCTGTTGTCCGTCCCCCAGGGAGGAGGTCACATGTAGATACTTGTAATCGGTTCCCCTTTCCAACCCACTCACCCTCTACTCTCCAAGTATCACCCCTCAAACCCCTGGTCCTCAAGGCATTATCCACCCTGGATTCCCTGTGCCTCCAGGTCCTATATGCACCAGTGTACAACCTCTGCTCTATCCAATTTTGCAAGGTAGAATTTGGATCATGGTAGTTGGTGGGGAGGAAGCATCCAGGATCTGGGGGAAAGCTATATTCTTCATCGGTGCTACATCGCACCCTGACTGACTCATCTCCCCTAGACCCCTCTGTAAGGGGATCTCCAGTGGCCGACAAATGGGCTTTGGGTCTCCACTCTGCACTTCCCCCTTCATTCACTATGGTAATTTTTTTTGTGTGGATATTGCCTTATACCTGATCCCTTTGGCACGTCGTGATCGCACAGGCTGGTGTGCTTCTTCCATGTGGGCTTTGTTGCTTCTGAGCTAGATGGCCGCTTGTTCACCTTCAAGCCTTTAAGATCCCAGACAGTATCTCTTTTGATAGCCGGGCACCATCAGCTTTCCTCGCCACATTTCCTTATGCACCCGTTTGTCCTCGGTGATTGTATCATGGATTGTATCATGCAGCCAATGATATGATATTTTGTTTTTTGATGCCTGATAACTGATCCCTTCGGGACCACGTGATCACACAGATTGGCGTGTTCTTCCATGTGGGCTTTGTTACTTCTGAGCTAGATGGCCACTTGTTGTTTATCTTCAAGCCTTTAAGACCCCAGACACTATCTCTTTTGATAGCCGGGCACCATCAGCTTTCTTCACCACATTTACTTGTTCACCCACTTTGGCTTCAGCAGTTGTGTGGGGAGGGTGAGCATCATAGAGTGCCAATTTAATAGAAGAAAGTATTCATGCATTGAGGGAGTGGTTGAGTAGAGGCCCAAGGTCCTTTTGCCACCTTAATACTTAACCTATAAATATAGACACATAGATCTATTTCCCCATCCTCATATATGTATTTGCATGTACATGTCTTTGTCTAGACCTCTATAAATGCCCTTTGCCTCCCAGCTCTTTCCTCTATTTCCCTTGACTTTCCTCCTGTCCCACTATCATGCTCCGTCCCCACCTGGGTTTCAGCAATTCCTCTTGTTTACATTACCCCTTGATCATACCCTACCAGGCCTCCCACACCAACCTCACCACCAATTTGGTTCACTTGTTTCCCTTGTCCCTGGGTTTGTTAACACCACTTCCATTCCCCCCACGTGCCCCTATCCCATGTCCTCCCGGAACTGTTGGTCCCGTTGTTCTTTCTAGATTGTTCATCCAGCCTATCTACCCAGTAGTTTTTAAGCAGTTTACTATTCATTTGCTTATATTTTATTTATTTTTCTTGAGTTTCCTGTTGATTTCTAATAGTACAGCATTGTGATCTGAGATTGTGTTGTAGAAATATTCTGCATCTTTGTTGAGTATTTTTCTAGTTATTTTGTTCTTCATTGAAAGTTTATCAAATCCACCCAGTATTATTGTGGAGTTATCTATTTCTCTTTTCAGTTTTGTTAGAATTTGATTTATGTCTTTGGACTCTTTCATTGGGTGTGTAGATCCTTATCATGGTTATGTCTTATTGTTGGATTAACCATTTAATCATTAGATAATGCCCTTCCGTATTCTTTATGGTGTTGTCCTTGAAATCTATTTTACCAGAAATTAGCATTGTCACTTTGCTCCTATTTTGCTGCCATTTGCTCAGTATTTTTTTGTTCTTTCATCCCCCCAGCAATTTTATTAGTATATAATTCAAAAATCATGCAATTCAGTAGTTTTATCACATCAAGAAGTGTTACAATTATCGGCATAGTGTGTTTGGCATATTTTCTTCATTCTTGTACTAATCGCTATTAGCTCCCCAATTTTCCCCAACCTCTCCTGTCATATCATCAAGGAAGCAGTAATCTAGTTACTGTATCTATACATTTACCGATTCTGGGTATCATATATAGAAATGCACTATAAAACAAACCATCCTTTCATTTTTAGCTTATTTTCATTTTAAGATATGTCTTTTACAGATATCCTATTAATGGATCATGGTTGCTTATCCTTTGATTCTGTGTTTCTTGCCTGGGGCGTTTACTCCAGTTACAGTCAATGTAATTATTGATAGATATGTAGTTACAGCTTTCCTATTACTTATTTTAAAATGTTATATTTGAGATATAAAGAACATATCATAGAATTCAATAGTTTAATCATATTAAGAAGGGTAATATATTCTTCACCACAGTCAACATTGGAACATTTTCTTTCTTTTTGTACCCATTGCTGTTGACTGCCCATTTCCCCCACCTCCCCTTTTGTACCTCTCAATAATTATTAATAGTATTATTATCTTCATAGAGCCACCCTTCTTGACTTTCCTATACAGAAAAACATAAAGCGTGGACAAAGAACAAAAAAATTGGCCAAATAAAACAGAGACAACCTCAATAGAACAGATAGCAGAAAATATTTTAAAACCAGAATAAATTCAGGTGGGAGATATAATGACACGTTGTTACATTCTAGCCTAATGACAGCTGCCAATATCAGACAATACTCTTTTCCTGATAGTATGGCTATTGACATTCCTACATTATGGTCAGTGGGGACTCACCAGATACTCAATCCATGTGTGGATCCTGCAAATGGATTTAGGGCTTCCACTATTATTCGTAACATTTTAGGATCTGGTCCAGTTCCTTCCTCTGGGTTTTATTCTTTATGATCTTTGGATCACTCAAGCTGTCGTGCTTCTTTGTGGAGTAGCTGATTGCTCACTTAAGTGGCTGCATGTTTGGAGACAAGCCTTTAAGACCTTAGATGCTATTTTTCTAATAGCCGGGCACTGTCTAATTTCTTCACAACACTTTGCTGTAGTACGCTTATCTTCGGTGATCTCAGAGCAAGTACTGAGCATGGCCATCTCACAAGAACTAATTGTTCTTAAGGTCACAATTAAGTGGGAGCTCAAAATCCATTCATATATGTAATATATTTATATATCTCCCTGGTTTGCTTTGTAGATACCATTATCACTTTATTAGAGTGCATCATAAATCATCCCCTGAGGCATATAGTAATTCTATTGATAGTTACATTATTTTAGTCAGTGGTATAGAAAACACTGTTAAAAAAGGAGACTACATGTTTAGGACATCTTTTTAGACCCTATACTGTACAGCTTTGAAAATTAGATGATTGGACACTAGTTACACAAACCATGAGGGTTAGAGATATGGCAATATTTTCAGTAACACTCATTTGCAAAGGAAGGACCATGCCTGGTTGGCTAACATGTCCCAAATAAGTAGAGAGAGCATTGAAAAGGCAAGTACATGTTGATCCTAGGTTGCCTTTTGTTGGACAACCTCTAAGCAATTGGTGTGAACCAATTTCCTAATCTTGGGATAGAAATCATCTGCTTCTTTCCCCATTAGATCATTTCACTTTTAAGTTCAAGAGAGTATTTCAGTCCTTTAGATCAGCTACAAGTGAGTTTAAGGTAAATCCAGTTCCCTTAGTGGAATTTCCCATTCAAATTCTGCTGTGGTGTGGTCTGTGAATGGGTATTGTGTATCTTGAAAGGACAGTCTAGTGTTACAGTTGTCTATAATATGTTGTGCGGGTCACGAGAGGTTGGATAGAAACTAGGTCAAAAGTGCCCACTTAGGAACATAATACTGGGTGTATTTGTGTCAGTGGTGGGTTGCCTCACCAGATTGACCCAACATCAGAAATGTAATCTTCTCTAATACAGACATGTCCCACCCTTCCTCTTGATCTGAGTTCCCAGTAAGGTTCACTAAATACTCTTTAAAAAAAAACATTTTATTAGGGGCTCATACAACTCATCACAATCCATACATGCATCAATTGTATAAAGCACATCTGTACATTCATTGCCCTCATCCTTTTCAAAGCACTTGCTCTCCACTTAAGTCCTTTGCATCAGCTCCACTTTTTTCCCCCTCCCTCCCCGCTCCCTCCTCCCTCATGAGCTCTTGGTAATTTACAAATTATTATTTTGTCATATCTTGCCCTATCCAATGTCTCCCTTCACCCTCTTTTCCATTGTCCGTCCCCCAGGGAGGAGGTCACATGTAGATCCTTGTAATCGGTTCCCTCTTTCCAACCCACTCTCCCACTACCCTCACAGTATCGCCACTCACATCACTAGTCCTGAAGGGATCATCTGCCCTGGATTCCCTGTGCTTCCAGCTCCTATCTGCACCAGTGTACATCCTCTGGGCTATCCAGACTTCCAGACTTGCAAGGTAGAATTCGGATCATAATAGTGGGGGTGGGGGTGGGTGAGAAGGAAGCATTTAGGAACAAGAGGAAAGCTGTATTCTTCATTGGTGCTATATCACATCCTGATAGACTCATGTCCTCCCCTAGACCCCTCTGTAAGCGGATCTCCAGTGGCAGACAGATGGGCTTTAGGTCTCCACTCTGCACTTCCCCCCCTTCATTCATTATGGTAAAAATTTTTTTGTTCTGATAATGCCTTATACCTGATCCCTTCGATACCTCGTGATCATACAGGCTGGTATGCTTCTTCCATGTGGGCTTTATTGCTTCTGAGCTAGATGGCCGCTTGTTTACCTTCAAGCCTTTAAGACCCCAGATACTCTCTCTTTTGATAGCCGGGCACCATCAACTTTCTTCGCCACATTTACTTATGTACCCGTTTGTCCTCAGCGATCATATCATGGAGGTGTGCACCCAGTGATATGATTTTTTGTTTTTTGATGCCTGATAACTGATCCCTTTGGAACCTCGTGACCACACAGGCTGGTGTGTTCTTCCATGTGGGCTTTGCTGTTTCTCAGCTATATGGCCACTTGTTTATCCTCAAGCTTTTAAGACCCCAAACGCTATATCTTTTGATAGCCAGGCACCATCAGCTTTCTTCACCACATTTGCTTGTTCACCCACTTTGTCTTCAGTGGTTGCATCGGGAAGGTGAGCATCACAGAATGCCAATTTAATAGAAGAAAATATTCTTTCATTGAGGAAGTACTTGAGTAGAGGCCCAATGTCCATCTGCCACCTTAATACTAAACCTATAAATATAGGCACATAGATATATTTCCCCATTCTCATATATATATTTGCATATGTACACGTCTTTGTCTAGACCTCTATAAATGCCCTTTGCCTCCCAGCTCTTTCCTCTATTTCCCTTGACTTTCCTCCTGTCCCACTATCATGCTCCATCCCCACCTGGGTTTCAGCAATACCTCTTCGTTACATTACCCTTGATCATGCCCTACCAGGCCTGCCACACTCACCTCACCACCAATTTGGATCACTTGTTGTTCCCTTGTCCCTGGGTTTTTTTTTTTAATTTTTAAAATTTTTTTTTTAGTCCCTGGGTTTTTTAACACCACTTCCTTACCCCCCACGTTCCCCTATCCCATTTCCCCCTGGAACTGTCGGTCTCGTTGTTTTTCCTCCAGCCTATCTTATTTAGACAGGCCTGCGGAGATAATAACATGCACAAAAACAAGACAGAGCAAAACCAAGCAGCAATATACAACAAAACAACAACAACAAACCAATGACAAAAACAAAACACAACAAGAAAGAAAAGCTTGTAGTTAGTTCAAGGATCATTTGTTGGCCTTTAGGAGTGTTTTCCAGTCCAGTCTGTTGGGGCACCACACCCTGGCCCCAAAGTCCACCTACAGCATTCCCTGGGGACCTTGCCGCTCCATTCCCTTGCTTTTCCGCTGTACTCCTCCAGTGCTTTGCCTGAGTGTGGTGGGATCAGGTCGAGCGCAATTCCCACACTGTGTTTCTGGTGCTGGCCCCTGCAAGGCCATGGGTCAGTGAGGGACGTCAGGTCTCATAGTGGGGCTGTCCATGTGGTCCTCTCTGTGGACTGGCTGCTCTAATTGGGGTTATCATCCTCAGGGCCTGGTGGGCCAGAATGTGCTCCACTCTCTCCTCCCCCTTCATCTGCTCCCGTGTGTTCTGGTCAGATATGTCCCTCTCCTGGAGCTGCAGATTCAATGCTGTCCTTTGAAATAAATACTTCTGGGGGGAAGTTCAAGTATCCACTTAGTATTCGGTACTGGGGCCAACCCCCCAGACTACTCCACGCTGGAATGTTGTACATGGTAGACAACTGGGGAGGAGGTGGGGAAAGGAAAAAAAGGATGAAAATAAGGAAGAAATGGGTAGCGGGGGCAAAGGGGTGCTTACCCACTAAATACTCTTATAGGTGTGTCTGCTAATTTGTATGATCATAGTACACTTCTCCCATCCAAGTACTAACCAGGCCCGACCCTGCTTAGCTTTCAAGATCAGACGAGATCGGGCGCGTTCAGGGTAGTATGGCCGTGGACGATCATAGTACACTTCTATGGCAGGAATTGATTGATCTTCTCCCGCTCCCCCAAACATGGGAGATTGACCCCATCTGAGGTGAGGCTACCTTACTAGAGGTGCTTTTTAAGATACTGAAATATGTGGTTTATAGTAACTAGGCAGGCACACTACGTTGTTGTTTGGGGGCCGTATTAGAAGACTACATGACCTGAGAACAGTAGCTTGCCTTTGTCTTGTTTTTTATCCTTACAGTAGTAGACTCATACAAGATATGTCCTTTTCAACATAAACATTTCCAAGTCCATCCATGTGAAAAGATGTTTTGTTTTTTCATCACTGTTATGTACACTGTGCATGTACCAGTTTCTTTATCAACTGATGGGCATTTGGGCTATTTCCAGCTTCTTGCTAGTGTGAACTGTGCTGCAATGGACAAGGAATAGCATGTGTCTGTTCGTGTTTTGTCTCCTACTCTTTTGGGATATATGCTCAGCAGAGGTATTGCGGGATTGTGTGGTATTTTTATTCCCAGTTTCAGTAAGTGCCATATTGCTTTCCACAGTGGTACATGTTCACAGTCCTGCCAACACTGTATGAGAAATTCCAATCTCTTCATACCCTCTCCAGCATTATTCATTCTCTGTTTTGTTTGTTTTTCAATTAGGCTATTGTTATGGGTGTCAGATGGTATCTCATTGATTTTAGTTGCACCTCCCTGAAGGCTAGTGATCCCTGAGCATTTCTTCATGTGGTTGTTAGCTATTCGATGAATTCTATGTTCATGCTATTTGTCAACCTTTTAATTGCATAATTTGTTTTTTTTTCTTATTGAAGTATTGCAGAGTTCTGTAGATTTTAATGATTAGCTCCTTATTTGTTGTATCATTGCGAAAAAAATTCCAGTCTGTGAGTTCTTATTTTACCTATTTTGTAAAGTCTTTTGATGTGTGTGTCTTGTTTTTATTAAGTCCCAGTTGTCTATTTTGTCTTATATGGATTGTGTTTCCTTTATTGTATTTGGTAGTGTATGTATGCCCCTGCTGCATGTGGACCCTTACATTTGTCCCAGTTCTCTTGTTGGTGATTCATCTAGCTCTGGAGTTTACATTTAGGTGGTCTCTAATGCACCTTGAGTTTGTTTTTGTACATGGGGCAAGTTATAGGTCCTGTTTCATTTTTTCTGCAAATGCAGATCCAATTTTTTCCAGAACTACTTGTTGAAGAGGTTATCTCCCATTCAATTATTTTTGGTCCTTTGTCAAAAACCAAATGTCTGTTGGTGGATGCTTTTATTTTTGGGTTTTCTATTTTGTTAACATTGATTTATTTATCTATCATTGTATTAGTACCAGGCTGCTTTGACTACTGTGGCTGTATAATAAGTTTAGAGGTTAGGTCGTATAAAGCCTCCTACTTTGTTCTTTTTTGTGAAGTTCTTTGCTTATCCTGGGCCTCTTCCACACCATATGAAGTTGGTTATTAGTTTTCCATTTCTTTAAAGAATGAAGTTGGGATTTGGATTGGAATTATGTTGTATTTTTAGATTATTTTAGGTAGTATTGACATTTTTCATATTATTAAATCTTCCTATCTGTGAACACAGGATATTCTTCCATTTGTATAAATCTCTTTGGTTTCTTGTAATAATGTTCTGTAGATCTCTTTGTATAGGTTTTTTTTTTGGTGTGTGTTTGTTTAGGTTTATTTCTAGGTGTTTCATTTTTATGTGACTATTTTAAATGATTTTGTTTTCTTGATTTTTTTTCAGGGCTGTCATCGTTATATAGGAATGAAATTTATTTCTACTTGCTAATTTTATATCCTGCTACTTTACTAAATCTCTCAATGGTTTCCAACAGACTTTTTGTGGACTCCTTTGCCTTCTCTAAATATAAGATTATATAATCTGTAAATAGTGGGAGCTTTATTTCTTCTTTGCCCAATTGTATTCATTCCCTTGATTTCTTTGGTGATTCTGGTTAGGACTTCCAGCAAAATGTTAAGAGTGGTGATGAAGGCACCCTTGCTTAGTTCCCATTCTCAGGTAAAAATACACTTTCCCATTGAGTGTGATGTTGGCTATTGCTTTTAAAAAATATGATCATTATTATGTTGAGGAATTTCCTTTGATTCCTAGTTCATCGAGTGTTTTCTTTATCAGAAATGGGTGTTGGATATTGGCAAACACCTTTTCTGTATCTATCAATATTATCATGTGACTCTTTCTTTGCCTTGTTTATGTGGTGCGTTACATTAATTTCGATATTTTTCTAATGTTGAACTCTGTCCTTGCATCCCTGTTATAAATTGCAATAGGCCACAATGAGTTTTTTTTTGGATATGTCATTTGTTACATCGATAAAAATTATGTTGAGAATTTTATATCTTTTCTTGAGGGATATAGGTTTTTAATTTCCTGTCTTTGTGGAGTTTTTGCTTGGCTTTGGTATCAGGGTTATGCTTGCTTTGTACAATAAGTTTGGGAATTTATTGTCTCTATATTCTGAATAGTTTTTGCTGAAATGGTGACAGTTCTTCACTGAAAGCTTGGTGAAGCCATCTGGTCTTGGACTTTTCTTGTTTAGGAGTTTTTTTCTTCTTTGGTTAATGGTCTGTTTAGATTTTCTACTTTGACTGTGTTCATTTGGGTAGATGTATATTTCCAGGTATTTTGTCCACTTGTTTTAGGCTATCAAATTTGTTGGACTACAGCTGTTTGTAGTAGTATGTTGTTGTTCTTTTTATTTCTTTTGAATCTCTTGTGATGTAGCCCTTTACAACTCTAATTCTAGATATTTACATCTTCCTTCTTTCCTTTGGTGTGTTTGCCAGTAGTGTGTCAATTTAGATGATCCTTTCAAAGAAGCATTGGAGCCCTGGTGGCATAGTGTTCATGTGCTATCTACAAGGTCAACATTTTGAAACTGCCAGCTACTCTGAGGGAGAAAACGGGGCTTTCTACTCCCATAAAGAGTTACAGTCTCAGAAACTCACAGGAGCAGTTCTACCCTGCCCTATTGGGTCACTGTGTGAGTCAGTAGTGACTTGATGGCAGTGAGTTTGATTTGGCTTTGGTTTCAAAGAATCACCTTGTCTTGTTGATTTTTTCCCCGTTGTTTCCCTGCTTTCCAGTTCATTATTTTTTGTACTAATCTTTGTGATTTCTTCTGATATTGGAGGGTTTATGCTGTTGCCCTTCTTCTATTGTTGGAGGCACTGTGTTAAGGTATTGATTTTGTTTCTTTCCTCTTTTCATGTGTGCCTTCATTGCTATAAATGGCCTTTTGATACCTGCATTTGTTATATCCTAAAATATTTGATATGCTATGTTATCATTCTAGTTTGTTTCAAGGAAATTCTTAATTTCATCCATCATCTGTTTTATTACCCTGTCATTTTTAAGGTGTGTCTGTTCAGTGCTTGTCTTTATGTTCCCGTTATTTCTTTTTTTAAAACAGCCTTATTAGCTCTTTATCCATGTCATAAAATTCAATAATTAAATCATATCAAAAAGAGTTGCATAATTATCTCCACATTCACTTCTAGAACATTTTCTTCTTACTTGTACTCATTGCTATTCATGTAAATTTTTTTCTAATTGTGGCCAAAATATCCACAACAAAACATTCTCCAATTCCATAACTTTACATGTATAGTTAACTGTGTTGATGCACTTCATGTTATATAACTTTATTGATATCTTTTTCCAAATTATGCCACCACCATTGACATAAACTCAATGTCCCCTAAGCAACAATTCCTTCTCCTTCACCCATGGTAACCCTAGGTCAAGTTTGGTTTCTTTCATTTTTTAAAGTAGTTTTCTTGATATAATAGTCACATATCATACATTTCCATGGTTAAATTGCTTTAAAATTGTATATACATCATTATAATGAGTTCTAATGCTCTCTCCCTCCTCCCGCATTCATTATTTGCTCCCCAAATTCCTCAACCTCTCCCCCTCTAAACACCCTCCATTGACATCACTGATAAACTATTTCATCAGTTATTATCTCTATGAATCCATCCCTTCTGTGCTCCACAAACTGGGAAACCCAACAGAAACAAAAATAAAACAGCAAGAAGTAATAATAATAATAATATATAAGGAAAAATACAAAGAAAGAAGAAATTTCTGTCATGGAACAAGTGAGAAATACTTGAGCCTAGAGAACATTCAGGTTGGGTCAAGAGGGATTTCAACTGACCAAGTATCATTATTACTGTATACCATGGTTGGATCCACCATAATTAAGGTTACAATGATCTCTGTCTGATAGTAAAGCTGTTCCAGTCCCTCGCCTGTGGTAAGAGGGGATTTGCCAGAGGTGTAATCTGACTAGATACTCTATATATGGATTTTGGGCTCCCACTTCCTCCATTGCCTTCTATAAATTAGCTGTTCACAATTTAAGCTCTGATACCTTTTCCTTCATCATATTGGGATTTTGTTATCGTCATCTTTGGATCACACAGGCTGGTGTGTGCACTTAGTTGCCGCTTCACGTAGATGGCTGCTTGTTTGAATACAGCCTTTAAAACCCCAGACACTATTCCAGTTGATAGCCTGGCACCATCTGCTTTCTTCACCACACTTTGCTATCTTTGATGATATTTTCATGAAGGTAAGTATCCAGTAAATGTTCCTGAAATTTCTATAGTTGATATCTAGTTTTATAGCATTGTGATATGAGAAAAATGGATCATAGGATCTCAATGTATTTGACTTTTTTAAGGCTTTCTTTGTGGCCTAGCTTGTGTTTTTTACTTTGGAGTATGTACCGTGTGTGCTGCAGAACATACACTGTACAATTGTCAGATGGTGTGCTTTATGTATATCTAGGAGTGACCTGATTGTATTGTTTAGTTCTTCTGTTTCTTTATTGAATTTATCTCCCAATGATTTGTATTTCCTTGAGAGCAGTATATTGAAATCTCCTATTATTGTGAAATGGTTGCTTTATCTCTTCAATTCTACAAGGATTTGGTTAATGTATTTTGAGGGTCTTTCATTGGGTGTGTATGTGTTTTTTATGGTTTTATGTTCCTGGTATATTATTTCTTTAATCATTATGTAATGTGTATTCTTTTCTCTCATTATGTTATTTGCCCTCATGTCTATTTTACTGGAAATTAAATTTTACTACTCTAGCCTTTTTATGGTTGCCATTGGCTTTGCAGCTTCCCCCCCCCCCCCCAATCCTGTGGGTTTCTAAGACTGTAGCTGTTTATGGGAGTAGAAAGCCCTAACTTTTTTTCTGAGGAGGGGCTAATGGTAGACCTTGCAGATGACAGTCCAGTGCCTAACCATTATGCCACCAGAGGTTCCTGGGTTTAATCATTTGGCTTACTGGGGTGTTTGCCACCGGTTTCTAGGTTGATTTGGTAGTGGGGAACTCACGAACTCCTTCTGGGTAAATTTGGTAGTGGGTGAGAGTGCTGGCACAAGTCTCTAATCATGCAGAGCAGCATAACACAGGCTGTGTGGTGTTGGCTGCCATCTGTTGTTGATCCAGTGGTGCCAAAATAGGTAGTGGCATTTGCCTAGCCACTGGTGCAGTAGATATGGTGTGTATGGCTGAGTAGGGTCTCTGGCTCCTAACTGTTAGGGAAAGAGAGGGGAGGAAAAAGAAAGTAATTATAAAAAGGGGGATGTGAAAGAAAGGAGACTTAATAAGAAAGGAAAAGAAGAAAGAATAAATCATCAAAAGCAGAATAATATTTGCATAAGTCCTAGCTGCCAAGTGGGAGTGGTGTCAGGGAGCAGTGTGCTTACTCGATGGATTGGAAAAAATGAAGAAGGGAAGAGATAGTGGAAAGAAACTAAATAAGAGAAGGTAAAGACAGAATAACTAAGACGAAAAGGAAAAAATGGCATCATACTTGTACAAGCCTTAGCCACCAAAAACAGCTGCAGCTGGATTGTGGAGTTTACTCTGCTTTCCATGGAGGGATGAGTGGGTGCTGCTGACCCTAGATGCAGGGGGCATGGGTATAGGCTCTTGCTTCCTGGCTCAAAAAAAGACTGGGGGAGGAAAACGAAAATGAAAAAGAGTAGAGGGAAGAACTAAGAAAGAGGAAAGAAGCATAGTACTGGTTAAAGTGCTAGCTGCCCCATCTAGGAGGGATGAGGGTTGGCACTACTAACAACAGAGTCAGTGGAGGGAGGAACATCTGCTCTATGAGAACAGAAAAGAGGAGGGGTAAAGGAAGAGGGAGAAAAGAAAAATAGAAACGAGGACAAGAGGGAAGAACTATGGAGAAAGTTAAAAGGAAAGAAAAAGTCGCTTAACATTGGCAGTATGTGTGGGGGGGTATAGTTGGGCTGGCTGCCAGGTGGGGAGACTGGTCTCTCCCTCTGGTCACTGGGAGGTTTTGCAAAGTAAGCAGAAAGATCACACCGCTCCTGTCACTGATCACTGATGTGGGTGCGGGTACAGTTGTAGGCGAGTAGAGCCCATTAATCTGGTTCCTGCTCAGATCAGATTCTACTTGCGATAATTCAGAATAGTATGCTCTACCAGTTGGCGGTTCACTGCTCCATTTGCCTATTTGCCATTTTTGTTTCATTCTTCCTTGTCAATGTTTGATCTACTTCTTTATCCTCTCCTTTGAAGCTGTGGGTTCAAGGATTATCATCAGGATCCCTTGGACTTAGTTTCTTGAGCCTTTGTTTTAGAAAGTCTGTGTATCATATTTGCCTAGTCCACTATGTTTGGATCCTCCTGTAATGATAATATATTAAGAGATATGAAATTCCCAGAAAGACACACAGCAATTCACTGCACATAACAGTCAGAGATTAGAGTGCTCACAGATTCAAATAAGCAGAGTTTCAGCATAGTGGATGTTAAAAACCAAAAATACCAAACTCAGTGCCATCGAGTCAATACTGACTCATAATGACCTTATGCCCCTATGAGTTTCTGAAGCTGTAACTGTTTATGGGAGTAGAAAGTCCTGTCTTTCTCTGTCAGAGGTGTTGGTGGTTTTGAACTGCTGACCTTGCATATCACAGCTTAACACTTAACCACTACATCATCAGGGTTCCATTCAAAGTAGACATTACCAAACTGTTATGTAAGCTTCACATTTTAACCTAGACTACTAGAGGGCATGTGATGTTAAATCAAGAATGTTTCCTATTTAACAAGATTTTATGAATGTGCTTCACATTTCTATTTATTGATTTGATGTTCCTCTAAACTATTTCATCAGTTCACAGTGTTCTCTTGAACTAATTTATTTTCATCAGCCTAATATCTGGCTCATAATAGATCTTCCATAAATATTTATAATTTGAACTAAGGGATTCATATTTTGAATCAGTAGATTCCAAATCATGACATGTGCTTTCTATTAATTAACTGTGGTCAGTAGTTTCAAGAAACTATCAGTTTTTATAACCTGGCTAATAATACAATATCCATGATTTTTATTACCTAAACACATCTACGAAAGAGGATGAAAAGATTCAAGCTTGGAATTTATATTCTTTATTTGTGCAAATGATAGTATCAGACAATGATATATGTTGTAATGTGTGAGTTAATAGTCATTAAAGCCCCATGAACGGACTCTGCTCTTGCACTAAATTCCTCTCTCCAGGGTTTGCCAGCTAATAGAGGATGTAGTTCAATTGGAGTTTTTGTCCCTGCCAGAATTGTTAACTCTGTTTCTCCAAATGGGGATTAAGCTGCTCATGAAACCTGATTTCCACGATGTGTTTTAGAGCTGGAGGGTTGTTTGGGATAAAGAAATTTATCAACAACAAGCTTCCCTGGCTGCCTTTTAATAATTAATTGCTTTCATTGAAATTCTCCACTGAAGGGATTTTGGATGTCTGGCCTGGTTCTTTTGGCACTGGTGGCTGAAGTCTTTGACTGTCCTTGATCTAGCCCCATGAGCCTAGGCCCTCAGTATTGCAGTACCGTGCAACCATTTCAAATAGCCTGAGAAATACAGCCCAATTTTTATGTTTTGATAGACTATTTTTTCAGAGTAGTTTTAGATTTACATCAACATTGAAGAGACAATAGAGAGTTCCTACCCATAGCTTAACGTCTTGCCTTAGTATGATATATTTATTATAATTGATAAACTAATGTTAGAACATTATTATTAAGTGAAATTCTAATTTATCCAGATTTCCTTAGTTGTCAGTTAGTGGCCCTTTATTGTTCCAGAACTTCACATTACATTTAATCACCATGTCTCCTCTTTGGCTGTGATAGTTGTTCGATATTCTTGCTTTTGATAACCTTGATAGTTTGGAAGAATGGTTATAGTTCTCAATATTAGCAATTTTTCTATTTTACAAGGAGACTTCAAGAAGTTTTGTGGAAAATGGAATTAAATGATAGTGGAATTTTCCATGAACTTTTTTGAAGTCCGCCTTGTATATATTTAAAAATATTTCTCAATATGTTTAATGGGATCAATCCAAATAGCCTGAGAAATGTAGCCATTTTTATTGTTCTTTCTAGCATCTGATTTTAAAATATGAACAGTTCTTGAAGCTGCTTCTTGCTAGAGAAGGGTAACTGTCCATGCAGTTGTTTCCCAACGTGGGTGATACTGCCCCCTGGGGTATGTGTGTGTGTGTGCTGCAATGATCCATCAAATCCAAACTTACTGCCATCCATTCAATGCTGACTCATAACCCCCCTGTGGGGTTCAGAGACAGTAACAGTTTATGGGAGTAGAAATCCCAGTCTCACTGAGTTGCTGGTGGTTTTGAACTTCCGACCATGTGGATCACAGCCCAATGTCTAACTACTACACCACCAGGGCTCCAGGGGTCTGCAAAAGCAGATACCTATATTTTATCCTGGATTATGGACTACAGGACATAAGTTTTTGATTGCCAGGGGGGTGCTGAATAATATTTTTCTGGAAAGGAGGCAGTAGATCAAATAAGTGTGGGAACCTATGGTTTATGGTTTATGGCATTGGCAAATGTTCTAATATAGAATGCCATAGGAGTAAACTTTTCTGTTTATTATTTATAGTCACCAAACCCACTGATGTGTTCATAATTTTTTTAAAGAAAACAAAATGGAAATTATTGGTTGAAATTCAAAGCCAATATCTAGAACTATGGTGTTTTATTCCCTACCCCAACATCTGAACTATAGTGAGAGTCTTAATTTTTAGTGTCAGAATTTAAATATAAGAACTTAAAAGAAAAAGAAGAAAGTATCAACTAGATAAGTCACATATTGTTTCATAGCTTTACCTAAATTTAATTTTTTATCCCAACCTGTCTTTACTATGAGATAAAAATTCAGCTTTCTTTTTAAAGCATAGTTTCACATGTTTAAATCCAATACTGACACAGATTCTTATACAAGTGATACTACTTAATTTAGTTGGAATGCTAGTATGGTACATTAGCTTTCTAAATTCTTTGTTAGAGTTCAATGAATTTTTCTTCTGTGAATCTTTACTTTCCGTGCCATATATAATTTAGTCTAAAAAAAGATATGATCTTTTGAATTTTAGTAAAAATGGCTCTTTAAACTCTTCTGGAGACTTGAAGCAAATCAGGGTAAGGTATAGATTGAGAAGAACTGAAATAACTAATCTTTTGACTTATGTGCTTTATAATAATAGTAATAACAAAACATACAGGATGAGTCAAGTGGTAGTTGTGGACTTTATTCCAGACAACTAACAAAATGTCTCTGAGGGATTATTACAGCTTCCTCTAGGAGTTAGCTTGAAGATTCTGAAGCTTTTATTAATGCCTTGGCCCAGGATTCCTTATCTGTAAAATTTCTATAAGAGGATGTACATTCATAAAGAACTTACTAAACACTTGTTAACTTTATAGACTTCTGTTTGCCCTTCCAGGTGTACTTCATTTTAAAGAATGGCAACATTTACTAAAATTTTCTTTAAAATGTATATTACTTTTGTAGTAAATGTGGTGTGAATCTTTGGAATTTGCATCATTCAAATGAAATAAAATTGTTAGGAGGAATGATACAAATTGTGGAAAATTTAAAACTGTTCAGATAAGTCAGAAGTCTTTCTACCCTATTAGATTATAATTTTCCAAAAGGCTCAACATTGAATGCAGTTCATTCAGGTGGGATGATTTACCTCACATTACATGCTTGAATGGATTTTTGTTCCTGATGAAAGATTTGTTTGCTTTCTGGCAATATCTGTGGCTATTTAGCTCAGGCAGTTAGAATATAGTGCTAACAAACCCAAGATGGTGATTTTAGTTCCCGTTTTAGTAATCTTGTTTAGTAATCTGCTATAACAGAAACTATACAAGTAAAATTGCTTTAACAAAAAAAATCCATTTTTTTCAGTTGAGGCTAGAAATCTGAATTCAGGATGTCACCTAAGGAAAGGTCCTTGTCTCAACTGTGGGGCTAGTATTAAGTAGAGATCTGCAAGTGTCTTGCTTTCATTCTTTCCCATGGTGTCGTAATCCCCATGTTCTAGGGAAGTACTCAGCACACGGTCTGGATCTAAAGGTCACGTTCTTCCCTTAGCTGTTTTTTCTTGGCAGTGGTGAAGCCCATCTTTCTCAGTTTGCTTTTCTTTCCATGCATTTCTTGTAAGATAAAATGTGTGACTTTAATCAGAGTGGCGACTTGAGTCAACTGGTGATTTGAGTAATGGAGGGACCTGACTCACACCCTCTAGCAAGTCTGTGACTCTAGGTATACTTCACACTAATCATGCCTCATTAATGTATAGAGGTTAGGATTTTAAATGACTAACAAAAGTGGAGGATAATTATATCAGATACAACCTGGAGAACAATGACACAAGACTAGGTATTGGGAACTGATTACAAGGATCCACATGTGACCTCTTCCCTGGGAGAGGGACAGCAGAGAAGGGGGGAAGGGAGACTCCGGATAGGGCAAGATAGGACAAAATAACGATGTATAAATTACCAAGGGCACATGAGGGAGGGGGGAGCAGGGAGGGAGGGGAAAAAAAAAGAGGACCTAATGCAAGGGGCTTAAGTGGAGAGCAAATGCCTTGAGAATGATTGGGGCAGGGAATGTATGGATGTGCTTTATACAATTGATGTATGTATAAAAGAAATGGAATCCTTAAGAAAACCTAAAAAAAAAAAAAAAGACTAGGTATCATGGCCTAGCTATGTTGAGACATATTTTGGGGGAACATAATTCAATTCATGAAATTTCCCTATATAAACTGGTTAGTTTGGGCTCATTTTCATGCTGCTAACTATAATTTACCTTAGCCAATCATTGCTTAAAAAATAAAGCATATCTATATTACAAGGGAGACCGAAGTTGAGATGTAGCTATTGTCATTATTGTTAGCTACTGTTGAGTCCACTCTATCTCATAGTGACCCTATGTGGAACAGAAGAAACCATCTCCTATTTCTACAGCATCCTCACAATTGTTCTTATGTTTGAGCCCATTGTTGCAGCCACTGTGCAAATTTCATCTCATCAAAAGTATTCTTCTTTTCCCCTACCTCTCTACTTTGCCAGGAACGATGTCCTTCTCCAGGGACTGGTCTCTCCTGATAATATATCTAAAGTATAAGATGAAGTCTCACCATCCTTGCCTCTAAGGAGCATTCTGGTCGTATTTCTTTTTTTTTTTTTAACATTAGGGGCTCATACAACTCTTATCACAATCCATACATATACATACATCAATTGTATAAAGCACATCTGTACATTCTTTGCCTTCATCATTCTCAAAGCATTTGCTCTCCACTTAAGCCCTCTGCATCAGGTCCTCTTTTTTTCCCCCTCCCTCCCCACTCCCCCCTCCCTCATGAGCCCTTGATAATTTATAGATTATTATTTTGTCATATCTTGCCCTATCCGGCGTCTCCCTTCACTGCTTCAAGACAGATCTGTTTGTTATTTTGGTAGTCCATGGTACTTTCAATATTCTTCACCAACACCATAGTTCAAATGCATTCAGTTTTCTTTGATCTTCTATGTTCATTGTCTGACTTTCACATGCATATGAGGTGATTGAAAATACCATGGCTTGGGTCAGCTGCACCTTAGTCCTCAAAGTAACATCCTTGCTTCTTAGCACTTTCAGGAGGTGTTGTGTAGCTAATTTACTTAATGCAGTGCAGCATTTGATTTCTTGACTGCTGTTTTCATAAGCATTGATTGTGC
Source organism: Tenrec ecaudatus (assembly GCF_050624435.1). Lineage (NCBI taxonomy): Eukaryota > Metazoa > Chordata > Mammalia > Afrosoricida > Tenrecidae > Tenrec > Tenrec ecaudatus. Next base: position 139,683,393 of record NC_134536.1, read on the forward strand.
ATCAAAGCAAAATGAAATCCTTGGTAGCCTGAACCTTTTCTTCATTTATCATGACGTTGCTTATTGGTTTGGTTGTGAAGATTTTGGTGTTCTCTTCATTGAGCTGTAATCCACAGTAACTATTTCAATCCATGAACTTCATCAGCAAGTGCTTGAAGTCCTCCTCACTTTCAGCAAGCCAGGCTGTATCATCTGCATATCACACGGTGTTAATTTAAGCCTTCCTTCAATCCTGATACCACATCCTTCTTCATATAGCCAGCTTCTTTGATGATTTGCTCAGCATACAGAATGAATAAGTATGGTGACAGGATGTAACCCTGATGCACACCTTTCCTGATTTTAAACCACGCAGTATTCCCTTGTTTTGTTTACACAACTGCCTCCTGATTCATGTACATAAGCAAAATTCCCATTCTTCTCAGGGCTATCAATAGTTTGTTTTGAGCAACATAGTTGTATGCTTTCCATAGAGTTTTCACAGACTTTGGAAGCAGAGGACTGCAGAGTTTTGCTCCAAATCGTGAGGGTGTGCACTGGTTTAGAGCACATCCAGCTCCTGGGCTGTACTCAAAGCTGGTAGCTCTTCAACTCACTCGGTGTATCTAGGCGAGAGTAGCAAACCCAAATGAGGGACATGTTGCTTCCAAAATCCAAAGATGCCCACTAGGTGCTATGCCTCCCTCCTTTCCTTTCTTCCTTCCTTTAATAAAACCTGTTTTATTGACATATAATTTGTATAACATTCTATTCAATAGTTTAATCAGATTTAAAGAGTTGTACATTCGTAACTACGATCAATTTTAGAACATTTTTTCTTTATTGTAAACATTGTTATTAGCGCCACATTTCCTCCCATCCTCTCTTGCCATACTGCTAAGCAACTCTCTAAGGTGTTTATATAGCCCCGTTCTGCTTTAGTGGTAGTATTATCAGCTTTTTGAGAGATAATAAAGTAACTTCCATGGGGTCTGTCCTGTTCTTAATGGAATTATTTGGCTTTTATTTGTTTAGGTGATAATGGTTTCTTAAATATTTTCGAAATTAGTCCTTTGTCCAATGTGTCATTTCCATTTTCCACCCTGGTCTCTGGGTTCTCATTTTATTCTTTTAATTAAAATGTTTGCACACAAGTGCTTTATTTTTAGTAGATTCCAGTTACCTAGTTTGTCTTTCTTTATGGTTGGTAGTATGTTTCTGCAATAAATTAGGACCCTTACATGTGTCCTTATTTTCTCATCGATGATCTATATAATTCTTGGATTTACATTTAGGTCTTCAATACGTCTTGAGTTTATTTTGTATATTGCATGAGTTATAGGTCCATTTTTGTACAGGTAGAAATACAATTTTGCCAGCACCAGTTGCTGAAGAGACCATCTCTTACCCATTGAATGTTTTTAGTAGCCCTTTCTCAGTGATCAGTTAGGTAGAAGGTTCCATATAATTTACTTGAATATGGAAGACCAAAGGAAATTCAGTACCTTTGAACTATAGCATTGGTGAAATTATACCATGGACTGCCAAAATTATAAACAGATCTGTCTTGGAAGAAGTACAACCAAAATGCTCTTTAGAGGCAAGGATAGTGAGACTTTGTCTCATGTATTTTGAACATGTTATCAAGAGAGACCAGCCTCTGGAGAAGGACATCATGACTGGTAAAATGAAGGGGCTGGGAAAAGGATAAAACTTTTGATGAGATGAATTGAACAATGGTCTCAACAAGGGTCTCAAACTTAAGAACAATTATAAGGATGGTACAGGAATGGGAAGTGTTTCCTTCTGGATACCATGCACCTTATTTACATTATTGGCAAGCTATGGAATCCCCTTGGTGGGCCACAAACACTACGAATTTGCATACTGTTACTCAGTGATTTAGTTGCAATTAGAAAGATTCCAAGTGGAAGAGCCATATTTTGTATTTCATTGCTTACATTTCTTAAAAGCTTGTGATCAGTCATCGAAGATTTAGCTATTTATCTCTACTCATCTAGAACAAAAGGGAAAGAAGGAAACCTAAGAATCAGAGAAGGGACCAAACTGTAGGATTAATTGTCTCCATAAACCACAGCCTCTTTTCCCCTGACGCCAAAAGAACTAGATGGTGCCTAATAACCACTACCAAAGGTTCTATTCAGGGTTACAATAGATGGATCCTGAAAGAGAGGGAGAGAAATGTGGAACAGAACTTTAAATTAAAAAAAAAAAATCCAGATTTACTAGACCCATTGAGGCTGGAGTAATCGCTGAGCATATTGCCCTGAAATACAACTTAAACCTTGACCCAAAACTAACTCCTGAAACAATCTTTTAACCAAATAACAGGTTATCCTAAAAAGTCAAAAATGTTACTCTCGAGTACTATACTCTTTTAAATAAATTAGCTGTATGAGGCCAAATGAACACAGTTAATTTAAAGCAAAGATGAGAATGGTGGGGCAGTGTGACTAAGCTAATGGCAGTGGAACCCCTAGAATGGAAAATTAAGACTATTGATACAATGTGCAGAATTGAACCAATGTTAATGAATATTATGCGGGGAAATTGACAATGGGAACCTGTTTTGCTATATAAGCTATGAAAAATACTATTAAATATATTTTAAATATTATGCTAAAAAGAATCTAGTCACAAAGGACCATAAACTGAATGATTCCAAATGTATGAAATGTCCAGATTAGGTACATTTACAAAGACAAAAATTAGTGGTATTCAGGGGCTGGGTGTGGTTGTAGAAAATAGTGACTGCTGATGCATTTGGGATTTCTATTTAGGGTGATGAAAATGTTGTAAAATTGATTTTGCTGATGAATGTCTGCATGACTCAGTGAATATACTTAGAGGCACTGAATTGTGTACTTTAAATGGGTGAATAGTGTAGTATGTGAATTACATCTCAGGCTATTTTTAGAAAAGAAATATCAGATCTTTTAGATATTGTAGTATACTCATGTATTTTAACGATCCCAGATTTTTTTCCCCCTGAACTATTAGCATTCTGTTTTTCTCTTCAGTATAAGAATGGGTAGAGGAAAATGAGGACTTGGGAATTCTTCAGATCTACACTTTTCAAAAAACTGAGTCTGTTCATTATTTTGTTTACAATATAGGGTTTTATAAAGTAATTCCCCAGTTGAGACACACTCTTTGCAGTATAACATTTTAATTAAGAGATGGCTTTTGCATAAGGGAGAATTCAGGTTTATTGGTAATGCAATAATACAAAATATGAAGGTGCTTCAAACATTCTTGGAAAATGAAATTAGAAGATAAAGAGAAAGTATAATGTTTATTTCACAACATAGGATCCATCAAGATCAAAGCACCTTTGTAAATGATAATACCAGCCAATTAGTACATATCTGAACAACTGAGGATGTTGGGAATTTAACTATGTCAGTGCTGTCTGATTTACATTTTAATTGAAGAAAAATGGATGTCCTTTAAAATATTTTTAAGAATAGGAAACAAAATGAAGTTAGAAGAAGCCAAACCAGGACTATAAAGTAGCTTCCTGTCAGAAAATTGCCCTTGTTTGATGAGAGGAACAATCAGGAACATTATGATGACGGAGACTGGTGAAGTCTTGCTGGGCATGTTTTTCTGCCAAAGCTTTGGCTAATGTTCTCAACACCCTCTGGTTTTTCAGAAAGTCAACAAGCAAAACGTCTTGAGCATCCTCAAAAAACTGTTGCCATCACCTTTAATTTATGACTGGTCCACTTTTGCTTTGACAAGAGCACTTCCATCTCATGATAGTCATTGCTTTGAGTGTACATTGTTTTCAGAATTATACTAGTAAAATCATGTTTCATCTCTGATTAGAATTCTTCAAAGAAATGCTTCAGGTTCTTAACTGGTTAAAATTTCCACAGAAAGCGTTCCTCTTTCTATGATCAGGACACATAGTTTTGGCACCCATTGAACAGAGCATGTGCTCCATTTTAATTTTTCAGTCAGAATTGTGTCAACTGAAACAATCTGCGGTGTTGGCTATGGTTTCTACTGTTAATCTTTGTCTTCTCAACTCTCAATTAGAGTACCAACAAGATTGTTTTTTCGAAACTTGATACTTCAGTGGGCTTCATCCTCAGCATCATCTTATTTTTCTTAAAACAAGTTATCCATTTGTAAATTGCTGATTTCTTCATAGCATTGTCCCTGTAAACTTCTTGTGAAATAGCAGTGATTTCACCATTCTTCCATTCAGACTTTACCATAAATTTGGTGTTTGTTCTTGCTTCAATTTTAGTAGAATTCATGTTGCTCTGATAGGGGCTCTATTCAAACTGATGTTTTAACCTACTTAGTGCCTCAATCTAGATCCTGTTCATACGTGGTATAAAAACTTAGTTCATATATGTGATAAAAACAGCATATTTTGCTGTAAACTTTTTTTAAACCAGTGTAGTTTTTTTTCATAATAACAAATTTTTCATGAATTTTTGAAGACCACTTGTATGCAACTTTAAATAACGCTCACTAAGGCAGAACTATGCCTGCTGGGATATATGTCATAATAAAGAGTATGAAACAAGCAATTATGTGGTAGTTTTAGGTTGCAGATTTTTGTGCAAGAGATTTTAACCGAAGTCCAATAATTTTCAATTCCCTAACCTTAGGATAGTACTCATGTACTTATTCTCACACTAAGGAATTTCAGCCTTAATTCCAAAGGATTATTTCAGTTCCTTTAATTTGTTGCAGGTGAATTAAAGGTAAAGTCCAGTTTGCTTAGTGGGATTTCCAAATCTGATTCTTCTGGCGTAACCTATGAAACACCTTGAAAGAACAAAGTCTAAAGTCCAGGCTGTCTATAGCATGCAGCCTGGGTCACCAAGGGCTGGATAGAAATTTGATCAAAAGTACCCAATTAAGAACATAATCAATAAATACCAGGTGTATTCTCCTGTTGGAGTAATATTAAGCATTTTTCCCAATTGAGGACTAGTTTATCCATCAGCCAATGTGAAGTCACCTCCTCTGAGACAAAGATCACTGTCCCCCCCACCCCCCGCCACCCCATCAGCATCACCTCTGCACTTGAATTTCTATTGGGGTTCATTGAGCACCCTTGTAGAAGTGTCTGTTGATTTGGAGTAACCGTAGACATGTTATATAGCAGGGACTGATTGTTCCACTCTCTCTACTCCAGAAACTGACCCGAGCTGAGGTGAGGCCTCCTTTGTTGAATTGGTTATTAAGATATACAAACAGGAGGGGAGAAGTGGATCATGAGGGGGAGACCAAATAAGAAATTACATGACCTGAGAACAGGTGCTTGCCTTTGTCTTAGTATTTGTCCTTTTGTGATTGACTAAGTATAATAGTTTCTAGACCCATCCTTGTCATGTAGTGTTTTGTGGTTTCACCAGTTTTGTGTATGTACCAGAGTTTATTTATCCATTCTACTGATGGATGTTTGGGCTGCTTTTCCTATCTTGTTATATGTGAACAGTGTTGTGGCGAACATGGGGGCATACATTTGTTTGTATTTTGTCTCTTCTTTAGGTACAGCAGAGGTATTGCTGGGTCTTAAGGGATTTCTCTTTCCAATTGTTTTAAGTAGCTATTGCTTTCCACAATGGTTGTACATATTTATAAGCCCACCAACAGTGTATTTTCAATCACTCCACACACTCTCCGGCATTTGTTGTTTTGTTTCTATTTAAAATTTTTTAATTGGGCTATGGTTGTGGGTGTAAGGTGGTGTCTCGGTTTGATTTGCATCATCTGGATGGCTAGTGTTTGTGAGCATTTCTTCATGTGTTTGTTAGCTATCCACGTGTAGCGTGTTGTCTCCCGTGAATGCCTATTCATGTCCTTTGCCCACCTTTTAATTGGATTATTTGATTCTTTCTTATTGAGATATTACAGAATTCTGTAGATTTTGTAATTAATTCCTAGTCTGTTGTTTCATTGCTAAAGAATTTTTCCCAATCTGTGGGCTCTTATTTTATTCTTTTGATGAAGTCATTTGATGTGCTTAAGTGTTTTATTTTTAATAGATCTTTATTTCTATTATATTCTATTCATTCTATTTTGTTTTCTATTATGTGTGCCTCCTTTATGATATTTGGTAGTCTGTGTATGTCCTGCAATAGGGCCCTTAAGTTTGTCCCAATTTTCTCATTGATCATCCTTACAGCTTTGAGATTTACATTTAGGTCTCTGTTTCATCTCCAGTTAATTTTTGTACATGGACTAAGATATGGGTCTTGTTTCATTTTTCTGCAGATGGAGAGCCAACATATCAAGTACCATTCATTGAAGAGAGTATCCCTTTGACATTTAATATTCTTTGGTTATTTGTTGAAAATCAGTTGCCTGTAGGTAGATACTTTTATTTCTGGGCTTTCTATCCATACATTGGTCTATGTATCTATCAGTATACCTGTACCAGGCTGTTTTGACTACTGTCACTGTGTAATAAGTTTTGAGGTCAGGTAGTGCAAGACTTCCTACTTTGTTCCTCATTTTCAAGAATTCTTTGCTTACCCTGGGCTTCTTCCTTCTTCATATGAAGTTGGTAACTAATTTTTCCATTTCTTTAAATGAATGAAGTTAGGAATTGGATCGGAATTGTATTTTATTTGTAGATTGTGTTGTGCAATCAGCAGTACATTTTCACAACATTACGTCTTCCTAACCATGAACATGGCATTGTCTTCCATTTGTGTAGATCTCTTTTGGTGTCTTGTAATAACGTTCAGTATTTTTTTTGGTATAGGTCCTTTGTTTCTTTGCTTAGATTTATTCCTAGGGATTATATCTTTTGTGTGACTATTGTAAATGGTATTGTTTTCTTCATGTCTTTTTTGAAGCAATCACTGGTATATAAGAATCCGGTTAATTTCTGCTTGTTATTCTTGTATCCTGCTACTTTACCAAATCTCTCAATTGTTTCCAAGAGTCTTTTTGTGGAGTCCTTAGCGTTTTCTCTCTATAAAATCATATCGTCTGAAAATAGCGAGAGCTTTACTTCTGTGTCCAGTTGTACTCTCCTAATTTCTTTTTGTTTGCTAAGACTTTCACATGATTCAATGTGTATTTTGGACCGACACAGTTCTATCGATAATACTTGCCTTTCTAACATTCCTACCTACCTACCACTCCTTGCTCGAGGATTATACTAATCCTCTGTGTCTTCTGATTTTTTCCCTACCTGCCTCTTTTCTTTCTGGGCAGCTGATTTTCTTTCACAGTATAACTTACTTGTCACCTTTGTATTGGTTCCTGTCTTTCATAGACAGAGTTAATTGCTTTCATTTCGTTTAGGAGTGTCTGGCTTTACCAATAGTATATCATGTTATATTTTAGTGTGTTAATTAATCAGCCTTTGTCATTCAAGCCTTCAGTAATAGAGACCAAATTTTATTTGTTTTACTTGTGTATACATTGACTGTATAAAATATAGGCCTAGCCCATATTAGAGATAGCAATTCATGTTTGATTGCTGAGTAAAGTTGGTCATCTAGTTAGTTATGGCCTAAAAATAGAAACACAAAATAGCACTCCTCTACTCCCTGTACCCAGCTTCTTGATTATTAGCAATAAATAAATATTTAGTGAGCACCTCTGGAATAACTAGTATTATGAAAGATACCAAACTACACTCACCACCCTCGAGTCAATTGCAGCTGATTGTGACCCTATAGGGTAGAGGGTAGAACTACCCCTGTGGCTTCCAAGACTGTAACTCTTTACAGGAGCAGCAAACCTCAGCTTTCTCCCCAGAGCAGCTGATGATTTCACACTGCTTACCTTTCGGATAGTGTCCCAATGCATATATACTGCGCCACCAGGACTCCTCTGTGGAAGGTACAGATATATATAAATCCCGGTCCTTGTCTGTAAGGCTCTTATGTTTTCAACATGTTTGAGAAAACTTGAAAACAACATAAAATACTATACGAGTGGGTACTTTACAAAAAAGAGGTTGTGATATGAGGGGTGATAATGCATTTGGAGTTTGTTCCACCAGGTCAGACTGTTAATCAGCCTTTCTATTTACAGGCTCTGAAAAGATTGCATAACAAAAAAAGGCCTAATTTGTGGCAGATGGAACTGGTTTTGCCACCACAACAATGCACCTGCTCACGCAGCCATCTCAGTGCGCCAGTTTTGGGCAAAAACCAGCATTCCTCTTGCCCCACGTACCTTACTCACCTGACCTCTCTCCATGTAACTTTTGTTTCCGCAAATGAAAGGACAGCGATTTGATGACGTTAGAAGAGGTGAAGAAAAAAACAAGAGAGGTTCTGTCAACCATCCAGATGAGTTTGAAACATATTTCCAAGAATGGAATTTCAGATTTGACAAATGTATTAAGAGTAATGGAGAGTGCTTTGAAGGTGATACGGTTATGTTGTAAATGCATACATACATACATACATACATACATAGCTTTGGGGAGAGAATCCGGGTTTGGGGGACTACCCCTCATATAATAAAGCATTAAACAGTTTAAAGCAAATAGGTATTGCAACTCAGTAAAAAAAGAAATTCGCTGGCACAGCATTCAGGCAACTGAGAGTCCTAGAACTAACACTAAGTAGATTTCCAAAGTGGCAACAGGAGGCTAACAGTTTTCAGGAATATTATTGGCAAGCTGCTGTTGCTAGCTGCCATCCGGTCAGCCCATGTACAACAGAATGTGCACTCATTGTGATCCATATAGTAGGTTTGGCTGGCGAATTTTCCACTCAGACAGTTCTGTGCCGTAGCAGCACCACCTACACTGGCTGCGCTCACTCCCCTTGGGCAAACTATGAAGCCCACTATAATCCCCTAGCTGACTTGATTAAGGGGAAAACTAGTTGTATGGACTGGGAACATTTTTGAGGCTTATAGGCTCTCGCCTACTGTGTAGGGAACCTCGTATCTTTACTTCTTTTATAGAACTTTTAAAAATCCCATTTCTTCAAAAATATTTATTGAGTGTCATATTAATTTCCTATTGCTGCTATAATAAATAACTTAAAACAACATAAATATATTCTCTTACAATTCTGGAAGCTAGAAGTTTAAAATGTGTCTGGCAGGGCTAAAATCAAGATGCCTACAAGGCTGTGCTACCTTCAGAGACTAGAGAATTTGTTTTCTTGTCTTTCCCAGGTTTTAAAAGCTGTGTTCCTTGCAGCCCTTGGCTTGCTCCTTTCTCCAATTGCAAAACCAGCAATGGAGCATCTTCTCTGACTTTGCTTCCACCTTCTCCTCTGTGTCAAATCTCCCTCTTATAGGATACTTTACAATTAGGTCTCACCCAGGTCATCTGAAATAATATCTAAACCTCATGATCCTTAATTTAAGCACACTTGCAAAACCCCTTTTGCCATATAAAGTAACATTCACCGGCTCTGGAAATGAAGACATGGAGGCCAGTATTCAGCCTCCCGCAAGTAGCTAGTACATTGCGCGCACGGTGCTAAGGACTTTCTACCTTGTGCTATACTTATTGTGGCCATAGGTTTTCTCTGGTGCAACAATACGAAACCCTGGGGGATAGAATCTCTTGTTTCTTTCTCACAAAACCTAGTAGGTGGCCTTGCTTATAGTATGTACTCAGTATTGAATAATAATTAATGACGTGAGTCAAACTTTGTTCCATAAATATAATTTTCATTAACTTCATTCCACAGGCATTTGTCGAGGTAGAAAGAGAAGTGTCTTTGATATCTGGATAATCATATACAATTCAGCCAATCGTTGCTGAGCTTTACTATATACTAGCTAGTAATGACAGTGCTAAGGAGGATGGTTAACATACTCCTGCCCTCAAGGAGAAATGGTGAGTAGCCCCAGGTGCCCCGGGTGACTAATAATGGTCTAGTTTATGGAGAAGCACTTCTCCAAACCAGGGCTGTTCTGAGAGAAACCGTTTAATAAAGAAGCCCTGAGCATCACTTATCACCATCACTTTCCTTTCTACTATTGAAATTTCCTCCCCCAAATCACTTCCAAGAATTCTCCACGGGGTGATTGAACACCTCTTTATTACAGGGATCTCACTTCTACCCAGTGCTTCCAATTTGATCCTAATTCATTAAGAAAATTAGCAAAATCCTTTCTTCCACTGAGCTAAAAATTATTCCTCCCTTTGACTTTCACCACTACTCTTATGAGCTCTTCTTCCTTCCGCAGCCACATACCTACTTTGCCCAGTCTTATGGCAGTCATTCAAGTATTTCTAGGGATTCATTTCTAGGACTTATTTATTCATTCTGTATTTTTCTGCGCATTTCTTATATGCTTGATACGGTGCTAGGGGCTCGAGATATAAAGATGAATAAGATGAAATTCCTGTTTAAGGACAGCCTAGCAAAGAGACAAACATGGGAATAGTTCACTTTCACAGGTATTCTATGAGAAGGAAATACAAATGCTCTAGGAGCTGGAGTTGGAGACCAGCCAGCTAACCCTAGGGCTGCAATGTCAATGATATTGTTCAATAATTTCTACATTCCATTGTATCATCTTTTGGGGGGTACTAAGAATGTATGATGCGTATGGTTCTCTTCTAATTAGCTTAGATTAGTGAATGCTTCCAGTACTATATCCATTTGCTACAATATCTCAATTAGAATTCTGTCAACTCCTGAAACCTTGCTTTTCACCAAAGAGTTCAATGTAGTTTGGACTTCTTCCTTCAATACCATTCGTTCTTGATCATGTACACCTCCTTAAATGATTGGATGTCATCTAATTCTTTTTAGTACAGTGACTCTGGACCAATGAGCACAATTCAACCAATATGCAACATCAACATAAATGGGGGAAATACTGATATTGTAAAGGGTTTCATTTTTCTTAGATCCACAATCAATTCTCATGGAAGCAGTAGTCAAGAAAGCAAACAGCATACTGCATTGGACCAATCTGCTGCAAAAGACCTCTTTAAAATGTTAAAATTCAAAAATGTCTTGAAAGCTAAGGTGGGTCTGCCTCAAGCCATGGTATTTTCAGGACATTCATATGCATGTGAAACCTGGGCAATACATAAGGAATCCTGATGAATAATTGATAACTTTGAAATATGGCATTGGCAAAGAATACTAAATATATATCATGAACAGCAAGAACAAATACTCTTGAGAATCAAGAATGGCAAGATTTTATCTCTTGTAATCTGGACAAGTTATCTGGAGAGACCAGTCCCTATCATGCTTCGTAGAGAGTCAGTAGAAAAAAGGAATATCCTATAGGAGGCACACTGACACACATCTAAGGTGCAACTTTGGCTTCTCCTCTATGGAACAAAGAAGAGTGAAGAAAATCCAAATGCATGGGAACAATTAATCCAAGGGACTAAAGAGCCTAGACAACCCTGAGACCAGAAGATTGTTGCTTGGCTACATTGTTGCTTGGCTACCACTGCCAACTCCTCTGAAAGAGATCACCAGACAGTTCTAATCTTGCCCTTTCAGATTTGTTTTTGTTTCCCACACTCAAATAACATTGAAAAGGAACACAATTTGAGTCTCTCAAGGATGCCAAAGCTGCAGTTCCTTCACAATGTAAATCAAACAGTATAGAATTCTTTGGGGAAAGTTTAAGGAAGCAGAAACAATGCCTCCATACATACAGACATAGATGGAAGATGTGTCCAGAAACAACAACTTTGCATTTCTATGTTTTTTATTAATAAAGCTTCTATGATGGTTTTAGCCGTCATTTTTGGCTTACTTTCATATAGGAGAACAGGAGTTGTCCACAGAGAAACAAGAGGACATATGGCAGAAACTGAACAGCAGACAACTCAATCTCCTCTGTCACATCTTTCTTTTTCTCTGGCTTCAGAAGAGGTGGGTCCCATCCTCCCAAAGCCATTTTACTTGCTTCTTTCCTGTAGTCTTCTCTGCACTGTTCATCCATCTCATATGCATTTCCAATATTTTCCTTTCAACCTTTAAATGTACTTAAATATTTTCAAATGGATAATACAAACACTATTGTGTTAGAAAGGGTTCTCTGGTTTGTCTCTCAGGAATGAAGGTCTGGGTCAACTATGCTTTAGCCTTTAATTTCTCTTGGCCACACCTCTCTTCTTTCCTTTCTCATTCAAACCTCTGGAAAACAGTCATCCTTTCCTAGGTATTTCTTTACTTTCTACTCATTACTTTCTCCAAAATTCTCTTATAAAGACCATTAACCTTAATTGCCAAATATGACTGATCCTTTAGTAACTAGCTGGACTGACCAGATAGTACATGGGATCTCTGAGAACTCTGTATTTTAAAAAGCTTTTGACATCTTGACATTCCAAGACCTCTCTAGCTACTCTTAATTGTTGCTTTTCAGTTGAATTCCCTAGTCTTTTCATCTGCTTGCCCATTAGAAATCAATGCTTCCTTGGGTTCTGTGTTCTCTTATCTTTCTTTTTGTACTCTCTTATTTGTCTTTCTCCTCACTCTTTTTATTTCACCTCAGTAATCTCATCCACTTTCAGAATTTATACCACCATTTGTTATATCCATAACACTTTTATTTCTATTTCCGCTTCTACCTCCATATACAACTCCGAATATCCAATTCACCTGAGTATTACTTCCATTGCATACCATCATCCACTCCTTTTTATTGTAGTAGAATATGCAATGGCTAATCACACAGAATTAATAATCAGATTGCTTGTGTGTTGAGTCTCAACTTTGCCACCTAAAAATCCTGAACAAATTGTTTTTCAGTATTTCTGTATCATGGAAAATGGGTAACAATACCAAACCTCCTAATGTTCTTGTGAGGACAGAAGAGCAAAATGCAAGTCACTAGCACTTAGCTTAAAATATATTAGCTATTGTTAAGAATTGCTTGCTTGTACGGGCCATACCCAAACAAGCTAAACAGAAACCTGGTCATCTTCCTCTTCTTTCACCTCCTCCCACATGCAACAAGAGCAATAACGGGTGCCCTCAAGCTGATTGCAACTGACATCACTTCTCATGCACTATTCTTGGTAAAGAGCCCTGGTGGCTCAGTAGTTGAACACTGGGCTGCTAACACAAAGATCTGCTCCTCCAAAGGTTACAGCCTAGAAAACTATGGAGGCAGTTCTACTTTGGCATATTGGGTTGCTATATGTCAGAAATTGGCTTGATGGCATATAACAACATTCCATGTTCATGGATAAGACAATATTTTTAACATGGAAGTTCTTCCCAGAATGATCATAGATTCAAAGCAATCACAAATCCCCAGTAAATTATTTTGTGGGTATCAACAAACTAATTCTAAAGTTATATAGAGAGGGAACCAAAACCCGCTGTCATTGAGTTGATTCCAACTCACAACAACCCTTTATAGAATTTCCAGGGCTCTAAATTTTTATGAGAGCAGACCAGCCTTAACTTTTCCCTGAGTGTGGCAGTGCGACACTTACTTGACAGTGCCACCAGAGGTCCTGGAAAGCAAAAGAGTTAGAAAAACCAACACAGTATCTAAAAAGAAGAACACATCAGAAGACTGATGCTATATAACTTTAATACTTAATATGCCTCAAGCCAAACACAAAAATAAATTTACAATGCAGTAAGGACCTAACTGTGCATTCTAAAACCATAAATTCTTAGAAAAATTCAGAAACAACCACATCAGGCTTATTTTTTTAAAGTAGACTCACTGATAAAATAACAAATGTACAAATAGCAAAAGGCAAAAAATAAATGAATGTGATATCATAAAAATTTCAAAATTTTATCCACCAAAAAACTGTTACCAAAAATATGAAAAGACAAGCTACTAACTGGTAGAATATTTGGGGGAACTATATATCCACTAAGAATCTAATAACATATATATATGTAAAACTTAAACAACTTAACAGGAAAACAAATAAAATAGGTAAATGACTTGAATAAACACTTTACCAAAAAGGATATTCCAATGACCAACACACACATGAAAAGATGTTTAATATTATTAGCCACCAGAGAGGTGCAAATATAAACTACATGAGATGTGTTTTCACTCCCATTGGGATAACTATGGTGAGATAAAAACAAAATCAAACAGAAAATATGAAATGTTGGCAAGGATATGTGGAAATTGAAACTCTTACAACACAAATTGAAACGCACCACATCACTGGTATTTCAAATATCAACAGGGTCACTCAAGATGAATATGTTTCAGCAGAGCTTCCAGACTAAGAACAGACCACAAAAATGGAAGAGGCTGTTCAATTCTGAGGGCTAGCTAGAGAAAACCTTATGAACAGCAGTGGCTTATAGTGATGGAAAATGACCCCCTCTAGTTGGAAGGCACTTAAAATGCAACTGAAGTATTGCCTCCTCAAAATAGAATCCACCATAATGATGTGGATGATGAAGTAAAGCTTTCAGGACCTTTATGTGCTGAGGCATGGCTCAAAATCAAAAGAAACAGCTGAAAATAGCTATTAATAATCAGAACTTGGAATATATGAAGTATGAATCTAGGAAAGCTATAAGATGTCAAAAGTGAAAATGGAATGCATAAAGATTGATATCCTAAAAAATTGATATCCTAAGCATTAGTGAGCTGAAATGTACTGGTATTGGCCATTTTGAGATTGACAATCACATAATTTACTGTACCAGGAATAATAAGGTCAAAAAGAATAGTATCATAATCTTCATCAAAGAGGAAATTGCAGGATCTATCTTAAAGCATAATGCTGATGTCATAGGATAATATCTATATGCCTACAAGGAAATCTAGTCAATACAAATAATATTAAAATTTACACACCAACAACTACAGATAGTGTTGATGAAACTGTGGGATTCTACTAAATTCTTCAGCCTGAAATTGATCAACCATGCAATGAAAATAGATTGCAAATGATAGGTGATTGGAATGCAGAAGTTTAAACAATGAAGAAGGAACAGTAGTTATAAAACATGGCCATAGGATAGAAATAACGCTGGAAATCATATGATAGAATTTTATAAGGCCAATGGCTTCTTCATTGCAAATACCCTTTTTCAACAACTTAAACAGCAACTGTATGTATACAGTTCAGCAACAGAATACAAAGGAATCAAACTGACTACATCTGTGGGAAAAAAGTATGAAGAAAGCTCATTATCAGCTATCAAAAGGAGGCCAGTTGTGGAACCAATTGAAACAAATTGCTCATTTGTAAATTCAGGTTGAAGGTGAAGAAAATTAAAACAAGTCCATGAGAGTCAAAATACAACCTTGAATATATCTCAGCTGAATTTCAACATCTGAAGAAAAGATTTGCTGCACTGAACACTAGTGACAGAAGGTCTGATGAGCTGTGGTAGGACATCAAGAACATCATTTATGAAGACCACAAAAGGTCATTAAAAACACAAGAAAGAAAAAGTCAAAATGAATGTCAAAAGAGACTCAAACTTTCTCTTGAACACAGAATAGCTACAGCCCATGGAAGAAAAGATGAAGTAAAAGAGATGAACAGAAAATTTCAAAAGGCAGCCCGAGAAGACAAATTACTATGAAAAAATGTGCAAAGACTTGAATTTAGAAAACCAAAAAAGAATACACTCAACATATATGAAGTTGAAATAACTGAAAACAACATTTAAGCCTCAAGTTATAATATTGAAGGATTCCATGAACAAAATATTGAATAATGCAGGAAACAACAAAAGACGATGGAGGGATTACACAGTCACTGTACCAAAAAGATTTGGTTGACATTCAATCATATCAGGTAGTAACCTATGATCAAGAACCTACGGTCCTGATGGTCCAAGCTGTACTGAGGGTGTTACCAAAAAGCAAGGCTCCAGTATTTGACAGAATAGTAACTGACAAAATAAAAATTGAAATGTCTCAACAAGGTGATGAAGCACTGAAGAAAACTCAAAGATAGCTACCTGGCCAACTGACTACAGTATTTGTGTTGTGCCCATTTTGAAGAACAGCGACCCCACAGAGTCACAGTTTCCTTACTTCTTTGCATTGATGCCTGGGTTCTCGAGCTGCTTTTTGAAATCATACAGAAAATTTCAAACAATATTAATGTCACATGCAAGTAAAATGTTGATAATTCAAAAACAGCTGCATTGATAGTACATCGATAGGACACTGCCAGAAATTCAAGCCAAATTCAGAAGGACATGGCATAAGAAGTATCACTGCTGATGTCAGATGGATCAAGGCTAAAAGCAGAGACCACAAGAAAAGTGTTTCTTGTGTTTTATTGAATATGCAAAGGCATTCACCTATGTGAACCCTAACAAACTATGGTTAATATTCAGAAGAATGTGAATCCCAAAAGGTAAGTCGTTTGAAAAGAACTGAGAGGTTTAAAATCAGAAGAGGTCTGTCAGGGTAGTATACTTTCACAATTCTTATTCAATCTGTAAGCTGACCAAATAATTTGAGAAGCTGGTCTATATGAAGAAGTACACAGCAGCAGGAGTCGAGGAAGATTTATCAACAACCTGCAGTATGCAGATGACACAATCTGGCTTGCTGAAAATGAGGAGGACTTAAAGCACTTGCTGATTAAGATCAAAATGATTAGGGCAAAGAATGTACAGATGTGCTTTATACAATTGATGTATGTATATGTATGGACTGTGATAAGAGTTGTATGAGTCCCTAATAAATTGTTTTTAAAAAAAAGAATTGTATGAGCCCCCAATAAAATGATTTTTTTAAAAAAGAAGAACTTAAGTACGGATTACAATTCAATTTTAAGAAAACCAAAATCCTCAGAACTGGACATATAAACAACAGTACGATAAAAGGAGAAAAGAACATTATCAAGGGTTTCAGTTTGTCTGGAATCATTTCATTCAGACAGCACACTGATAAATTGTTTTTAAAATCCTTTTCTTCCAACATTCGTTAAATACTACAGACATATCAGAAAAGATGCTGAGTACTAAAAAGGCCTTCTCAAGAGTATTACTGCTTGAAATGTTAATATAAACCTCTATGAAGACTTTTTCCTCTAATCCCAAGCAATACCTAAGAATAGCTTTCTCCTTAGAGAATTGCTCATTTCTAGGTTACTACTTTCTTTAGAGATGGAAGCGTACGTTTGCTTCTTGATTCTTCAGTCTTCCAATTTCGAACTATTCTCATCAATTCTCTATTTGAAAATGTTTGCAACTTCTTTCATGAACGATCTCAAAACTAGTACTTATAAGACTTTTTTCTACTGCTAAATCTCTTCAGTTCACACAGGTATTCAACTGATACCATTATTGATGTTGTTCCCTACTTATTCTTATCTTGCTAATGTTCCTCAAGCGAAATATCCCCAGGAAATTTTCAGAAAGGTGAAGAGGAGTTTAGAGATTGTGCAGTTATCCTTCACACTGCCCATTTCACTGATGAAAAATTGAGGCCTACAAAGTAAGTTACCTTGTTATGAGTAAAACTAGGCTTAGAACCCGGTTATCTTGACTTTCAATAGTATAGTATTCTTTCTACTATGCTGTTATTAGTCACCTTCTATTTCCATTTGTATCTCTTCAGGATGCCTAATACATACAAATCTCTCAGCAGATGTCAATAAAATAAGCATAAGCTTTTACGAGGAGGTACCCCCCAAAACCAAGAGCTTTTGTAGTACTCATTTTTTCATAGTGCTCATCCCTCCACCCCCCGCCAGGTGAGCATGGAGCAACTCGCACTTAATACACCCAGTGGCATTGCCTGGGAACGTTCTCTAGTCACAGTGAATTTTTTGTGTGTGAAAGCAGTTTTGCTTCAATCTTTCATTTTGGGGGGATGGCCGATTTAAGAGAACAGTGTACAGCTGTGAAATTTTGCTTTCTGCTCAGGAAAATTGCTGCAAAAACTGTTGTGATGTTGAACACAGCTAACAAAAGGAGTGCTGTGGGAAAAACTCAAGATGAGTAGTTTTCTCGTTTAAAAAAAGGTGCAATGTTGATTGATGACAAACTTTGTTCTGGGTGTCTGTCAACTCATAGTGCACTTGGGAGTTTGTTCCACCAGGTTAATCAAGTTTTCACATTGCAGAACAGTGTGCGACCAAAAAAAGGCCTGATTTGTGGCAGACAGGGGACTGGTTTTGCCACCACGACAATGCACCTGCTCATGCAGCCATCTCAATAGGCCAGTTTTTGTCAAAAAAACAAAAAACAAAAACAAACTAGCATGCCTCTCTTGCCCCACGCACCTTACTCTCACGTGGCCTTGCTCCATGTGACTTCTTTTTGTTTCCAAGAATAAAGAGGGACATGAAAGGACAGCAATTTGATGAAGTTAGAAAAAGTGAAGAAAAAAACAAGGGAGGTACAGTCAGCCATCCAAACACGAGTTTGAAAAATATTTCCAAGAATGGAATTGCAGATTTGACAAATGTATTAAGTATAATGGAGGGTAGTTTGAAGGTGATAAGGTTGTTTTGTAAAAAATTTAAATACATAGCTTGAAAAAAGTTTTCATTTTGGGGGGAGAGTACCCCCTTGTACATAACAGGAAAATTGATTCAGGTACAGTCAGAAAGTAGGAAAGCAATTTTCTTACTTCTTTGCATGATGCCACCCTCCAGACCAGTTAATTGCTATTTTGCTCTTTCCATCAATCAGGCATTGGGCAGCTGTGATTGTAGCTCCTCCTACAGCTGCTGCACAGTCAAATATCCCTTCAGTGGCTGGGCAGTCATAACCTTAGGGCAAGAATCAGATTACTTTGTAAGAAATGAATTTTACAACAAGGAAAATGTGTTTGAGATGAGACAATTTACCGAAAAGTGACTGCGCTGGCATGAGTTGCAACTGAGACAGAAACATTCTAATAATAGGAAAAGGATTTTTAAAATATTAGAGCTTGAGAGAAAAAAAAACCTTACACGTTAACTAGTCATAACCAATAGGTGAAGAAATTGAGGCCTGAGAAATGGTATCTCTTGCTTACATAGCAGAGAGTCAGGTCTGCAACTGAGGTTTCTTGATTCTCAGTCCAGTGTGCTTTCTACTAAACCATGGTGATAGCCATTTAGTTTTTAAAATGTAGTTGTTTAATAAAGGATACAGTAGAAAATTTAGCTAGGCCATAAACCTGTATTCAAGGACATCCAAGTCAGCACATACACAATCAGACTAGATATAGACACCACAATTAGAGCCTAACAGGGGTCCTGGTGGTTATGTTTGGAGCTGCTAACATAATAGTAAGGTCGGCAGTTTGAAACCACCAGCGGCTCCACAAGAAAAAGATGAGGCTTTCTACTCCCATGGAGATTTAGTTTCAGAAACGTAAAGGGGAAGTTCTATTATGTCCTATAGGGTTGCTATGAATCAGAATGAACTCAATGGCAGTATAGTTTGGGTTTCATTTTTTTTTTATGGTTTATCAGGGCCTAAACCATTGAAAGACTTTCCCCCATCTAATCCATCACTCAGTTTCACAAAACCCATACCGTTTTCTCAAATGATGTTACGTAGCTAAACCAAGAGATTAATGATTAACACATTATTTAACTGGAGATTTATTAAAAATCACAATGCAAATTATAAATAATTAACTAGTTACAATCTATAGATGAAAGTGTTCTACCTCTCATCATTGTCTTGTTAGTCATTGTCTCATTAGAACCTTACCTAGCCCATATTCTATGGAGTCGGGGTGGTCATCATCACCATCTTGGCTGACCATCTGGAGATGCTGCAGATAGGCATCTGTATGAAAGGAGGCCATCTCCTCCATGGACGCCACTTTGGGCTTAACAATCCTAACAACAACAGAGAAAACAAAGGAATGTGAATGAGGCAGACCCAGATTATGCTAAAAGTTGTAAAGGAGTCAGCAATCTGAGCAGAAAATACACCTCTCAGATTCTGATTTCAGTAAGCTGAAGTGATACGCACAATGTGTTTTTCTATCGCACTATATAATCTATACTTCCTCACATCATGTTAATGTACTCACAATGTGAACAATAAGGGGATTGGTTTTCCTTTTGAGTTCATAGGTAGGTAAAAACGAAAGAATATTCATACTTAAAATAAAAATTTTAAATATGCATCAGAAAACTTGTGCTCCACAAGTTACAGCTTTTTTTAATTTATTTATTTATTTATTTATTTTAACAATTTATTGGGGCTGATACAATTCTTTTCACAGTTCATACATATACATACATCAATTGTATAAAGCACATCTGTACAGTCTTTGCCCTAATCATTTTTTTCTCTTTTCTTCTTTTACATTTTATTAGGGACTCAAACAACTCTTACCACAATCCATACATATACATACATCAATTGTATAAAGCACATCCATACATTCCCTGCCCCAATCATTCTCAAGGCATTTGCTCTCCACTTAAGCCCCTTGCATCAGGTCCTCTTTTTTCCCCCCCCTCCCTCCCCATTCCCCCCTCCCTCATATGCCCTTGGTAATTTATACCTCGTTATTTTGTCATATCTTGCCCTATCCTGAAAGTTACAGCTTTAATGGCAAACCCATAGGCGGAAATGCTTTCATTTTCATTTGAAATACTTTCATTCCTAAGTGGCCATTATAATGCTTTCTGATAATTTTTCACTTCGGTTCTTGTTCCAGCTCTATATTTACTAGCTCAATAACCTTAGGTGAGCTATTTGACCACTCTGCAGCTCAAATTAACTCATCTGTAAAATGGGGATACATTATGAGATGCATATGGAGATTATACAACAACATATGAATATGCTTTATGTATCCCTATCATTATTAATATTAAGGGATAAAAGATAGGCAAAATAAAATGTAAAAGTCCCTTTACTTGTTCTCTCACGTCTGTTTCCAAGAGAAGGAACAGAAAGATTATAACCAGGCTTCACTCAGAATCCGTTAAACTCACAAGCAGTAATAAACAGGATTAAGTGAGAGAATAAAGGGAGTTCACCTAACAACAAAATTTACCACTCCCTACCACTAGGAGCCCTGGTTGTATAGTGGGTTATGCACTGAACTGATAACAAGTTCATACCCCAAATCTCAGAAATCCCAAATAGATGTTCTACTCTGTCCTACAGGATCACTAAGAGTCTGAATCAATTCTATTACAGCAGTTTGGATTTTTTTACCCCTGTCTGTCCCACATTTCCTCTTCCTGGCCTCACTACTGTCATTACGTTCTCTAGCCCTTGCCATTTAGGTCCAGAGTCATGGTGGCATAGTGGGTTACATACTAGGTTGCTAAGTGAAAGGTTGGCAATGAAAAACCACCAGGAGAAAGATGAGGCTTTCTACTCCCTTCAAGATTTACACTCACAGAGAGTCGGGGGAAGACGGCTGCCATACAGGTAGCTCACATCCAGAACTCAGTGAGTGGCGAAATTTAGGGGCCTAGTAGGGGTATCAAGTCTGTCTGTCGATTCCCAAGACAACTCAGAGTACTTCTCTGAAGCAGAAGCGGACACCCGTGGTCTCTTGCGTGATGCTCAGAGTGCCCACTCTGCTGGCACCACAGGGCAGCCAGGAGCATTGCGGAGGCAGCTGCCCTGCCTCGGCGCTCTGTGCAGAATCACCAGCTAGTACCCCCTACTCTGCCCATGATGCCCGGGGTCCCATGTGGGTGCTCCAGCCGGTATATCGCCCCCCTGCAGAGATTCATGCCCCATCTGGGCACCCCTTGCTGACCAGCCAGCCAGACGATCCCCGTCTCCTCCTGGGAGGCTCGTGCCCTGGCGCCACAGCATAATCAGGTAGATGGCAGATGATGCTGCCATGCCTTTGTGCTCCCACAAACCGCCAATCAAACTGCCTCCACTCCCAGAGGTCTCAACCCAAAGGTGCCCACCCCATCTCTGCGCTCCTCACAAATCGGCCATCCAGCTCCCTCCCTGGCTTTCTTCCCCCCACCATACATACATGCAATGCACACGCACACACAGAGGTTCGCATCCTGCCACACCGTTTCAGGCATGCCAGGGAGCGGACACAAGTCTGGCAGCATTTTCTGCAGTTGTAGCATAGGGACCCAGGCCTTTGGGACTTGCCTACTGCATTCTCCCTTCTCCCTGCTCAATCCACCCCACCCTCTGTGCTCCAAGCAATGGATCAGCACACCAGTAGCGGCCCCCCCTCCCACCCGCCTACCTGTGGGAAGTACTCCTAGCCAGAAGTAGATCACCCAATCCCCAACCCATCCCCAAAATATGTTCCCCTTCACTTGAGTCAACACTTTTTATCAGACCGCAGTGTGCATAGCTGCAAACAACAGCCCCTAAGGAGACCTGAAGGTGGCTGGAGCACAAACCGTAGTTCAAGGGGAGAGGGAAACCCCAGCAGGACAAAGGTGAAACACAACCTTACAAGGAAGTTGGCTAAAAGCAGCCTGCTGAAACACCAGTACTAACCTCCCAAAGAGAGAGCCCAGGGCTCTGAGACACCTGGGAAAATGGTACCTAGTTCCAATAAATCGACCAAACACCAGCAAGCTGCTACAACAGTTTCAACAAGAAAAGAGAAACAAAATCCAATGCCAGAAGACCACCTGGAACTACCACAGAAAGAAATCTTCAGGATGCTGCTTGGAGCTATACAGGACATGAGGGAAGCATTATAGAAAAGGGAGAAAATGATAGAGAAAATAAAGGCCATGCACCAAAGGGAAATACAGGAGTTAAAGGGCGAGATAACAAAAACTAACAGCAAACTCACGGACTTCGCCCAGATATGGAGGAGGCAGAGAACCTCACCAGTGACCTAGAGGATTCTCAAGAAGAATTTAATAAACATGAGAAAAAGTCTCACAAGCCCATCAGAGAAGCTGAAGAAAACCTCAGAGCTATGTCTGACGCTATGAGAAGGAACAACATCAGAACTATTGGCTTGCCGGAGGAATGCACATCAATGAAGCCAACATCCAAAATAGTGATGGAATGCTTGGAGGAAATTTTCCCTAGCTTAAAGAATGAAAACCAGGCAACTATCCAGGTGGCCGAAAGAATACCAGCTAGACAGAATCCCAATAAGAAGGCACCACGACATAAAGTTGTTAAACTAACTATGAGGAAAAGGGGAAAATTGTAAGAGCAGCTAGGGAAAAACTGGCAACCATATATAAAGGCAAGCAGATAAGAATATGCTCAGATCTATCAGCAGACACTATAAAAAGAGCAGACAATGGAGCAGCATATTCAGAAAATTGCAGGAAAAATACCGCAAACCCAAGAATACTCTATCTTGCCAAATTAGCTATCAAAATTGATGGAGAAGTGAGAGTCTTCCTGGACAAGGAAAGTCTCAAAGAATATGCTAAAAGGAACCCAGCACTACAAAAGATCCTCGCCAACCCAGTATGGGCAGAAGAACAACGCTCACCAAGCACATGCAAGAGACCATCCCACAGAAGAACTCCAACCAGAGACCACCAAACGGAAAACAGCTCCCTAGATAACACAGGTTCAACAATGGAAAGAAGGCAAGAATGAACCACTAACACACATATGCACAACCCATGGAAAAGAAATGGAGGTAAGAAAACACCCAACATAAGAGGGATAAAATGATATTACAGAGTCCACAAATAGATGTAATAACCCTGAATATCAATGGATTGAACTCAAGCTTTAAGAGATAGAGACTAACAGACTGGCTTAGAAAACACAATCCCTCCATCTGCTGCCTACAGGAGTCACATCTCAAGATTACAGACAAAAATAGGCTGGGAATCAAAGGCTAGAGAAAAACATACCACGCAAACAACAATTCAAAAAAGCAGGGGTTGCGATCCTAATCTCACATAAAATTGACCTCAAAGGACAAGGGACACTATATAATGCTCAAGGTAACAGTACACAAAGAACTACTATGCATTCTAAACATTTACTCACCAAACAAGTGTTCAGCAGAATATTTCAATCAAACGCTCCAAAAGATGAAAAAAGAAATTACAGCCTCAACAATTATGGTAGGTGACTTCAATACACTGCTCTCTGAGAAAGATCACTGGGAAAGAAGCTCAACAAGGAGGCTAAAGATCTAAACACTAAAATAAGACAATTTGACCTGATAGATATTTACAGAGCTCTCCACCCAAATACAAAAACAATCACATTCTTTTCAAGCCCACATGGCATATATTCAAGAGGGACCACATGCTAGGGCGTAAGTCGAATCTACATAAATTTAAGCACATGGATACCACACAGACCTCTCTCTCTGACCACTGTGTGATAATATTGGAAATCAACAAAAGGAAGATAAAGAAATCAAGGGAAAAAATTGAAGAATGAATAACTCTATTGCAAAAGGAGTATACACTGGTTCAGATCAGAGATGAAATTAGGAAATTTCTAGAAACCAATGAGAATGAAAACATGACATACTAAAACTTATGGGACACAGCAAAGGCAGTCATCAGAGAAAGTCTCATAGTTACATGCTCACATAAGGAGGAGAGGCTTATGACAGATACACTGGCACAACATTTACAGCAAATAGAGCAGAGTCAACAAGATAATACAACTAATAGCAAAAGAAAATAAATCATAAAAAGTAGATCTGAGATTCAGGAGAGAGAAAATAAGAAAACTATGGGGGGGGGGGAAATCAATGCTGTTAAAAGTTGGTTCTTCGAAAGGATATACCAAATAGACAAACCTCTCACGAATTTGACCAAAGAAAGAAAGGAACACATTTTAACAGCAAGGATGAGGGGTGAAAGAGTAGATATTACAATGGAACACAGTGAAATCAAAGGATACTTACACAGTACTATGAAGGACTGTACTCCAATGAATTCAAAAACTTGGAAAACATGGACAAATTCTTGGAAAAACAATTCTTCCCTAGATTATCACTACTGGCCGTCAAGAACCTCAACAGACCCTTATCAATAGAAGAAACAGACAAGGTTATCAAGGGATTACCAAACAAAAATCACCTGGACCAGATGGGTTTACAGGAGACTTCTATCAAGCATACAGGGAAGAACTGACACCAATCCTACACAAACTCTTCCAGAACATAAAAAAAGATGGCAAACTCCCAAATTTCTTCTATGAAGCTAGTATAACTCTGATACCTAAACTGGGCAAGGATCCCACAAGAATTGAGAACTACAGACCAATTTCCCTAATGAATATTGATGCAAAATCCTCAACAAAATACTCGCCAAGAGAATACAAAAATATATACAACAAATAATTCACCATGACCAAGCAGGATTCATACCAGGGATGCAGGGATGGTTCAGTATACGAAAGACCATTAGTAGTATTATAAGCCACACTGAAATGAAAAAGTCTAAGAACCACATAATATCGATAGATGCGGAAATAGCATTCGCCAACATCCAACACCAAATCATGTTTAAGACACTCAATAAGCTAGGAATGGAAGGAAAATTCCTCAATATAATAGAAGCTATATATATAAAAACCAACAGCCACTGTGGTAGTCAATGGAGAAAAGACAAGATCAATTCTTCTGAAAAAGGGAACTAGGCAAGGATGTTCCTTGTCCCCATTAACATCGTACTGGAGGAAAAGAAAGGACATCAAAGTTATTTGTCTGAGGAAGGAAGAAGTGAAATCATCGTTATTCACAGATAATATGATTTTATATATGGAAAATCCTAAAAGTTTCACAAGAGGAGTACTGGAAGCAATAGAGGAATATGCCTATCAGGTTACAAGATCAACAAACATAAGTTTATTGCAATACTGTCCACATCGGACAAGGCCACAGAAGAGGGGATCAAAAAAAGGGGTACCCTTCACAATAGCCAAACACACATTGAAATATCTAGGGATATACCTAACTCAAAAAACAAAAGATGTGTTCGACAAAAACTACAAAACACTATTAAAACAAACCAACCTCAACAATAAGCGTGACCTCAACAAATGGAAGGAGATCCTATGCTCGTGGATCAGTAGACTCAATATTGTAAAGATGTAAATTCTACCTAAAGCACTATATAAGTTAAATGTTATCCCAATCCAAATTGCAGCATGTTTCTTCAAAGAGTTGGAAAAACAGATTACCAACTTCATATGGAGAAGGAAGAAACCGCGAATTAGCAGAGAACTGCTCAAGAAGGACAAAGTGGGAGGGCTTGCTTTAACCGACATTAATATAGACTATACAGCCACAGTGGTCAAAACACCATAGTATTGGTGTAATGATAGATATTCAGACCAATGTAAAAGGATTGAAAACCCAGAAATAAAATCATCAGCATAAGGACAACTAATCTTTATTAAGGGGCCCCCAAAAGATCAAATGGAAAGTGGATGCCTTCTTCATTCCATGGTGCTGGAAAAATTGATACATAGCTCCAGAAAAATGAAGCAAGACCCTTACCTCACTCCATACACGAGAATAAACTCAAGATGGATCACAGACCTTGAGGTACAACTATTAGGGCCATTAATGAGGGCATTGGGACAAACTTGAGAATCTTGGCTCAGGGATTACATACCGTATATACTCGTGTGTAAGCCAAGTTTTCAGCACAAAAATGTGCTGAAAAACTGATGTTCGGCTTATACACGGGTCAGTGGTACGAATGGATGTCATCTGGTCAAGCCTGACTAACAAAAGGAGGAAATCTCATGAAGCCTGCCATAGAGTTAATAGCAAAGTGGGTTTGAGATGCATGGAAAGACATTCCAGAAGACATGGTACAACGTGCCTTCCAGAAATGTAGTATTAGTAATGCTATGGATAGCATATGGTAACCCACTAAAAAGGAGGGGGGGGAAGACATGGGTAGCCTGGGGAACAGGGCACTAACCCACACAGGGGGAGGGTGCTGATTGTGTCTCCACAGGGAAAGAGGGACCAGACTTCAACCCGGAGCTCCAAAACAAGAATACAACACACTGACATGAAGCAGGGAACCGATAGAGAGGCCTGAGGGGCCGGCCCCATTACCAACTGAGTATACAGCACCTTCCCCCTCATAAGAATTAACTTCAGAGGACAGCACTGAAGCTAAAGCTCAAGGAGAGGGAACTGTCTAATTAGAGCACACAGGAGCCAATGAGGGGGGCAGGGGAAAAAATAGTGAAGCGCATCCTGGCTGACCAAGTCCTGAGGACAATGTTTCTGCTCAGAGCAGCAATGCAAAAAGACGACCACCAGGCCAGCCTCATCACAGGACACAGCATCTTCATTGACCCATAGCACCACTGGGGAGGACACTAGAGACACACGGCGGGAATTGTGCCCGCCCTGAGTCACTACAGCAAAGCCAGCCTCTGGTGGCATGCAGCAGAGCAGCAGGGGGAGCAAAGCAATGAAGTCCCCAGGGATAGATGTGGGGCCAGGGCATGGCACCGCACCAGACTCGACTGGAAAGCACTCATGAAGGACAACAAATAAACCCTCAACTGTTTATAGGGTTTTTTGTGTTATTGTTGTTGTTGTTGTAGCTATTGTTTTATTTTCTATTGTTGCTTCATTGTACTCGGTCTTGTGATGGTGCATATTATTGTCGCTGCATGTTTACCTGAAAGGGATAGGCGGGATATACAAGCCGGAGGAGAGAACAAGGGGATGATAGTTCCAGGGGGATGTGGGAGAGGGGGAGGACGGGGAAAGGAAGTGGGTGTGAACAAACCCAGGGACAAGGGAACAAGTGATCCAAAATCAGTGGCAAGGAGGGTGTAGGAGGCCTGGCAGGGCTGGATAACGGACAATGTAACCAAAAGGAATTCCTGAAACCCAAATGAAGGCTGAACATGATAGTGGGACACTAGGAACATACAAAGAAATAGAGGAAAGAACTAGGAGGCAAAGGGTAGTTATAGAGATCTAAATACAGGCATATGCAGATGTAAATATAATTATATACGATGAGGGGGAAATAAATCTATGTACATAAATTTATAGGTTTAGTATTAAGGAAAAAGATAGACAGTGGGCCCCTATGTACTCCCTCAACACAAGAACACTTTGTTCTAACAATTCAGTAGTATGAGATGCTCACCTTCCTGGCACAATCACTGAAGACAACAGGTGCACAAGCAAATGTGGTGAAGAAAGCTGATGGTTCCCGGCTACCAAAAGATATACCATCTGAGGTCTTAAAGGCCTGACGATAATAAGGCAGCCATCTAGCTGAGAAACAACAAAACTCACATGGAAGAAGCACACCAGCCTGTCCCGACTAGATCGCTGAGGACAAAGCAGGTGCATAAGCAAATGTGGTGAAGAAAGCTGATAGTTCCCGGCTGTCAAAAGATATAGAATCTGGGGTCCTAAGGCTGGAAGATAAACAAGGGGCATCTAACTGAGAAACAAAGAAGCCCACATGGAAGAAGCACACCAGCTTGTGAGATCACAAGGCATCGAAGGATCAGGTATCAGGCATCAAAGACCAAAAAAATAATAATAATAATAATCGTAGCATTGTGAATGAGGGGGAGTGCGGAGTGGGGACCCAGAACCCATTTGTGGGAAATTGGACATCCCCTTGCAGAAGGGCCATGGGGAGGAGATGAGCCAGTCACGGCACAGTGCAGCAATGATGAAACATTCAATACTCCTCTAGTTCTTGTACGCTTCCTTTCCCCCTCCCCCCATTATCATGATGCCCATTTTACCTTACAAATCCAGCTGGACTGGAGGATGTACACTGGTACAGATAGGAACTAGAAATGCAGGGAATCCAGGACAGATGGACCCCTCAGGACCAGTGGTGAGAGTGGTGATACCCAGAGGGTACAGGAAAGGTGAGGGAGAAAGGGGGAACAGATTACAAGGATCTACATATAACCTCCTCCCAGTAGAGAAGGGGTGAAGGGAGACTTTAGATGGTGTAAGATGTGACAAAATAATAATGATTTATAACTTATCAAGGGTTCATGAGGGAGCGAGGAGAGGGGAAAAATGAGGAACTGATACCAAGGGCTCAAGTAGAAAGCAACTGTTTTGAGAATGTGGATGGCAACAGATGTACATATATGCTTGACACAATGGATGCATGTATGTATTGTGATGAGTTGTACGAGCCCCCAATACAATGATTTTTTAAAAGAAAAAAAAAAGATTTACACTCTGAGAAACCCACAAGGTCAGGCTAGCTAAAATTTAAAATATACATGACAGCCATGGGATATACTGTTGTTTATAGCCTACTACTAGCATCAAGAAGGCCAGAAGAAATCCTGTAATTCAACCTCAAATGTATATTACTGTAGTTCAATCTCAAAAATAAAATCCATTTGGTCTCACACTTAATTCTACCCCCAATCTAAGGATAATTAGTTCTTATAATGAGGTCCTGCTGAATGCTCACCCTCACAGAAGGTATAGTTGCTATAGCAAAGTGTGGTGAAGAAACTAGATGGTGTCCAGCTTTAAAAAAAGAATAGCATCTGGAGTCTTCAATCAAGCAGCCATCTAAGTGAGGCATCAACTAAGTCTACATGGAAGAAGCACAGCAGTCTGTGTGATTCAAAGACTAAGCAAGAAAATCCAAATCTAAAGGAGTGAAAGTTATCAGGGCTTAAATTGTGAATACACAATTTGCAGAAGGCTATGGATGACAATGAGATCCCCAAATTCATCTGCAAGGCCCCCACATGGAGTGAGTCTCCAGTGAGCCCTTCTGACCAGAGTCCAGGGATGTGAATAGCCTTGCTCTTAGAGAGCACTGGAAACTTAAGATGTAAGACCTCATCATTTGATCTACTGTTTGACCCATTTGAAAGTTGTCATAGTTTTTAATACTTCCTTTCTTTTTTACTGGAGTTTTTCACTAGTTTACTTTGTTATTATTGTAGCTCCTTTTTTATTTTGCATGTTTTCCAGTTTATGAAACCCCGGGTAGGTAAATCTATGGGAACAGTAACTGAGTTAAGGGATTAATAGCTTACTGAGGATATAGGAAAGGAGTTTGGAGGGAAATGGGGAGAATAATGAGTGTAAAAAGGAAACAAAGTTCTAGAACTGATTGTAGCAATAATTATACAACTCTTTAATATTAGTGAACTATAAATATTAATGTATGATATGTGAATTATATGTCAATAAAACTATTGAAAAAAATAAGATCCATACTTCAAGAAAAAAATGTCTATATCATCAGAGGTGATTTTTTTTTTTAGTTTCTTGGACCATGTTCCCAGATCCAATAGCTCCAATTTCTACTACTTTTCTATTTATTTAATAAATATCAAAAATCAAAGTCACTATTAATAAATATCTCCCAACTTAACAGTAAAGAAATAGGACATCTTTGCTATGCTTTCTGGTTTGTCATAAAGGTTTTGGGAAATGGTAAATAACTTTAATGGAAAGCATATAATTTTTATGTTTGCCAAATACATAGATGGCTTCAAACAATGCCTGAACACACCAAACCATGAGAGCAATGTAACCGCAAGCAGGAATACATGAGAAGATTGGGCTACAGGGCCAGCCCCAACCAGAGCCAAACTGACCCCCTCCCTAAATGTATGTGCAACAGACCACACTAAACCTACAGGTGAGGTGAGGGGCCGGCACATCACGTCCACATGGAAGCAAACTGAAAAAGAAAAAGATAAAGGGATAGTCGGTCTAGACCCCATTATCGGCACACCAAGCCCCGAGGATGACGTTCCTGCATGGAGCTGCTAAAACACAGAGATGTCTGTAGGGCCGACAACAGCTCATAACATGTTGTCCCTTACTGGAGCATACTGCAATAGAGGACAATACTGGGGACATGTGGCAAGGAGGTAGTGCGGTCTGAACCCCCCACAGTGGGGCAAATCAAGAAAGGAACACAACAGATCAGCAACTGAAGCAAAGCCCCTAATGAGCTACCAAAATAGACTTCAGGCTAGGAGTGGAAAATCCTGGAATTCCCCCAGGACCAATGGGGAGTCATAAAGGTCAGTGGAAAGACCTGGAAGTATGTATGTTTTTCCTGTTTTTCTTCTTTTCTTTTTTCAATCTTTTGTTATCTTTTTGTTTGGTCGATGCCATTGTTGGTATGCCCACTTACATAAGACAGGCATGGGACCTGTCTTGAGGAGAAAGCTTGAGGAGAAAGCAATGGGACCAACAGTCCCGGAGGGACCTGGGGGGGGAAGGGGGCGGGGGAAGGATAGTGTGAGCAAACAACGCCATAGACAGAGGAACAACTAGGGAATTAAAACCAACAACAGGAGGATATAGAGATCCTGGGGGTGTTAGAGCAGCAGCAATCTAGCTAAGAGGAAGTACTATGAGGCAGAAGTAGGACAAGCATGATGAGGCAGAAGGAAGGTAAAAAGAAACAGAAGAATTATCTAGGAAGCAAAAGCTATGGACAGAGGCATAAGCATAGATGTGTCCATATGTAAATACATTAATCCATAAAAATAGAAGTATTGGCCTATGTACATATTTTTATAAATAATACACTGAAGTAGTGGATGGACTTCAGGCCTCAGCTCATACCCTTCCTCAATACAAGAACACTTTGTTCTGTCATTCTGTGATGCCCACCCTCCTGGTACAATCCCTGAAGACAAAATGGGTGCATAAGCAAATGTGGTGAAGAAGGCGGATGGTGCTCAGCTATTAAAAGATAAGTGTCTAGGGCAGAGGTCCTCAAACTTTCTAAACAGGAGGCCAGTTCACTGTCCCTCAGACCCATTGAAGGGCTGGATTATAGTTTTAAAAAAAACTATGAACAAATTCCTATGCACACTGCACATATTTTTTAAATTGTTTTGTTAGGGGCTCATACAACTTTTATCACAATCCATACAAACATCAATTGTGTAAAGCACATTTGTACATTCATTGCCCTCATCATTCTCAAAACATTTGCTCGCCACTTAAGCCCCTGGCATCAGCTCCTCATTTTATTCTCCCCCTTCCCTCATGAACCCTTGATAATTTATAAATTATTATTTTGTCATATCTTGCCCTGTTCAACGTCTCCCTTCACCCACTTTTCTGTTGTTCGTTGCCCAGGGAGGAGGTCACAAGTAGACCCTTGTAATTGGTTCCCCCTTTCCAACCCACCCTCCCTCCACCCTCCCGGTATCGCCACTCACACTATTGGTCCTGAAGGGATCATCCGCCCTGGATTCCCTGTGTTTTCAGTTCCTACCTGTACTAGTGTACATCCTCTGGTCTAGCCAGAATTCGGATCATGATAGTGCGGGGTGGTGGGGAGGGGAGAAGCATTTAGGAACTAGAGAAAAGTTGTATTTTTCATCGGTGCTACATTGCAACTTGACTGGCTCGTCTTCTCCCCTAGACCCCGCTGCAAAGGGATCTCCAGTGGCCGACAAATGAGGTTTGGGTCTCCACTCTGCACTCTCCCCTCATTCACTATGGTAACACTTTTTTGTTCTGATGATGCCTTATACCTGATCCCTTCAACACCTCATGATCGCACAGGCTGGTGTGATTCTTCCATGTGTGCTTTGTTGCTTCTGAGCTAGATGGCCGCTTCCAAAAGCAGAGCTGATATCAAAGAGTTCAAGGAAGAAACTGTTTTGAAACTGATTGTGGTAGCGATTTTACAACACTGCGTGATATGATTGAACTACAGAATGGTGTGATGTCTGGCTTAGCTCCTAATAGAATGGTTTGGGAAAAAAATGAAACAGGTCTCACACCTCACATTATATACAAAAACAAACTCAAGATGAATCAAAGACCTAAATATAAAACACACAACCATAAAAACCATCAATGAAAAATAGGGACATGCTTAAGGGCCCTAATGCCAGGCATAAACACACTACCAAACGTAATGAAAAATAGCCACACTACAGAAGACAAAATAAAGGGCTGGGGCCTCCTAAAACAATGACATTTATGCACATCGAAAGAGTTAAAAAAAAGAAGCCACGTATTGGGGGGAAAAATTACTAATGACACATCAAATAAAGGGCTAATCTCCAAAATTTACAGAAAACTACAACATCTTAAGAAGAAAAATACAAATAACCCAAACAAAAATTGACCACCCTGACAATTTACCAAAGATGACATAGAGGCAGACAGCAACCCTCTGAAAAATGTTCATGTTTATTAGCAATAAGAGAAATACAGATTAAAACAATGAGAAAACACCTCACACCGACACTTCTATCAATCAATAAAACACAAAATAATAAAGAAGGGATGCAGAGAGATTGGAACCCTCATACATTGCTGATGGGACTGTAGAATTATGCAACCACCAGGGAAACGAGCATTGTTCTTCCTGAAACAAATGCAAATGCAATTACCTGATGATCTTGCAATCTCTCTACTGGGCATGCACCGTAAAAAAATAAAGAATAAAGCACAAACAGACATCTACGCACTATGTCTACTGCAGCAATTTCCACAATAGCAAAGAGCATGGAAACAATCCAAAACACTAATTAGAGGTGTGAATAAACAAACTCTGTTTCACGCATACAATTTAAAAAGACGACTCCTGTGAACACCCAAGGGCAACGCTAGAGAACATTGTGCTTAGCAAAGTTAGCCACTCTTAAAACAGATAAAAAATTAATGACACCATTATTACAGGAAGAGTGAGCTTTACCCTAAAAGATAAGACTCCGAAGACGGTGCCTCCCCCAGGAATAGGGGTGGGGGCAGGGGCAGGGAGAGAGGAGGGAAAGGAAATTATAAAGGGAGGACAGACAGAAGGGAAAAAGAGAAAGTCACATTCATGGAAGGTTTAACGGGATATTTATTATTGATTTCATTTATTAGCAACTATATATAACATGCTTCTTATAAGCCAAAATATATATGTAAATAAATAAAAGCAAGAGCAAAGGGTCACAGCCTTAAAACAAAACAAAAAAACACTCCAGATTCCTTACCCCTCAGATCTAACTATTGGTCTGAGTGGCTTAAAAAAAGGAGGGAAAGTAAAATTGCATTTAGGAGTCTTTAGTGATAAGCAAGTTCATTTCAAACATATGAGAAAAAAGACTATGCTCAAGAAAATAACTTACCTCATTTGCTTATGCAGCGCGTATGCTTCAATCAGAGAATGTACCATACTGGCCTAAAAAAAAAAAGCAGCATGCAAAAAAAAGGCAGAAAATAATCTGTGCTTAATTTCTCTTGAAAGTGTAATTGAGCACAATCCTATGTTCTCATCCTCTTGAACCTACACTTTAGACAATATAGGTATTACCTAAATGGCTAAAGCGAAAACACCAGACCTTAATTAATTTTTCTCCTCCAACTTCTTCCATACGACTTCGGAGATTCTCAAGTAAAGCCACACCATCCTCTCTGTGCCAACCTCTCCCTTGTGCCCCCCACCCCACCTGTCCTTTGGCACCCCGCCGATAAACGCTGCTCTCGGAGAACACTTCCTCCACCCAATATTACTTCACAAATTTGTCACGAAGATCTTCCCAAACTCTAAAATCCTCGGCGCTTCCAAAAGCCGCCCCACCCCCACCCCCTCTGCCCGGTCGACTGCCTCCATTGCCGCCCGCCTCCACCAAAAAGCCCACGATTTTTCGTCCCCAACTTTCTCACCCGTTTGGGGACTTTCGACAAGGAGTCGCACATCCTGACATACTCAGGACTGTAGATGTAAACCGGGGCCAGCGACTGCCCACCATCCTCAGACTCCTCCATCTTCCACTGGCAATCCTTCCGTTAAGATCCGGCTCCTCGCAGACTCAGTTCGAGTCGAGTTCCTGCTCCTGTGAACCGTCGCAGGTGCTCTCTGGTCAACATTCCCTCCTATTCCCGAGCTCTCCGGAAACGCTTTCCCCGCCCCACATCGACTGAGAGAAAACAATGCGCCTGCCTCCGTGGAAACCATCCAGTTCAAAAGAAGGTTTGGTAGCTATAAACTTTTTAAATTCTAAATAGTTGTCCAAAGGGATAGAAATTTACAGCAAAAATAAGTCCAGTCAAAGCCAACCATCCTTGTTGCCCAACGGGGCTATTTGTGATTAGGTCAAACCACCTGCAGAGCATGCTGGGAGATGTAGTTTCCAGTAGTTTGAGGCAAGGAAGAGTCGCGGCTTGCCGCCAATTTGATTTTTAGGGCTAAAACACATAACCTCGGCTCTTTATAAAGTCCTTGCAAATACATACTTTTAAATACTTAAAGATGTAGCTATTCATGAGTTTACCATAACCTATTTCTATCAGCCGTGTCTTCCAATGACAAAGTGGGGGCGGTGGGGAGGAGGGAGAGGGGAGAGGGACAGACAGGATTTAGCTCATACAAGGAATTAGGAATCCTAGTAGCACAGTAGTTAAGCGCTGAGCTGCTAACCAAAGGATGGGCAGATTGCACCCGCCAGCTACTTTACTTACTTTGCTTCTAGAGAAGAGGATGTGGCAGTCAGTTTCCATAAAGGTTCTAGCCTTTGAAACCCTGCGAGGCAGTTCTATTCTGTCCTATAGGGTAACTATGGTTTGGGTTTTGTTTTTGTTTAATGAAAGATATAAACGATTTTTAAAATTTGACCAGTAAATCCTCGTATTAATATTAGTTCATCAGTTCTCATCATATGGTAGTTAACAATTTCAAATAATTTACTCTGGCAAATGTTTCCCAAGACACTGGCAGGTTCTGATCAGTATATATGTACTAGAGTTTATTTATACATTCCTCAACAGACAGGGATTTTGGTTCTTAGCAGCCCTAAGAAAATTAACATAGCAAAATAATCTCCTAATCATTAATTCATACACACATTGTTCTGTGACATTAATTGAAATCTCCTAATTTCCCCTTGGGTACTCCTTTCCATTGATCTGGCTTTTCTGTTCCATCCTTCTTTGCCCCATTAGTCTCAATATAGAGCATGCTCTTCATGGCTGTTATTTATTTTATAGCCCCGTATTGAGTTTCAAGTTGGAAGATTGCCTTCGGTCAGTGGTTCTCAACCTTCTTAATGCTGGGGCCCTTTAATACAGTTCCTCATGTTGTGGGGAACCCCAACCATAAAACTTATTTTCATTGCTACTTCATAACTATAACCATAGCTGTAATTTTGCTACTGTCGTGAATTGGACAACCCCTGTGAAAGGGTCGTTAGACCCCCCAAAGGGGTCGGGACCCACAGGTTGAGAACCACTGTCTTAGGGAACTAGCCTTGCGGTGTCTTCCAATACCTTTCAGAGCAGTAAGCTGGTATTTTCTATTTTTGTTTTTGAATTTGCCCTACTTTTTAATCATTTTAATCAGGGTCATCTTCCGTGCTCCTAGTCAGCGCCAACTGTGGTGGCTGGGCACCACCTGGTTCTCTGGTCGCACATTATGGCTCATGTGGGCCGTGCGTCCTTTGGACTGGACTACTAATTGCTTCCTTGAGTCTTCAGTTTTCGTCTTCTTTCTAAACTAATTGTGATTAATACACCTATCAAACCAGGCCACAGTTCAATCACATCTAGCAGAATTGTACATTTGCTGCCACGGTCATTTTCCACACAATCTTTTTCTGTATGGACCGCCTTGATAACAGCCTCCCTTTACCTAATCTGTGGCCCCCTCCCCCACAAAACTCATATCCTACTGCTGATGGTATAGGTTCATCTGTCCTGGTTTTCATAACCTGAAAAATGAAAAAGACATATACTGCAGCTTCCAGAGGGTGTCTGCAATGATACTGCACTCCCAAGATACCCCTGAATATGCACAGTCAGAAACCCAGCCAAACAATACAATCCCCAATGCATACGATTTTGGAGACCAGATCAGGTCCAGCGTGCATCCTAGGGGGAATCTGTTGACAAGTTTTAACTTTTTCAGGCAGGCTTCTGCCTTTGACCTTCTATACTCAACTCACCAATGCCCTCCGTTTAGTGACCACTTTCCTCCTGTCCCTCGATTCTGGATAGAGTCTTATTTCCTGCATAGTTCCACCAATAAATCTCGGGCTCCCATGTCATCCGTAGCGTCTGGCAAACCAGATTCTTGGGCTTTAGGCTCTGATACTGAGCCCTCCCGTCAATTTGGATTATATGCTTCACAATCCTTTGGTGACTGGTGATGGTGTGCTTCTTCCATCTGGACTTGGTTGACATCTCACTTAGATCGCTGCTTGTTTGGAGACAAGATTTAAGACCCCAGATGCTATTTTATCTGATAGGTGGCACCATCTAATTTCTTTACCACATTTTGCGATAGCACCCGTCTCCTCCATGTTCCTTTCCTGGAGACGAGTATTGGAGTATTGAGCATGGCCATGATGTACGAACTAATTATTTTTAAGTTGGAACTGGGATTTAGTGTATGCCCAAACCAGTCCTGGATGTATGTTTGTTTGACGTGGTCTTTCAATTTATTCTTACTTTGGAATTAACCCAAATATCATACCACTTAATCTCATCAAGCAGAATTTTATCATTGCTTCCATAATCAGTTCCCAAACATTGGATTTCTCCTGGGTACTCTGACATTATCTCCCTTTTATTGCTATCCCCCTCCCCCACTTTCCTGGGTTTCATTTACCAAAAAAAGGAAAAACTTATTTCACTTCTTCTGAAGGCTAATTCCCTACTCCATAGCACCTGAGGTATGCCCTGCTATGAACAAACAAAAACCAAATATAGCAGAACGATCATCACATATTTGCCAGAACAATATTTGATCTTAGCACAATCTATGAGGCATTGATGTAGCAAGACCTTATTTGTCTACCTGCCAACAATTCTCCAAAATTGATACAGCTGTTTTCTGCTTCCTTGGACACATGTATTTTCCGGTTTAAGTCCACAAGTTCTAGGTGCGTCTGAGGTGGGATTCCTGCAAGGGATCTCTTTGATTCTGCCTCTGGGGCATGCCGTACGACGTAAAGGTCCAGGATTCAGTGTCCCAAGGCCCCGTGACACCCAGCCTGAGTCCCCAGGATACAGCCAGCAGCCTGCGTCAGGGTGACCCATCTGGTGCTCCAGGCTTCTGTGATGGCCAGTCTCAAGCTTTGCAGACTCCAGTAGCTTCTCTTCAAATGAGGATGTAGAAAATTATCTTTATGAGGTATGTTATGCCAATTAACCCAGATGTCCCTCGAGACGACGGTCCTTAACATTCAAACCCAATAGCTCAGTCCTCTGAGGTGTTTGGATAGGTCTAAGACGTTTCCCCAAAAGTGCCCCTATTTGTATACATACGCCCAATTTCCCTAATGATATCTACACGTGCATGCATGTGTACTCTCAGATGCCCTCCCACACTTAGCTAGTATACATGTTAAGAAGGTAACCACTCACAGATGTTTGGTCAATATTACTGTTCTTCCAGAATTGTATATGTTACAGCA
This sequence comes from Tenrec ecaudatus, assembly GCF_050624435.1. Classification (NCBI taxonomy): domain Eukaryota; kingdom Metazoa; phylum Chordata; class Mammalia; order Afrosoricida; family Tenrecidae; genus Tenrec; species Tenrec ecaudatus. The sequence continues at coordinate 139,721,528 of NC_134536.1, forward strand.
TTTACATACCCAAGCCAAATTAACTGCCACAGAGCACCCTATTGGACAGGATCGAATTGCCCCATAGAAAGCCTACGGCTGACCTTGGGGCAGCAGCCCGACTTGTACCCATGAAGCCCCTAGAGCCCCATAGCATTTACCACCGTTGTCCTTTCTGCTTACGATGTTCTCAGTGTCTCCCTTTGCCTTGGTCACATTGCACCGACTTCCTCCATGTTGTATATTGCTTTTTCTTCACCAGAATCATCCTGTTTGCTGTCTAGTAAGTGATTCCCCTTCTTTCCTTGGTAATGATCAAATGATGTTTCTAAATCTGTTCTGGACATTTTATCATGGCAGTCTCATACAATATTTGTACTTTGGAGTTTGACTTATTTCACTCACATTATCTCTTCAAGATTCACCCGTGTTTAGTGGATTCGTCATTATCATTGCAGAATATTCCGTTGTATGTATGTGCCACTGCTTATTTATGTTTCGTCCTCGGTGGGCTCTTTTGTTGTTTCCATCTTTGGTTATTGTGACTGATGCTGCAGGGAACATGGATGTGCTTTTGTCTATTGATGTAATGCCTCTTATTTAGGATCTACATCTAGGAGTTAGATTGCTAACTCTTATGGCATTTCTCGTCCTGGCTTTCGGAGAAGTGTGGATTCCCTTTTTCACAGTGGGTGTGCTGATTTGTGCCCCGTCATACTGACAGTGTCTGAAAGTCCCCGTCTCCCCAAACCGCTCCAGCATTTGTTGTTCTGTGTTGCTGTTTTTGTTATTATTCTCCTTTTTTATCAGTGCTATTCTGACTGGAGTGAGATGATATGTCACTGTAGTTTCAATCTGCATCTTCCTTCTGGCCAGTGATCCTGAGCATCTTCTGATGTTTGCTAGCCACCTGGATGTCTTGTTTGGTGACATGTCTTGTTCACTTTAAAATGGGTTGTCTTTTTGCTTCTTTTGGATTGAAGTGTTCTATTGAAAACATTAGCGATCAGACCATTTTTTCAGATACGTTATTGCCAAAAAATAGTACCCGACCTTAGATTCTCTTTTTATTCTTTTGGGGAAAGTTATTGATGAGCATAAATATTTAATCTTTAGGAGGTTAAAGTTTTCTAGTTTATAGTCTGGTGTTTGTGCATTTTTATTTATGTATGATAGTGTGTAGGTATTACATTTAGGTCTTTGCTCTGTCTTGAGTTTTGGTTTTCTGTGTGATATGAGATACGGGTCCTGTTTCATTATTCTGAAAATAGAAACCCAGCTTTGCCAGCACCATTTAATGAAGAGATGACCTCTTCCCCACTGAATGTAGTTCAGCCTTTGCCAAACATCAGCTGTTCATAGGTGGTTGTGTTTACTTCTGACGTCTCCAGTTTGTTCCATTAGTCTTCTAAAAAAATCACAAGAACACACTGTCACTGCTGTTTACTGTCACGTTGGCTTCAGCTCATGATGCCCCACAGTTCCAGGAAACACTGTGTTAAAGAGGCAGAGACTTCTTAAAAAATGGTCTAACAAGGAAGAATTATTCTGGCACAAGAACTTCGAGGGAAAATTTTCAGTTTCACTTCCTCCTTGAAGCCTTGTGATTTTTCCCATTTTGATTCTTCTCTTTTTATTCATAATTTTTCTCTTCAGGAATGATTCTCATTGGATAGTTATCCCGGTTTATTCATTTTGTAGTTTGAAGATATGCGCTGTTACATGAGATAATATTCCCAGTCCCAGAAATGGTATACAAACTAGCTACTACTCACCGCATGGTCCCTAGCCCAGTGCCATGCCCTCGCTGTCTCTCAGGAGGCATCCAGAGCGCTTAGGAATGGGGCCAGGTACGATTTGAAGGGAAGTCATGTGGACGTGATGAGTGCCTTGATTTCGGTGACAAAGGGGTAAAAAGGGAATCAAAGAGAACTTACAGATTTTAGACCATTTTTCCTGAGAGGATGGCAAATTATTACTGTCCCTGCACTTTAGGTTTATTTTTTTTCCCTTTTGCTTCCCCTGCCTCCCTTATCTCATACTTTTTCTTACTACTCTTGTCTGTGAAGCCTCAGGTAGAGGGCCGGTCAGAATGCGATACTCCTTTCTCTCTCTCTCCACTTCCAATTTAACACAGCGCAATCCTGTCATGCCAGTGAAAGAAAATGAAGAAGTATGGCAGGTTTTCTTTAATATGGAAAACTTATAATATGTGTCTCTGATCAAATGTAAATCTTTCAAATGCCAAGTCAGGCTGAAAGTTAGGTTATTTCCACACATGCCTAGAATTAATGCCGAAGTCTCTCACAGAATTTCATATATGTATATAATATATATATACACATACGCGCGCAAACACACACTAACTGTTCAAAATCAGATTATTTTTCCAGAGTGAGTTTTATTTACATATTTATTCAGTAGTTCATTAGACAATGAAAAATTCTACCAGAAAGGCCTTTATATGAACATAGGAGAAGTGTGTGGTGGAGACAAAGAAACAGAAGATGCAATGTCCAGGCTCAGTATGTGGCTCTGAAAGAGTCCTCTGTAAAAGAATCAACTGAGCATACAGTGAGTCTGTTCAGTGCTGTGGGGTTTCTGGGGGCCATGGAGGTTCCAGTGTAGATTGGTGAGAGGCTCGTGGAAATACCGTTGGCTTTTGGCACAGTGGGGTTGGACTTCAGATTCTACCATGAACCAGCATTGGGTCTCAGACACCAGAAACTCACTCACTGCCATTGAGTATATTTTGACTCAGAGTGGTACTAGAGGACAAAGTAGGACTGCCCGTGTCAGTTTCTGAGACTGTAAATCTTTAGCGAGTTGAAAGCCTCATCTTTCTCTCTTGGAACAGCTGATAGTTTTGAATGACTGACCTTGTGATTTGCAGCCCCAAACCAGGACTAGAACCTTAGTCTTCTCTTACGAAGATGAGGATAACAATAAGTACTCTGTAATGCAGCTGAGAGGCTTAAAGAGAGACCAAGGAAGCGAAGCACCCATCCAAGTGCCTGATATGTAAGGGCTCTTTCTCAATGTGTAGCAACTATACAGACCAGAGTGCGTGTGTGTCTTGTGAGTGAACAGGGTAGAGCTGTGCATGGAATAGGGGAGAAAGTGCACAGGAGGCTCAAATGGGGAGCTTTGTGGGAGCAGGTTTAAAGATGGAGTTTGCAAAAGGGAAGGAGGCATAGATTGAGAGGACAATATACCCAGCATAATGCATCTGTGGATAATGCTGTAAAAATGCATAGTGCTTATTATTCCTATGATAATCAACCTCGTTATTGGAGCAAATGAGCTAAGTTCTGTCATATGTTGGATGATCAGATCTTCTTAGGTTCAAGGCACTTTGTTCTCAGTAATATACTAGAGACAAAGTATTTAAAGAGATGGAGATTTGTAAGAAGTTGAATTAGCAAATGTTGTGTGATACATGCATGTATATCTGTTTTTTAATAGCAGCAGCAGTAAAGGAACAGAAAGGAGAGAAAGAGGAGAATCGTCGTAAAGGCTGCTTATATAGAGTCAGACACCTCAAGGGGTTTGATTTTTGATTTGAAGGTTTAGGGGTCACGATTTCATAGGACATTCAATTAATTGGCTTATCATTGGTTCTGGTACTTCTGTTTTGTCCCTGATTTGTCACAGGGTGCTAAACAGCTTGCAAGCAGGCATCTAAGTGACAATAACTGGTTTCGACGTACCTACCATGGGAACTCTGATGCTGGAGTGGGCTAAGAATTGGGCTGATAATCACAGCGTGGGGCTCACAGCCACTAGTGACTTCAAGACAGGAAAAGTAGGCTTTCTTCCCATCCCAAAGGCTTACAGCCTCAGAGGCCCACAGGGGCTACTCTGTTCTGCAGTATAGACTCGCTATGGGTTGGAATTGACTTGGTGGCCATGGGGTTCATGAAGAACAACAGAGGAAGAAGGAGAGTCAGGATTAGGAGGAAGAAATGGAATGCGCCCTGGGATAACATTTCAACTTTACATGAAAAGAATTGTTTCTGAATCCTTCTTCAGTCCAGGCCTCAGTGTAGCTTAATTAATGTGGAATAACTGCCGCGAGCACTGCACTCTGTCAGCGAACTATGTAGACAGGTCCAATAGCTCATCACACCTTGAGATGTGGCATGGGAAGCTTCGGGAACAGTGAAAGGCAGGCTGAACGTGGTTGTGCAACCTGAAGAATATAGTCAGTGTCACTGAATTGTAATTTTTAACTGTGGAAGTGGCATGTAAGGATACGTAAAAAAGTAATGCTACAAAATCATAGAAACCTCTATTAAACCTTTACAAAATGCGAAGCTATTGCTTCCTGACATATCTTCTGTCTACATCTATACTTCCAAAGGCAGTGTTTGTACCTATCTCGCCTGCCCTGAGGAAGGGGCATTCCTTTGCCCTCTTGGATTTAGACCATGTCAATGATAATTTTGGCATCCGCAAGGGATACAAATTGGGTTTCTTTCAAATGTTCTGTGAGTTTTCAGGACAAAGGGAAGTGTGAGGCCCAGGACCGAGGTTGTGGGGTGAATGGGCTAGGATTTCCCGAATAGCTGCTCTTAGGACCGAGCAGGTGTATTTTGAAGGGAAAATTCTTGGCACAACTTTCCTGGCCCTTTCTCACCTATACGGTTTTCATTTTTCTCCCCCCCCCAGTAAACTCTAATTAATTGTGCATTTTTCTTTGAGAAAACCTATGAAGATTATCCCACTGGGATCCTTACAAACAGTGGCTGTAACTTTCGGAGCTGGCTTTGTTGTCTGGAGTTTAATTGGCCCTGCAGATCCTGTGGGGCGCCGCTGTCTTGCAGTGCCCCACCTTCTATTCCCTTTCCTTTATGAAGGCGCCCTGATCAGACCAGCACAAGGACATTGCTGACAGGGTTTGTCCGTACCCATCCACGGATCCAAGGACATGCTTACATACATTTTGTTTGGAATAAACCCATGCGCAAATGAACGGAAACGGTAGTATCAATACTTTTTGACTTACAGTTAGCTGTTTTACCGTGTTTATTTTCAACAACAAAAATAAAGCAGGTAAATGATTGCATTAGTCATGCACAGGTGCCTGTGACAAGTAGCCGTATGTAAAGCAGAGTGATATCCTGCTAGTTGTCCGGCTGTCCTGAAAGAAGGGGTGGGGGTGGGGGGCTGTACAGCAAGTTCGAAAGCTGGAAAAGAGATTGTCTGCACTGTTGGGGCTGTACAAAAATAAATCATTTATTCACCAAATAATGGCTAATACTTATGTTTCATTAATCAAATAATACCTAGTGTTTGCTTTATTGATTATTATGCATCAGTTATCTCATTTCATCTTCATAACAATTAGGAAGAAATTTCTGTCACATTATTTTACAATATTTTATGGAGGAGGGCACAGAAGCTCCGGGAGATTGGCGTGATGTTCCCATTGCCACGTGACTCTAACTTGTGGGGCTGAGACTCCAGCTGGGATGGTCTGCAGAGTCCCTTCTGCTCCTTCTGCCCTCCCCCACGGGTTGCGGTAGGAGGTCTGCAAGGCAGGCGCAGCGGGAAGCAGGGCAAGCCCTTTCTGTCTGTCTGTATGGAGTTAATTCCGAGGCAGAGATGAAATTCTCTGAGCATTCTAACTCCAGCTGTCGAGGGGAGGGACCCTTAAGCACTCTTTGGAACACAGTTTCTCCATCTCAGGACCATGCTCATGTTGACCTGACTGATTCTGTGGTTGCTGTTGTGATGGCCTGTCCGGCGCGTTACCGGCTGTGGATCAGCATTTCCTTGCCCACTAGATGCCAGCAGCGCCAGCAGCTGTGATAATCAGCAGTGTATTCAGAGATGGCCACATGTGCCGGGAGGACCCTCCCGAGTCTAGAAAAATGCGTTGGCTCTTGGTGAATTTAAATTGCAAAAGTGTGGAGGTGTGCAGCCAGCCTATATTCGGAGGTGACAGAGGGCTTGGCGAGACTCACCTTACTCCTTGGTAATCTTCTTTGTCTGCAGAAAAACTTGAACTCAAATGGCGCTGCAGGCAGGACATCTGGACTACAGCGCGAGAGACTTAAGGGCTTGGCGTAACCAATTGAGTGATTAAAAGGGAAAGGTTTTCAGATTTTCATTGGATAGTTATTTTAAATGAAGAGAAAATACAAGTAAAAGGAAGTGAGAAGTAAACATTTTATGAGCGAAACCCGTGAGAGTTGGGACTCAACACTACTGCTTTGCTTTTTCCAAGTCTCACAAGTATTTTCCTTTTACAGGGAAAAATCTTAGGACCTTTCTGTCACTTGTTTGAGCGGAAGGAGCCCTGGTACTGTAGTGGTTATGCATTGGGCCACTAATCGCAAGGTCAGCAGCTTGAAACCACCAGTTGCTCTGTGGCAGAAAGACAGGGCTTTCTACTCCTGTAAAAAATTACAGTCTCAGAAACTCAGCTAACTGCAAGGTCAGCAGTTTGAAACCAGTTGCTGGGGAGGAAAGAGTTAGTCTCAGCCTTGGAAACTCACAGGGGCAGCTCTGCCCTCTCCTGTAGGGTTGCTAGGAGTCAGCATCGACTGCACGCCTGTAAGCTTTTCTTTTGTCTTATTTTAATGGAAAAGATTTGAGTTTCCCTTTTCTGACAGGCTTCTACCGTACACGAATCTGGCTTTTGTCATTTTCAGAGTACCCTGGTTTGCTTCTGGGGGTTGCTGGTGTATTTTGGAATAGTCTGAACTTGCATTTAACAATGTTTTTAATGCATGATTGATTAGCCTTCGGTCCTCCTTATGTTTTAGTAGCCCTACAGTGGTGGTCATATATATATATCAGAATAAACTGAGGACATTTTTCTCTCAAATTCATACGTATAGATGCAGCTCCAAACCTGCTGCGTTGGAGTCTTTAGATGCAGGAGAGCATATGCTTTGACAGCATACAAGGGGGCTCCAGAAATTCATGGGAAATGTAATGAAAATAACGTAATTTTATTTTTGGAACAAAACTAAAAAGAAAAGTATGACCAGGCTTACTAGTCAGATAGCGACTGATGGAACGTATGAGCCGATGACCCTTGGTAACCCTCAGGTGTGGACATGAATTCACTCTCACGCTTAATGTTGAGCTAGAACCGTAGGGGGAGCAGTCACACTAGAGAGGGAGAAGACCCGACACTCAGGGCTCAGGGGCAGTGTGTGAGAAGAACACGGCTCAGCGGGTGAGAGAAGCAGGACACAGGGAAATCTGGAGGAAGCGGGAGAAGCAGGATGCATTGTGAGGTTTGCAGCATGGTTTGTGGAGTAGAGGACTGATCTGCCCAGTAACCTTCTACTCAATTCACTAAGAAGGTTCAAAAGATAACAGAAGTTTTAGGACTGAACTTTTTGAAGCTTCCTTTGAGTTAGAAAGCTCTGAAGCACACTCTGATTGAGAGGCATCGACAGTCTTTTTTCCCTGCCTCTTGGTCTGCAGTGACCTATTGTGACCAAAGGACTATCCCCCAATTCACAAAGAGCAGTTCTGTTTAATTCTTATTGTCTAGAACTTCTCTGTCATATCGAAGTTCAAGGGATGTTGGGAAATGTAAATTGTAGTTAGGAAGGTCACATGTCCAGCTAAAAATGAGGGGTTCTACGGCTCAGTAACAAAAGAGAACAGACATTGATGGACTGTTAGCAGTCCTTAGCACATTCAATTATTATAATAGGGGGTAATTTATTGAGCACTGAACGGGTGCCAGGAAGAGGCAAAGCCACTACATGATGTCCCTGCTTTGAGCATCCTTGTTTTATAGATGAGGAAATGGAATCTTCAAGGCCTGAACAACTTGTTTATGGGGACATAGTTGCTGAATATTGTGCTGAAATGCTAAAACAGTTTCTCTCTATTCTATCGGCATTTGCGACGAGGCTATTGAATTCTATCACTTACCTCAGTTGCCCAGGACAATTTAGTTACAGTGTTTAGAGTCTTTAGATTTATATGTAAAGCCAATTTGGCCTCTGTTGGTAACAGGAGTATCAATAAGCCTTTATGTTTAAGATTTTATTAGAACCATAGTACTATTTATTTTGAATTTACTATCTTTTATTTTTAGAGAAAAAACTAAGATGCTTTATTGTAATTTGGCTTCCAGTTTACAGAGAAATTTGGATTTTCCTTCCATAGTTCATATACCTTTTGGTGCATGACATTGACTGCAATGTGTACAGTGTAACAACACCCTTTCCACACCCTTCTTAGGTTTACTCTTTCCATTTGTCCTTCTTTACTATCCCTTTCTGTCTACTGAGCTTTACGCTGGTAAACATGCTACCTGTGCTCAGGGAAACATTCATGCCAAGACACATGGAGATCTCCCGGAGATGCCATGTCTACAGATATTGAAGGGAGGTAAGAACTTCATCCTAGGGCTGACACCCTGAATTTGGACTTTTAGTTTCTAAACTAGGAGAGAATACATTCTCGTTTCCTCGAACCAGTCAGTCATAGTATTTCTGTTAAAGCAAAACTAGACAACTAAATCTAATGTCCTAATTTAATGTTTTTCAGGAAGAATGAGGAGGATTTTGACACTCCCATGTTTATGTATTTTCTGAGACTACATTGAATGACAGTACTCATTCATTTTTCTATCTGTTTTTGATTTCGTGTCAGAAAGTCATCATGGACTAAGAATAGTACCTGTATAAGTCACAGGATAGTAACCCTTTCTTAGAAATCTGCATAATACTACCATTTTAAAATCAGTGATTTTACAGGGCAGAAACCATGTAAGATAAAATTCTAGTACTAAACTGTAAAGCTGACTTTTGCCCTAGTTTCTTATTTATTTTAGATTTACATTTCAGCTGTTGTAGACATGAACGCAAGCGTTCTTCTCTGTGGTTTTGTCAGTCATTTATTCATCACACAATCATGCTCACTTGACAAATACCCCCTTTTGAATCTTAGCACGTGCCAGCCACTTCTCCTGGCACTGGGGACACAGCGGTGAAATAAACAGATAAAACTTCACAGACCTTACATGTCTTCTGGTCGAGGAAGATTGACAAAACAGAAAATACATGGTAAGTTCAATGGTGATGTGTGCTGAGAAGAAAAACAATGCCATTTAAAATAGGGTGGTTATCACAATGAACTGTGAATGAACGCTTGAACAAAGGTTTCATGAACTGCAGGTGTGAGCCTTCGGATAGCTGAGGCGAGAGGATTCCAGGCAGAGGGACAGCATATGCACAGGGCTCAGACAGAACGCTGCCTGGAGTTCTTCAGGTGCTACAAGAAAGCATTGACGCAAAGGAAAGGATGATTTGGGGGATTGCGTGTGCTGTGGAGAGGCGCTTGTAGGTTTACTGCAAGGACTTCCTATTCAGCCTGCAGGAGATGGGAATTCTCAGGCTTTTAGAAAAACAAAGGAGGGACCCACCAGGTTTACATTTGAAAGGGCCTCTCTATGAGGACTTTGAAAAGTTCAAGGACAAATTGAGTTGAAAAGTATTAAAAAATTTCCATGAGCTTTTTGGAACCCCTCCTATAGGGGGGCAAAACATAGAAGCTGAGTGGTCTTCTAAGTGATTTTTGCAGCCTCTGATAGCAGAACTTAGACAGGCGGCGGAATTTAAAACTTGTCTATATAAGATATTGCGTGTGGTTTGTAAGAAAATTTGAGAATGCAAGGTTCTAAGGTTTGTTTTGTACTTAAAAGATATCTAGAAATGACAAAATAACGATGTATAAATTACCAAGGGCACATGAGGGAGGGGGGAGAGGGGTGGGAGGGGGAAAAAAAAGAGGACCTGATGCAAAGGGCTTAAGTGGAGAGCAAATGCTTTGAGAATGATTGGGGCAGGGAATGTATGGATGTGCTTTATACAATTGATGTATGTATACGTATGGATTGTGATAAAAGTTGTATGAGTCCCTAATAAAATGTAAAAAAAGAAAAGAGGAGAAAAAAATGACCAGGGCAAAGAATGTACAGATGTGCTTTATACAATTGATGTATGTATATGTATGGACTGTGATAAGAGTTGTATGAGCCCCTAATAAATTGTTAAAAAAAAAGATATTTAGAATGTGGGGATACATAGGAAACAGCTGAGCTAGTTGTTCATTGTCAGAGAGCACAGGTCTAAACAAGCTCAACTGAATTAACATTGGGATCATTTAGTCTGTAAGTGGACAGTACTAAATTACTCCGCTCAACACAGTAATTAATTGAACAGTTGAGAATTAATTTTACAGATTGCATATTGTATGCACACCCACAACAGAGTATTTATTAATAAAATCAGATTCTTTATCGCCTACATAGTCATTTTGTCATGCTTTCAATTCTATATGGTGTCGACTCTGAGATTTAACAATAACTATCTGAAGGTATTAACAGAATCAAGGCTGATTGTACTAATTCTGTTTTTTGCTTTCGTTCCTGAAGATCTTCATCACTGTGGAGAGAAAGCTGGTTAAGAATATGGTTAGGCTCTCGGAGCAGGGCAATTCCCACTCCCCCTTCTAGTACTGGCTGCAATACGCTGACGGTCGTTTTCCTCCATGCACATGCCAGTGAATGGAAGGACAGATTGCGCGTGGTCCAGCATTTGTCAATGATTTCTTCAGACAATTGGTATCTGAGAAAGATCATGTCATCAGTAAACTGACAAACTACTTGTTTAGATTAGTGGCTGTGTATGGCATACAGGATGATTTTAAAGCTTGACATTTTCTGGAACTGATTCTGCTATAATTACATATTAGCCGTGTTACTTAACTATGTTAAATAAATAATTTCATTTCATCTAACACATTTTTATGCATGTCAGGTAAAATAAGATTACATATCTAAAATGCCTGGAATAGAGAAGCTGCTTTGTCTTCAGTTCTTTGCTATCACTGGGGTGTATTGTCAAAAAGCAGCAGCCACTGTCCAGGTTATCTTAGTAGCTGTTGCAGTTTTTTAATCAAGTAATTATTTTTAAAAGATTTTTAAAAACATTTTATTAGGGGCTCGTACAACTGTTATCACAATCCATTCATACATCCATTGTATCAAGCACATTTGTACATTTGTTGCCCTCATCATTCTCAAACATTTGCTTTCTACTTGAGCCCTTGGTATCAGCTCCTCTTTTGTTCCCTCTTCCTGCTCCCTCCTCCCTCATGAACCCTTGATAATTTATAATTTTTATTATTTTTTCATATCTTACACTGTCCAACGTCTCCCTTCACCCACTTTTCTGTTTTCCATCCCCCCGGGAGGAGGTTATATGTAGATACTTGTGGTTCCACCTTTCTACTCCACCCTCATCTGTCCTGGATTCCCTGTGTTTCCAGTTCCTATCTGTACCAGTGTACAGTGTACAAATCTGGTCTAGCCGGATTTGTAAGGTAGAATTGGGATCATGATAGTCGGGTAGGGGGAGGGGAGGGAGGAAGCATTTAGAAAGTAGAGGAAAGTTGTGTGTTTCATTGTTGCTACACTGTACCCTGACTGGCTCATCTCCTTCCAACGACCCTTCTGTAAGGGGATGTCCAGTTGCTTACAGATGTGTCTTGGGCCCCCAATCTGTACTTCCTCTCATTCACAATAATTTTATTTTTTTTCTTTGATGGCTGATAATCTGATTCTTTCAACACCTGTTGATCACACAGGCTGATGTGCTTCTTTCATGTGGCCTTTGTTGCCTCTGAGTTAGATGGCCGCTGTTTACCTTCAAATTAAGACCCCACATGCTGTATCTTTTGATAGCGGGCATCATCAGCTTTCTTTACCACTTTTGCACCCTTTTGTCTTCAGCAATCATATCAGGAAGGTAAACACACAATGATATGATTTTTTGTTCTTTGGTGCCTGATAACGTGATCCCTTCCGCACCTTGTGATCACACAGGCTGGTGTGCTTCTTCCATGTGGGCTTTGTTGTTTCTGAGCTAGATGGCTGCTTGTTTACCTTCTAGTCTTTAAGACCCAAGACCAGACATCCCCAAACTACGGCCCGTGGGGTCACATGTGGTCCACTGAGGACATTTATCCGGTCCACTGGGTGTTTTTGACCGCCCCCCCTCTTTTTTACTTCAAAATAAGATATGTGCAGTATGCATAGGAATATGTTCATAGTTTTTTTTAGACTATAGTCTGGCCCTCCAACGGGTCTGAGGGACAGTGAACTGGCCCTCTGTTTTAAAAGTTTGAGGACCCCTGCCTAGATCCTATATCTTTTGATAGCCGGGCACCATCAGCTTTCTTAACCACATTTGCTTATGCACCTACTTTGTCTGCTGTGATTGTGTTGGGAAGGTGAGGATCATGGAATGTCAGTTTAATAGAGCAAGTATTCTTGTATTGAGGGAGTAGATCAAGTAATTTTTAATGTTATGTCTCATTTTTAAAAATAGAAGTGATGCATAAAATATTCACTAAAATATTTCTGAATTTTTATTATTTTTACCTAAAAACTTCATCTACAAGGACTAAGTGATACCATCTTCTTTGAATTCTGGTAACACAAAACATTTCTCTAATTTCATATTAATCCCTTTCTGACTTTGTTATGGAGAAACTCACCTCTCAGTTTAGTGTCTAGCCACATAGTTCATGTTCTCACCCCTTTTGATCAGTGTAATTCACTTCTTTGCAATTCATTCTTTCTTTGTTTTCTTAATCAGCTTATTTTTAAATCAATCTTATGGAGAAATTTATGTATGATAAACTATCTTTGTAATGTACCATTTTTATAATCATTTTCAATTTATAGCAAAATGATGAAGTACAAAGGGCTCCCATGTACCCTTTCTGTCTCTTGGACACAGTTTTTCCTTTCATTAATACTTGCATTGTGCATTAGAATTGCTACCACTGGAGAACCAATACAACAGCATTATTATTAAGTATAGTACCTCATTTACATAAGGCTCCTACTCTGTGCTGTGTAGTTCTATGGATTTTGACAAATGCACAGTGTCATATGACTGCCAGCAAAATCACCTGCAGAATAGTCTCACTGCCCTAACACTCCTTTTGCCTATTTCCTTTCTTCTTCCCCTTGAGTCCCTAGAAACCACTATTTTTTTTAAAACTGGTTCTAGAGACTAGACTTCTCTAGGGTGTCATAGAGTTGGAATCATACAGTTCATATGCATTTTAGGTCCACCCATATATTTCCATAGCTTGCTAGATCATTTCTTTGTATTGCTGAATAATATTCCGTCTCGTGGCTGGACTGGAGTTTTTGTGTAGCACAAAGAGTTAAATCCTAAACTCTTAACTGGAAGAGTTGTTTCTGGAACTTACCCAACAGCCCCTCCAAAGAAGGGTAACAGGCGTGAAAACCCTCAGAAGGGGTTGAGCTCTGAGTTGCCACATGTTGAAATTGACTTTATGTTCCATAGTTCATCCAGTCACCAACTACAAGGCATGTTGTTAGGTTCTTGCGTGCCATTGACTCAGCCCCAACGTAGCAAGCCTATGTACACGAGAGTGAAATGCTGCCCCACTCTGCATCCTTCTCACAACTGCTGCTGTTTGAGGCAGGTGCTGTAGCCCCTGCCCCTTTCCTGTCATTGCATCTGCAGCCCTCAACTTCCCCTGCAGTGTCATGTCCTTCTCTTGGGACTGCTGTGCCTGCACAGCCTGTGCGAAGTATGGGAGACAGCTCACAGTCCTTTCCTCCAAGGATCAGTCACGTTGTACTTCCGCTAAGACCTTTTTTTTTTTTTTTTCAATTTTTTGGCAGTCCAGAAGCTATTCAGTATTCTTCACCAACACCATAATCATAGATATCATTTCTCAGTTTTCCTTATTTACTGTCCAACATTTCCTTTCACATGATATCATTGAAAATACTGGGTCAGAGGTCCCCCCCAGCACCACCCCCAGCCCATTTGTCCAATAAAGTACATTATAATGCTTCTTGGAAGCTAGGGGTTAAGACCTGATCTCTCATGCTTTGGACGTATAATCAGGGGAAACCAGCCCTGGAGAAGGGCGTCATACTTGGTGAAGTTAGTTGAAAAGAGGAAGATCTTTAGCAAGATGGATTTGCTCAAGTCAACCAGTGTGGTGATGTGAAGGACCGGGCAGTGGGGCCTTCTCTTGTAAATAAGGTGGCTGTGATTTGGAACTCACATGGGGGCACTTACCAACACCCTGCACCCATTAAGGGCGAACTATTCAGTGATGCAGTGAGCCTCAAAAGAAGATCGAAGGAACACATGGCATCACCGGACCGAAGGAATTAGTTGACCTATTTCAAGAGACAGCGTGTGACCAAGAATCGGTGGTATTACTGGGAGAAATGCAAGCTGCAGTGAAGGCACTGTGACAAACAAGGCTCTGGGAATTGAGGAAGTACCAATTGAAATGTGTCAACTAGCGGATACTATGCTGAAGCACTTACGACTCTGTGCCAAGTAATTTGGAACGCAAAGAGATACGTGTCAGTGCCATTCCAAAGAATGGTGAATCCAAGGAACACAGCAAATATTGAACAATATCATTAATATTCCATGCAGGTGAGATTTTGCTGAAGATCATTTTACACTGACAGGGCGCTGCTAGAATTTCTAGCTGGACTCAGAAGAGGATGTGGTTGTAGACTCTGAGGTATCATTGCTAGTGTCAGGTGGGTATTTACAGAAAGCAGAAATCACCAGAACGATGATTATTTGTGTTTTATTAAATATGCAAAGGCATTAAACCATGATTCATTAGAATCGTAATAAATAATGTATGTGATTTATAAACATGGGCTTTCTTGTACTCTCCGTTTTAGTCAAGCCAAGGTTGTATGTAGACATAAAGGTGGTCATTTGAACGCACAGGGTCCTGCGTGGTTTCAGATCCAGGAAAGGGTGTGTCAGGGTTGTGTCCTTTCTTCGTGCTTATCCAGTCTTCGCGTTGTGCAAAGAAGCTGAGCAGCTGGAGTTTATGAAGACAACTGTGGCCTCAAGATGGTAGGAAGAGCCAGTCACACCTGTGGGATTCAGGTGACACAGGCTCACTTGCTGACAGCAAGTGGGTGATATGTCCCTGAAGGGCTTTGTAACAATCCAGACATGCTGGAGTATGGGCTCTATAAGTAAGTTTTTAATTGCGAGGATGGTGCTGAGTAATTTTTTTAAAAGCCAGTGGCAGGCCAAATCAATCTGGGAAGCTATGGGCTAGACTCCTCTTCAACAAGGATTACACCTCAATGTTAAGAAAACAAAACCCCAAAGTTTCTAAGGACCCTTTTCTGCATGGCTCTCGTATGAAGGCGAGGGAAGAGACTGAGAATTCCCTGTAACTGTGAGCAGGATTCCCTGGAATGCCATCCTGCTGCATTTAAAATGAGCCCTCTGAAAGGCAGGAGGAAGGATGGAGCTGAGCCTATTGTTTGGATGTGAGATCCCTGTGCAGCGAATCTCCTGGATTCAGGACACAACAGTGCTTTGTTCTGTTGTCCTGTGTATCAGGTCTGACCCACGACACCCAACAACAATTGACATTTGATACTGAGCGTTTTCCTTATGCCCTGTGTCCCTTTCCGGTGAAGTGCCTTCTCAGATATTTTAACCCATTTTGTAATTGGGCCGTTTGAGTTCTTATTGTTGAATTTTAGTAATTCTTGTGTATTTTGGATATAAATCCTTTATCAGGTGTACATCTTATAGATTTTCCCATTTTCTTCTCGAACTTTTATAATTTTACATTTTGCAATTTGGTCAGTGCTCTGTTTTAAAGTAGTTTTTTGAAGGATGTAAGGCTAGTGTTCAGATATTTGGGGCATGCTGTTGTTTTGTTAATCCAGTGCATTTATTATACAGCCCGTCATTTCTTTATTGGATTGTCTTTGCACACTTTTGAAAGATCAATAGACTAGATTTGTGTTGGTCTATTTAAATGCTATTTTACTGCTCTATTTGTCTACTGTTTTACATAAACCATACTGCCTTGATTATTTTTCTTTCAAGATAGAAGCATTGCTTAAAGTCAGCTATTAACTGACTGTAAAAGAGGTGACCTTATTCTAGTTCATGTGCAATACGCTCCAGTATCCTTTTAAAAATGGATAAAATGCGTACATTGGTTGGAGTAGCATGTATGCCTATCACATATGGGATATGCTGTTTACACAAATATTCTGTGGTGAATTGTGCCACGGGGGCTCTATTACCATTAAGAGTCAGAAAACTTGAGTTCAAATCTCATATCTAAATTCAAAGCCAGTGGGAAAGCTGTCCATTCAGTGCTATTTGCTTACATCAGCTGTGTTGTAGGTTAAATTAACTTACCTGAACGTAGTTGAGTGACAATGGAATGATATACTATATATGCTTGTGGTATATACAAATAATAACACAATTTTTAGTGTTAATTGTGTGTCCGATTACACAGGAATTCTGTAAAGTAATGAATATGAACATGTTATAGGCTAGGCAAGGCTATAAATGTAGAGCAGTGTTGAGATTAAAAATAGTCTGTAGATTTTTATTATGATCATGTGGTCCCTGGGTTTTCCAAATGATCGAGAGCTCAGTTGTTTACAGAAAGGTTGGAGGTTTGTGTCTACCTAGAAGCTCCTCGAAAGAGAGACCAGACAATTCACTTCTGGAAAAAATCAGCCAATGGACATTCATTAGAGAACAGCTCTACTGACATACATGGGCTCAGCATGAGTCATAACTGACTTCAAGGCAACTGATAGCATGGTGGGTTAGGAGTTGAGCTGCTAAATGCAAGATCAGTGGTATGAAACCACCAGCTGCTCCTTGGGAGAAAGATGAGGCTTTCTACTACTGTGAAGAGTTACAGGTTAGGAAACCACAGGGGGCAGGTTCGACCCTGTCTTCTGGAATCATTATGAGTCAGAACTGACTCGATGGCAGTGAACCAATATTGATTATGTATTTATGCAATTATATTTTTAACCTGCAGCCTCGAAGAAATATTTTATTGGCAAGAAAAGAAGGCAACCGTTTAAATTTCTCATTAACAGAAAGTTTTGCTGTTCTTGTGGTGCTCAGCCCCTTTCTTTCCTTCAGCACGTGGCGTTGGAATTTGACAGTGCCTCGGCAATACCAATTTCAGTCGATCCCAACCTCTAATAGCATACAGCCCAAGAATTCATTCAGGTACAAAATGTTGCAAGTTCTTTTAAAGATTTGTGGTAACTCTGTGTATTAACTTCATGGAGCACCATTGGAGGATAAATTATAGCATTTGCTGTCAGTGTGGGTTCCCCTACTTTCTTTTCCTTTCTCCAGTGAGCTGTTTTATTTTTAAGTCAGATTTATTCATATGTAATTTGCATATCATCATATTTATCCTTTTAAGGTGAAAGTTCTCTGGATTTTGAAAAATGTGAGCAATCATGTATCCACTAACACAATCAAGATATAGCACAAGCTCATCACTCCCCAACGGGCCTTCGTGCCTCTGCGCTTCGTCTCTTTGCCCAACGCTCAGGCCATGGGAACCACGGATCTTTTTTCTTTCCCTGCCCTTTTATTTGTTCCAGGATTCCATTTATATCAAATATGTGAAGTTCTGTGAAGTTTGTAAGTTTGTCAGAACAAGTGGTGTAGTTCTTGTGTCCTCTTACTTCAGTGCAAGAAGAGCCCTGGTGGCAGAATGGGTGACATGTTGAGCTGATCACCACAACGTTAGCAGCTCAACCCCCCCATCGGTCCACTGGAGAAAGATGAGACTTTATTCCTGCAAAGACTTGGGAACCCAAATGCAGAGTTCTACTCTATCTGATGAGTTGGAATTGACTTGATGATATTGGATTTTTTTTTTCAAGTGCAAGAAATTCTTCTTATTATTTTCATTGATTTGAAAGTTGAAGTGGTTGTGATGGCTAATTAATTGCATGTAGTGGTTGGTTCAATTGTTTCAAAGTTAGGATGAATTCACATAACATGAAAGCAGTGGTTCTCAACCTGTGGGTCGTACTCCTTTGGGAGTGGGTGTTGAATGACCCTTTCACACGGGTTGCCTGATTCATAACAGTAGCAAAATGACAATTATAAAGCAGCAATGAAAATAGTTTTGTTTTGGGGCTCACTACCACATGCAGAACTGTGTTAAAGGGTTGTGGCATTAAGAAGGTTGAGAACCACTGCATTAAAGGGTCAGTAGGATTCGTCGCTACGTGGGAATTTTGTTACCTGGTACTGCCTGTATGTCCAAATTTACCCATGGAGGCATGCGTGGGTGTATGAGTGCTGTGTCCATGTTTGTGAGTGGTTCGAGGCAGGTGGTAAAGGATGGTGCTAATGAGCCCCAGGGCCCAGGCCTCATTTATCGCCCGAGAGGCTGATGGGATGGGATTTTTAGAGGGCAGCACAGTTGCTGAAAATCAGAGAAAGGAGGAGGTTTCTTTTCTCAGTTGCCTCTCAGTCAACCCTGTTGACTGCTGACATGGTAATGGAACTAAGGAAATAGCTTTACTGCTGGGGAGAAGTCAGTTGATCTGTATGAAAAGGAGAATAATAATAACATCAGCATCAGTGCTGTTGTATCTGTTACACTGGCCAATTTGGAGTGCTACTGTTGCTCCACACATTTTGGTAGATGGCCAGCAATACAGCTGGAGAACACTAAATTGACTACAAAAGGGTCAATTGATGGGCAATAGAAATTCTTCCCACACACATGGGTGAGAAGGAAACTCATTACTTACCTCCTTACGAGTAGAGCTTCAAATCACTTAGTACCTCCATCCTAGGAAGTTTCATATCCTGATAAATTGGGATAATTATATAATCTTCTATTTTAGATTGTAGCATTATCATAGATGCAAATAGGTGGAAAGACAATACTAACAAGTATTTAAGTTTCTGCCACATGCGCACTTATGGATGCTTTAAATACATCTTACAAGCCGGACAGAAACCCTTAAAGGGGGCTTTGTGATTCCTATTTTCTACATACATAAAGTAAGCGGAGCCTTTCGAGGGCCATGCAGCCAGTCAAGCCAGATACCACCTTCAAAGACCACAGTCAATGTGCCTCCCCTCGTTGATTTCCCTGTATGCTGTGTGGTGACGCTTCAGTGTCATTCCTTTGGTCCATTTATCTACTAGCTAAATGCATTGATATTGTTCACAGAGCATCAACTTTATGATTATGTACAAGTGTTCAGCAAATAACAGGAATTGCTTTTTCATTTTCTATATTTAGGAGGTTAGAACAACTCATAATAAATATGATGACCTTAGGTCAGACATTTCCTGTAAAGTAATGACCAGAACTTCTGCAGCCTACTATTAATTATGATCCAAGAGCACTCAGCCATTGCTTTAAAAATAATAAAAAAATAAAGAATACAACAAATGATGCTTTGGTTGTTATGTAACAGTGTGGTGGGTGTTAAAAAGGTAATTTTGTTGGCCTATGACTATTTCCCGTAACTTCACTCACAAGAGCAGGTGAACTCATTTTCCGGTAGGTCGCAAATGTACCAGCTTGGGCTTTATTACCCACTTAAACTTTAATAAAGTCTCAAGAAGGTTATCAGTCTGTTAACTTTCTATGGTTATGTCATTGAAAATCTATGAGGTGACCATTCCGTTTTTTAAGCAAATGAAGAAAGATTGGGTCCAGGAATATTGTGAAGTATTTTTTTCTGGATTATTTTTCTTCTTCCTCCTTCTCTCTCTTTAAAAATTTTAAAATTTATTTTAAAGACCCGCTCCCCACCTTCCTCCTTCTCTTGTCATTCTGGGCAGGCCTTGACTTATGAAAGATTTTCAATCCTGCTTCTTTCTTTTCTTTTGTAAGTTACAATAGTTAGGTCGGTCAAATGTTTGCCTTTGTGTGTGTGTGTGTAATATTTCTATGAATAAAAATCATTAAAGAAGTACCCTGGGATATATTAAAACATCCTTAACACAATACAATAATACTTAATAATAATGTTTTGATGTGCATTGCAAAGTACCATCCCTTGTGACTACAATCCATTTCCTCTCATTTTTAGTAGGCAACACAGGGCTGGCCCTTCAGTACAGGCTGCAGCCAAGTCAGACCTGGGTGACCTGGAGACTGCCTACATACCTGAAGGGATTTGTAGGACGTTTTTGTGGGTCTTGAAACAAACTTTTCTTAAACTTCTTAAATTTTGAGAAGGAAGAAGTGTTTTCCCTCCCTCTATCCCTCCTTTCTTGTTTTATCCACTTGGAATGTTTCACTCCTGTGATGTAAGCCATTGGTTAATTTTATTAGATTAGAAGCATTCAACTTTGGACTTAGCTGTTCAGCTTGACAATTGTATTATTTCTGGCAGGATATATGTATAATTTCAAACAACTGTATCAGGGAACAAGGCAATGTATCTGTTCTTTCCAATGGCCAAACCATTTGGCTGCTTCTTAGAATTTTCATATTTTATTTGCCTTATAGAACACCTGATGAAGTGACTACTAATATAGATGCTTACTTTGGGAAAAAATGTAATGTACATTAGATGTTGAAGTGAACATTTTAAGAATGGTATTAGGCAAATAAACTATAATAGTGGTAAGGTTATTAATTCTATCATCAAAGGGGAATTTTTTATTTTTTGTCAACAGCAAACTTTGTTCCATTTTATCACTGGGGGAAAAAATGTGCTTCCAGCGCTAGGTCAAACCTTTATTTTTAGGTAAAGCGTGGAAGATTTTAGAAAAAAACATATTTCAGAAAGTATATAGCATGTAGCTGAGAACTGCTAGTGTGGGGGTCGGGTGACAGTTCCCATGGGAATTCTCCACGTCTTGTGACCATTGTTGTTCTGGACTATCTTTTCAGGGGTGTTTGCCCAGCAAACAGCTTTAGAAGCTAGGAACAGTTCTGCCTTTGAGGCACAGGGGAGATTTTTTTCTTGATCCAAATAGATTCTGTGCAGAGAGGTTAGCAGGTTTGTGTGCAGCTCTCTATAAAATTGGGGATTTCCTAAATTTGGGATTCTTCCGGTGTGACACAGACACTGTGAGTACAGCACCCCCCGTGAGTGAGAGAGTCTGTGACTGGGACGTCAGCGTTTATGGAATTGTGACAGGCGAACAGGGGAGTTTGACAGCCAGATAGTTGATTTTTTTTTATCACATGTAGCTAAACATTAGAACACCAGGCCTTCCTCTTAAAAAAGAGAAAAAAAAGGAATACAACTGCCTTATAAATTGCACTTATTTCTCAAACTAAATGCACTGGGAATGAAGCATTCATATATACTATTTGCCGTATAAAACTTCAACTTATGGCAGCATTTATTGCAGAGACAAGAGTATGAATATGAAATTAATTTTACTTGCATAAACTCACACTGCTTCAAATGCTAAGCAGTACTGATAGTTCGAGGCTTGATGTGTCCATGGTGTGTGGTTCTGTGCAGTTTAAGTGTTTGGCCCTCAAAGGAGCAGCAGGTGGCACTTATATCTGAGTTCTAGCAAATGAATAAAACACATGCAAGAGATTTAATAGATCAAGATGCCTGGTAACTGTGATCTTAATTTTTTTCCCCTTTGGTGTTGTGTTCCTTCTTCAGATGTGGCGCAACTGATACGGGAATTGAGAATTGGGATTAGAAATGGGGCTACTTTTTGAAAAGCTACTAAAGACGTTGCATTGAATGCCCATGCTCAGCTTGGTGGCAAGTTTGCAGTCAATGAACCACAAATACCTGTTAATATAAGTGATGTATTCATCGCAAGTTTACCAAATTAATTTGGTGCGCCCTAGATAAAAGTGAAATGCTCAGGCAGGTGTTATGGATTGAATGACGTCTCTCCAAAACATATGCTGTAATTCCTAACCTCCATGCCTGTAGGTGTAATTCCACTTGGGGGCGGGCTGTCTCTGTTACGATGTTTATGACGAGGGCTTTATGTAGGTGGTATTTCAGTCAGTCTCTTTTGATATACAGACGCAATTAAAGAAGCAAGCTAGTAGAGATGGGACTAGACTGAAGCTGAGCCACGTGGAGATCTGCAAGAAACCAGGAGGCTAGCTGAAGGGACAGGGCCGTCCACAGAACCAACACAAAGAAAATCCCTCCTCCAGCGCTGACTCCTCACCTCTTAACCTGTGAATTTTCACACAATTTCTGTTTGCCGTGGCCACCCACTTGTGGTATTTCTATTGTAGTAGTGCTAGACATAGAAGACAGCAGGCATATTGATAGATTTATATTGAGATAGAGCCTTAAATTTTATATAGGGTATTTTGCTTTTAGCTTTAGTAAAGAATAACTTTAGTTATATTTAAAGGAAAACTGCATTTTACTTTTATATATTTTTTAAGTGACAAGTTATTCTCAGCAACTAACTTCCAGATCTTTCATTTGTATATTCTACACGAGCAAGATAAACTTCTACCTTCAACTTTGGTGCTGTTAGGAAGTATTTCAATATGATAGCTACTGGCTGCTTCCTACTAATTTTCTCGGGAAAAAATAAGCAAATTTATAGGTGTTCCACAAGTTCCTCAAGGTGGTAATGTTTTATGGAATGAGTAGTTTAGATTTTGTAAAGTCCACATATACTTTAGATTTTTATGGAGTGTGTGTGTGTGTGGTGTGTGTGTGGTGTGTGCTGTGTGTGTGCGTGTGCTGTGTTTAGGTAGCCATCTGCACCATAATTTATGATGTCTTGTGCATTTTAATCAGCGTCTAGTTATGCACAGTCCTAGCCTTCCTGCTACCTAAATACTTAAAACAGCAAAGAGCTGTGGGATATAGGGCATGTAGCTGGAAAACTACTTCCTGCTTTGCCTCCCTGTACCTGAGCAGATGATCTGCGAACCAAGGCCTCTCGGAGGCACAGCTGCTGAACTGCTGGAGTGCGGTTGGCAGCAGGAAGCAGGGACTGGGTCTGTGGCTGCCAAGGGGCCTGGCCTTCCTGCTGGTCAGCCTTGGGTGCTCTAGTTAGGGAGGGCAGCATGGCACCATTTTACCCATGGCTGTCTCTGAGTAGGCTTTCGGCGCTGGCGGAAAACGGGAGCTGGTGCTGCCATGTTGTTGCCATGCAGCCTCCTTGCCCGCAGGGTTTTAATTGCATTGTGTGGCTTTGGCACCATGGTCATTTTAACAGATAAGCATTCATTTTTCCCCCTTTGATGTGTAGTTTAGTCAGAAAAAACTGCAACTGAAATCCATTTCAAACAGAAATGCGTTGTGCCAGCTGCAGATTGAAGCCTGGCCTTGATTTGCAAATTTTCACAGATTCGGAGGATGTTCTGCCAGCGAGCCAGCGCAAAAGCTGGGATAGGGCCAAAACCAAGCTCCACTGAACACTTTCCATCCCAGCTTCTCAATGTACAGATCCAAGGAACTTTTTCCTTGAGAAGACACTGGTATATATGTTTTTTGAATAGCCTTATACACACATAAATCCAGAACCCTGGCATGGAGATAAGGCTTCTGGGCTTTAATTCTGAGTCATGGGTTTGTTATATGACTTTGCTGGATTAATGGGGCCTGGAAAGACCACAAGGCACTTGGGGATACCAATTTTCAAAATAAACTATTTTTTGAAGTATTATTAAGTCAAAAAGTATTGCTAAAATTAATAGTGGCCTTTCTTAAAAAAATCTAAAGGTGCAGGTATTACTTTTCAACAGATTCTCCATCTAGGTCTACATACTTTCTTTTCCTTTTTTAATCATTTTATTAGGGGCTCATACAGCTCTTATCATAATCCACACATACATCAATTGTGTAAAGAACATTTGTACATTCATTGTCCTCATCATTCTCAAAACATTTGCTCTCCACCTAAGCCCCTGGTATCGGTTCCTCCTTTTCCCCCTCCCTCCTTACTCCCCTGTCCCTCATGAACCCTTGAAAATTTATAAATTATTATTTTGTCATGTCTTGCCTTGTCCAACGTCTCCCTTCACCCACTTTTCTGTTGTCTGTTCCCCAGGGAGGAGGTAATGTACACATCCTTGTAATCGGTTCTCCCTTTCCAACTCACCCTCCCAATGCCCTCCCTGTATCGCCACTCACACCACTGGTCCTGAAGGGATCATCCGCCCTGGATTCCCTGTGTTTCCACTTCCTATCTGTACCAGTGTACATCCTCTGGTCTAGCCGGATTTGTAAGGTAGAATTGGGATCATGATAGTGGGGGGTGGGTTGTGGGGGAAGCATTTAGGAACTAGAGGAAAGTTGTATGTTTCATTGTTGCTACATTGCACCCTGACTGGCTCGTCTTCTCCCTGAAACCCTTTGGTAAGGGGATGTCCAGTGGCCTAAACATGGACTTTGGGGCTCCACCCCGCACAACCCCCCCGTATTCATTATGATATAATTTTTTGTTCTGATGATGCCTGATACCTGATCCCTTTGACACCTAGTGATCACACAGGCTGGTGTGCTTCTTCCATGCGGGCTTTGGTTTTCCTCTCTGTAACCCATTCCTGAAAAATTCTGCACTCTTGCTTTACACCATGCCCAAATGGCAGATTTGCCATCCTCCAGGGACTCGGATGAATTTCCCTGTTGAACAAAAGGAAGCCTGAAGAGGCAAGCTCAGGCTGTTGGGTGAATGAGGTAAAGATTTCTCAGTAAATTCTCAAGGAATACCTTTGCCACCCTCGAAGAATGAGCGGGACGTTTTGCCTCCCAGGATTCTGCCCCTGCTCGAGACTAGCAAGGGTTGCTCTAGGGGAAATTCTTTGAGAAACCTTATGGCAGACGATGGCCCCTCTTTCCTCTGAAGAACAGCTGGCTGTTCGAATCCCTGACCTTTTGGTTAGCAACAATGAATGCCTCAATCAGCGTGCCAGCAAGTCTCCTTTTATTACGAACATACCACAGCTCATTAACGAAGCAAGAGTGCGTGGCATCAAGTAGCTTCGCGCTAGTTGTGTAGTGTGCATTTCTAAGTCAGTGATCGTTCAAGTTTCTCACATGCAAGCTACATGCTTTTCTTGGATCGTTCATACAGGATCAAGACTCACTTCTGACAGGGTAGGATGTATTCATTTATTTTTAATGAAAATATTTGTGTATAGCAGACATTAAAAGAAGTGTGTGCAGTTATGACATGTCCTATCCTATTAAATTCATTAAACACACCTTGAGTGTTGACACTACTATGTACTCTGGTCTTCAGAACAATCCTAGAAGGTATTGTCATTCCTTAGTGTGAGGAAATTGAGCCTCAGAAAGCTGAAGCTAGTTGCCTACAATGCAACTTCTAAGTGGTAAAGCAAAATTTAGGCTGCTTTCTTAGCTTCAAGTTCCACGTGTGTTCAACTCTACTTTCTTAAAACATGCTAAGGCATAACCTCAGCCTTCCTGTAGCTTGTATTCTGTGGCACTAGAGATACAAACAGAGAAAGTGACTGCTTAAATGTGAACTTTTGTACAATGGCTGTACATTGTAATGGAAGCATGGGAGCAATCAGTGCATGGAAGTCTTCAGGGTAGGGAGACAGTTGTAGGTCGAATGTGCAAGAACCATGCAAAGTAGAACAGGTGCTTTTGCGGAGGCATGGCACGATGTGGGGAGCACAGCTACAGCTCAAGGTGGGCATGGGGTAGGATAGCAGGAGAAAGCACATGGTAGAACTGAGCCTTCAGTGCTGGCCTCTGAAGGAAATTCTTCTGGGGAGAGGGAGGGCTGCCCACCTAGTTGGGATTGGGGCTGGTCCTTCAGACCTCTCTATTGGATCTACAGCTCAGGGAGAGGGACATATATGATCAGAGCACACAGGAGTAAACGGAGGGGGAGGAAAAGAATGGGGAGCACATCCTGACCCACCAAGCCCCGAGGACAATATTCCTGCTCAGAGCAGCCAATGCACAGAGAGGAACATATGGCCGGGCCCACTATGACACACGACATCCCTCACTGACACATAGCTCTACGGGGGGCAACACTAGAGACACAGTGTGGGAATTGTGCCCAACCTGACCCCACCACACCGAGGCAAAACACTAAGGGTGTGCAACAGAACAGCAAGGTGAGCAGAGCAAGGAAGTCCAGAGGGGGTACCAAAACACAGACCTTGAACTATTTATAGGCTTTTGTCTTTTTGGTCATTGGGTTTTTTGTTGTTCTTATTTTTTGTGTATATTATTTCTATAGGTCTATCTAGATAAGATAGGTGGGATGAACAATCCGGAGGAGAAAACAACAGGATCCAGGGTTCCGGTGGGGTGGGGGTGGGACATGGGAAAGGAGGAGGTGGGGGAAAGGAAGTGGGTGTTAACAAACCAAGGACAAGGGAACAACAAGTGATCAAAAATCAATGGCAAGGAAAGTGTAGGCGGCCTGGTAGGGCTTGATCAAAGGCAATGTAACCCAGAGGAATTACTGAAACCCAAATGAAGGCTGAGCATGATAGTGGGACAAGTGGAAAGTAAAGGAAATAGAGGAAAGAGCTAGAAGGCAAAGGGCATTTATAAAGGTCTCAATAAAACCATGTACATATATAAATATATTTCTATATGACAATGGGGAAATAAAGTAAATTCTTCTGGGGGGAATGGCAGTTGTCCACGTAGCTGGTATGGGGGACCGAGCCCTCGGGCCCCTCTAATGGCTCCCGTCCTCTAGTTCTTAATGCTTCCTCCCCCCGTCCCTATCATGATCCACATTCTACCTTATAAATCTGGCTAGACCAGAGGATGTACACTGGTAACTGGAAACACAGGGAATTCAGAATAGATAAACCCCTCAGGTCTAATAATGAGAGTAGTGATATCAGGAGGGGAAGGGTAAGGTGGGGTAGAAAGGGTGGACGAATCATAAGGATCTACATATAACCTCCTCCCTGGGGGATGGGCAACAGAAAAGTGGGTAAAGGGAGATGTTGGAGAGTGTAAGACATGAAAAAAAATTATCAAAGGTTCATGAGGGAGGGGGATGGGGAAGGAGAAAAAGAAAATGAGCTGATATCAAGGACTCAGTAGAAAGCAAATGTTTTGAGAATGATGATGGCAACAAATGTGCAAATGTGCTTGACACGATGGTTGTATGTATGGATTGTGATAAGAATTGTTAGAGCCCCAAATAAAATGATTTTAAAGGGGGAATAAAAATAAAGGACGTGAGGCATGGACAAGAACGAGGAGGACGGGGTTTTCCTGCTAATGAGTGTGAGCTTTTCCATATAGGTAATTTGTAGTGATTATAGGACTTTTATCAGGGGGGAAACAGGAGAATCAGTACTGCACAGTGACACCAATATCCTTTAACCAAAGCCCATAAATAATGCGTCTGCAATGGAATAACCTGGACTTATTCTTACTGTAGAGTATGTTAGAAAAAGTTAAGATATGATTTGGTGATTCAGGGTAGGTCAAAGGAACCAGAGTTTCACCATGGATTTGATGTTATCAGGAACCAGAGGTAATTCTGTAATTTGGTAATTTTATAAATTGGATTTAGTAGGAGTGCTGAAAGAAATCTGACACTGTGATTGGTCTCAGAAAAAGCAGAAATTATTCATATTAGCTGGGAGAGGGTGTGGTTGGCATTTTTTAACGGAGTACACGATACATCTGTTTTTTTATATGCTTAGGCAGGATTATGAAGTAGACTTGGCTTTGCTCTCCCTTCATCAAAGTCATAGTGACCTTGGGTGATGTTGGTGTTCCCTGGGACTGTTTGTGCCCACAGGACAACACTGCAGCTGTGCTGTGAGGGCCAGTCCGGGGTGTCTCTTCAGCCAGATTTTAGTGGTGCAAGCTATGTATTCAGACTCCACTGTCTTAGCTGAGTGAGCTTTGGCAACAGAAAAGTGGGTGAAGGGAGACACCAGGCAGTGTAAGATAAAATAAAACAATAATTTATATATTATTAAGGGTTCATGAAGGTGGGGGAAGCGGGGGAAGGGAAAGAGAAGGAGAAAAAGGAAAATGAGGAACTGATTCTAGGAACCCAAGCGGAAAGCAAATGTTGAGAATGATGAGGGCAATGAGTGTATAAGTGTGCTTTGCACAATTGATGTATGTGTGGATTGTGATAAGAGTTGTATGAGCCCCAATAAAATGATTTTTTTTAAAAAAAGAATGTTCCATTTTGTTGACAAAAAGCAAATCCATCATTTTTGACAGTCTGCTGATTGTTTGGTATTATATATGAGATCATGGAAACCTCCTCCCTCAGACCTGCAGAGAGCAAAGGGGGGAGGGGGGCAAGGATGAAATGAGTGGCACTTCTCACCTGTGGACAGTTAGGCCCTCTCTAAGACAGCAGAAAGCACAGTGGTTAGCGCGCCTGGCCTGTCCCTGAGTTTCGGTTATGTATCACCAGCAGCTGCTGAACATCTCCAGCTGGCTATCATTCTTGCCCTTTAATCTTCCTTGCGACTCCTGTGTTCCAGATCTATTGTGAGAATCTCACCTCCCACCGCACATTCGGGGATAAACATAGGGAGACTGTCGTATAGCCTCTTCTTGTCTTTGCGCCACCATCTGAGGCCGAGTCTTGTCTAACGTCCGTTTGGATTGCCTCTCTCAGAGCCTACTTCTAGGACCCTGGCCGAGCAGTCAACCAGCTCTCCTAAGCATTTCCTTCCTCATGCCTTTGGTTCCAATTCTGATGGAGTAATATTTCCAAAATAATAGAAACGATTATAATTACTGAAATTTTACTATCTCCCAGACATGATTCTAACTACATATATTATCATCCCATATATTCCATCATAACTCCATGAACTAATCCTATTTTCAGAAAAGGAAACGGAGGCATAATGAGTCTAAATAGAGGAAAGTTTCATTATTGCTACAGTGAACACTGAGTGACTCATCTCCTCCCCACTACCCCTCTGCAAGGGATGTCCAGTTGTCTACAGATGGGCATTGGGTCCCCGTCACACGCTCCTCTCCTTCACAATGATATGATTTTTTCCCCACCTGTCTTTGTTGCTTGAAACCTGGTCCCCTCGGCCCTTCATGATCACACATGTTGGTGTGCTGCTTCCATGTGGGCTTTGTTGCTTCTGGGCTAGATGGCCGCTAGTTTACTTTCAAGTCTTTAAGACCCCAGACACTATATCTCTCGATAGCCGGACACCATCAGCCTTCTTCACCACACTTGCTTATGCACACATTCATCTTCAGCGTTTATGTGGGGAAGGTGATCACACAATGATGGTTTTTGTTCTTTGGTGTCTGCTACCTGATCCCTTCAATACCTCGTGTTCACATAGGCTTGTGTGCTTCTTCTCTGTGGGCTTTGTGGCTTCCGAGCTAGATGACCGCTTATTTGTCTTCTAGCCTTTAAGACCCCAGATGCTATATCTTTTGATAGCCGGGCACCATCAGCTTTTCCCACCACATTTGCTTATGCATACGTCTATCTTTAGCGATCATGCTGGGAAGGTGGGAATCATGAAATGACCATTTAGCTGAGCAAGGTGCTCTTGTATTAAGGGAATGCACGTGAGGAGGCCAAATGTCCACCTGCTACCTTACTACTAAACCTATAAATATATGCACATAGGTCTATTTCCCCCATAATCATAAATATATTTACATATGTACATGTCTGTATTTAGGCTTCTGGGTATGCCCTTTTCCTCCTACTCCTTCCCTCTATTTCCTTACGCCTTCCTCCTGTCCCACTACCATGTTCAGCCTTCTTTCTGGTTTCAGTAATTCCTCTCAGTACCTTGCCCTTGGTCACTCCCTACCAGTCCTCCCATCCCCTCCCTGGCACTGGTTTTGAACCACTCCTTGTTCCCTTGTCCCTGAGTTGGCCAATACCTCCTCCTTTCCCCCACCTCCCACACTCTCATTTCCCTCCGGGACCTTTGGTCCCGTTATTTTCTTCTTACATTGTTTGTCCCGCCTATCTTATCTAGGTGGACCTGCAGATATAATAATATGTCAGCACATTTTTAATGCAGTTTTTATGATAAAATTATGTGCCTCAGCTGATATTCGGGTCGGCTTATATTTGAGTATATGGGGGTGTGTGTTTTCTTAAGTTGATCAAGTAACACTTTTTTTGTCGGGGGGAATAAAATTTCTGGGAGGTCTGTATAGCCTAGTCTAATTCTGACTTCATCCTCAAAACACTTTATTTCAACTAGAGCTCTTCAAACTTACAATAGAGCTATTTAATCTAGTGGGTTATTGGTGGAAACTAACATAAGCTGTCTCGGTGGGCTCTCAGGGAAACAGGTGAGGCAGTCCATCTCGTTTCAGTTTTCTAAGTACCACCGGGAAATACTTTTGTGCAAATGACTATCCTTGCTCCCCATTTGGAATCAAGTAAATGTAGACGCCTCCTGCCTCATGGAGCTAATTTATTTCGTCAAAGTCCTTCATAGGGTGATTTTTCTAAGGAAAAAGAAAGGCAGTTCCCATTAATTTCAATGGCAAATATTTTTATGCGTTTCCTACCCCCACTGCCTTATGCTAAAACAATACCAAATCCAAGTCACTTCAGGATTTATCAGCCATTTTACAACAATCCAGCAAGGCAATTTTCCCTTCATTAATTATAATATGATCATTTAGCAGTCCTTGTTAAGATATTTTGCATTTACCGCATAGTGTACATTTCCAAGACTACACTAAAAATGCAAAGCCAAAAAATAGCACTGTGACAATGAGAGAAATCAATGAAAACAATGCATTTTAGTGGGGACGCTGCATGAGATTATTACGGCTATAAACCAGCAAACCATGAGTTCATTGAGAGGAGCATGTAATGCAACACAACAGAATTGAATTAACTAATTCAACTAGTATTTATTGAGTAGTGACCAGATAACGTTGTCCTCAGCGATGATAATAAATGGTCTCTTCCATTAGGAACCTAAAACCTAGTTGATTTTTATGACTGTGCAGCTTGCCAGCATTGTTTGATGTTCAGTTTGCTTACCACCCTCCCCTATGCGTTCGTTTTTAAGAGTGTCTGGCCTTTGCAACGTTGGGTTTGTGCCCAAGCATATTTTCATTAATTTAGTATTAGTCTTGTGAAAGAGTGCTTCTCCTCCTGAAACTACATGCAATTTCAGAAAGTGCTTAACTTGCTCGGGTGTGTTTGTAAGGAGTCCCCCAAGGCGTTGTTTACAGACTCCAGCAGCAGTATCCGGTCCTGACAGCTCTGCAGTGAAGTGAGAGAACGGACTGGCTCCACTATGTTGACTTGAATCATTGCTAAAGTCTCATGCTCTGTATTCTTCCCCCCCCCCATTCCCATGGCTTTAATGATGCCACGCCAGTGATGGGACCTTCTCTCAGGATCACCCGAGCCCAGCCTCGCTCGCCTGCTCCCAGACATCTCTCGGAGTTCTGTCCCTGCCCTAAATCCTTGATTTTCCCCTTTTATTGGGTCCTTTTCTGTTGGCACTAAAAATGGGGAACTGTTTCTCTTCACTTAAACACACAGACCCACACACTTCCACTCCCACTCATTCCAGCCACTGGACAATTTCTCTCCTTACTTTTATAGCCAAACTGCTTTAAGAGGTTAGCTGTCTGTACTGACTCCAATTTTTCTCTCTCCTTTGTCTTTTGAATGCACTTAACACCAGGCTTTTGCCCCCTACACGCCACTAAAACTGTGCTTGTCAAGTTCAAGAATGCCTCTCCATTGTGAACTTCAGTGGTCAATTCCCAGTTTTCATCTTGAACTGCCAGCAGATTCTGACACAGTTGTTCTCTCAACTCCTTAAGATACTTTTTTTTCACTTGTCTTTTCAGACAACACATTTCTCTTCCCTGCCCGCCATCCCTCCTGCTGCTCATTGGGAATTCTCTTCCTATGTATTTACTTTCCTTTCCGTCTCTCTTCACATTTTCTCTCGAAGTGTCCGGGTCTCA
Organism: Tenrec ecaudatus; assembly: GCF_050624435.1. Taxonomy (NCBI): domain Eukaryota; kingdom Metazoa; phylum Chordata; class Mammalia; order Afrosoricida; family Tenrecidae; genus Tenrec; species Tenrec ecaudatus. The sequence goes on from NC_134536.1 coordinate 139,753,239, forward strand.
AGTTGCGTAGCTCTTTTCTTAACTACCAACTTTAGTCACTTATTGACTTCACCTAGCTTCTTTAATTACTATCTGCTGATAGCTAACAACTCCCAAATTTGATCTTTCCAATTGAGTTCGCTCTCAATTTCAGATGTCTACTTTGTACTATTTGGCATCTGTTTGAGTGTCTAAAGCGTATATGAAAATTACCATGTTCAAATTTGAGGTACACATTGTAAATCACTTTCTTTTTCCTTCTGAAGTTTTGCCTATCTCAGAACAGGGCAGATCCATTCCTCCAAAAGTTGTTTGGTGTTCTTGCTGGCTGCTGTCTGGTGATTCATTCTCACGGTGGTCCTGTGTGTGTGTAGACTAGAATACGACTCCGTTTGCTTTTCGTTGTTGTGAACTTTTGGAAGTAGATCGCTAGCCCTGTCTTCGCTGGTATCTCTGAGGGGAAATGAATCGTTAGCTTCTCAGCTAGGAGCCAAGCACTGAAGTGTGCTAGCTAGAGAACCCCTACATTGTTTAGAAAACACACAAACAAAGTAGCAACCTTAGATTTAAACTCTTTGTCTCTCATGTCACACACCCAAGTCATAATGCATCTTTTTGGTTCTATATTATAAATATCTTGGAAATCTGATTACTTCTAGCCATTTACCATTGTAACAGCTCATACTGTTATCTGACTCGCCGTGCTTTCTTTGTCTTTGTGCACCTTTTAACTGAAATGGATTCTGATGTTAAGTGGTATGTGAATGTGATATGTCCTGAATTTTAAGATTCTGTTGGACAGATGTTAGATTTAGCTGCTGCTGCTGCTCTCCTGTTCACACCTTGCCTTGGCACCTAGTGCCCATTCAGGGATTCTTTGATGTTTCAAGACCCTGGATGGTGTGGCTGCCGCTCCATCCTCGTCTCCGATTCCTCTCCTCCTTGTGCACACCTGTTCTGGTTACACTGCCAGCCTACTGTTTCTTACAAGCACTACGCAGGCTCCTTACTTGGGTGTTTTCACTTGCCCTTCTTTCAGCCTAAAGCCCCCCTTCCTTCAGATGTATGCGTACTTAAAATAATCTGTTTTTCAGAGTTGTGTTTTCTGACTTCCGCTTTTTATATTATAGCCTTGCGGTCACTCCTTATCTTCCTTCTTTGTTTTACTCCTCTCCCTTTCCCTCATTTCATGCAGCATTGAGGTTATCATTTCCCTTATTAAATCTTGGTCTCTAGCCCTTGTCCCACAGCAGGCACTTGGACGGCGGGGAGAAGAGTGTCTTAGTCGGAGGGAAGATCCATTGCCAAGGCTTTGAGGTGTGCAATGTTTTAGTCTGATTAACAGCAACAAGGCCAGTGAGGTTGGACTAAAGTCAGTGGGGAAAGGGGTAGCAAGAGATGAGATCAGAAGGGGCTAATTATATATGACTTTAGGGGTTTTCACTCTGTGTTTTTTTAAGAGTTTGGTTTTGGGTGTTAGGAATGTGACCTCAAGATAGGCGATACAAGAAGAGATGGTTTTATTTTCTTGTTTGCAGCTCGATTTCCACTGCCGAGTGCCGTGCCTGACCCAAGGGAGGTACTTAACAAATCTTTCAGTGTTTTCCCATCTTCCATTTTAACCCTTTGTATTATGTGGAAGATAAGAAGCAAACCTTTTCTTTTACTGTTGTTGAAAGTATATACCAATTCCCCATGTTGACCTCAATGCTAGTGAGTACATACCCCAGGTCTGCAACCTTCCTCATTCTCCTTTGCCGAGTCATTCCCCTCCAGGAACTTGAACGTTTTGCCCCTGAGGTTTCTAGTTAATATTTCATGTTGCTTTGGTCAGTTTGATCTCATGCAGTTTCAAGGGCTCCAGGTAGTGTGAAGCCTATGAGCATTTGAAACGCTGGTACACACTTTTCTCCCGTTTGGTCCAGTTATTCCACAGAAGCTTTGGTCAAGATGTTCAGTAATGGTAGCTGGCTACCATCTAGTTCTCGTGGTTCATCTTGTTTGAGAAAATGATGACGGTTTTCCTCATAATTGCCAAAGCTGTGCCTTTTCGGTAAATAAGATGTCAACGAGACTAAAGATGTGGTATCTCTATTTGCAACAGCCCTGCCATTAGGGCCCCCAAGTAGAGTTTGCTGTGAAGACTGGGGGCAAGTGCATTGAGCTTTGTTTACCATCAGAGCAGTGTGAGGGTGGAGCTGTTAAGAAGGGTGGTTTTGCATGAAATGCTTTTTTCTTCTGAAAATGCAGAATCTCGCTTTTCTTGGGCATTAGAACCACATTAATTAATGGATTTGACATATGTTTATTGGCTGTTTACTAGATACTATTCTGCCAACTGGTGGAAAATCAGCAGTTAATGAAACAGATATTCCTGTTCTCCTGGAGCATACTTTTTAATGGGAAAAGACAGGTCGAAAACAAAACATTTATGATGTTAGAAAGTGATAACTTATATACGAAAAATAAAATGTTGGCAGGTCGGGCTGTAGTTTTAAACAAGGTGTGTGGTCAGGAGAGAAAGCTGCTCAAAAGGCATGGAGGAGGCCCCACCTGACCCCTGGCCTGCCTGTTGACATGAGGCAGACGTCAGCCATGCCTCGACCTTCCGTCCTTCTCTATCCTATGCTGACACGGACCATTCCTGCCATGACACTCTACGTTCATGCTGCGTTTCATGCTGAGGCAGAAGTCACACATAGGACCCACAATTGTGTATTAGGGGAATTGGGAGGTAATCCCAAGTCAGGATCAGCAAACAATACAGTTATGGTCATTGGTCCACAGCAGCATCTTCATAGCCAATAGCCAGCTCTCTCTATAGTATCAGCCTCTCGCCACATGATCTCTTGGCCTCTGGCTCTTGCGGCCAAGAAGCTGACCTGCTGCTCTGCCTCTCAGTCTCAGTGTCTGCTCTCTCTCTCATGATCTCTCTGCTTCAGCCTCTGATGTTGGGTTGGTTTCTTTGCTAAGTCCCATGGTGTCTACATCATATCTTCTGGTGTATCTGGTGTCTTTGCTCTTGGCTTGTGCTACTTTAGAAAGGGATTTCAAACATACTCCTTTGGTAGTTGTTCTTCTGATGGGTGATCCTGGGACTTCTCTCTCTGCTCCTGCTTTTGAAGTGTCTCTTATATAGAGAAAATGATTTTGAGGTGTGGTGTTTAATCTTTCAGCAGACCATAGCCCCAAGGAAACAGGGTGCTGGCTTGGTTCACCCCCTCTGCTGCAGTGGAGACTTCATCCCCCTAATCTACTGTCAGTGCAGTAGAGAGCTCTCTCCAAAACGGAATTCGAGCCAGCAGCGCAGAGGCCAGCAGTTTTAGTACATCATGTAAGGATTGTGGCCAAAGGACCATATTCATTGATGCTATCTCAAAGGCCTAATGGTGAAATGGTTCATTATTCAGCTCCCTACCAACTGGTTGGCAGACGGAACCCACCCATTCATTCGGTAGAAGCAAAAACTGGAGATCATTTGATTGCAGCTAAGATCATTCTAGTGCAGGGGTTCTCGATCTTTCTAATGCCATGACCCTTTAATACAGGTCCTCATGTTTGATACAGACCCCCAACCATAAAATTATTTTTGTTGCTACTTCATAACTGTAATTTTGATACTGTTATGAATCATAATGTAAATATCTTATATACAGGATGTATTTTCATTGTTAAACAAATTGAACATATTTAAAGCATAGGGATAATCACTGTAGTAATTATATATTGTGAAACATTTATTTTTAATGACAAATAAAAGAAATTTGGTCTTGAAGCATGGTGTAGCATGGGTAACAGTCTTCATGCCCAGTACTTGTATGTGGGTGTATCTGCATGTGGACGGACCTGCCTGGAGACAGATAGAGAAGGGTCTCGGTTCCTAAGACCATTGGAAATGTGTTGAGAACCGCTGCTCTAGAGGGTAATTTTACTTGGTCACATGGCATTACTGTGAATTGACATGGACTCAATGGCACCTGAGAGAAGCCTGAAGGAGAAGATTGTCTGACTCCTTGGAGAAAAGTCGGGGGACCGGGTCAGACTGCATGGACCTGAGAGTAGGATTTGTAAACTAACTGTTGCTGACAATCAAAGATCTTCCATGGTTAATGAAAGGCTCACTTTCATTTTGAGCAGAGGAGCAATTGAACTCTGCTTTGAGTTAATATTAAGTGGTCACTTAAATAACCCTGATAGCATGGTTGTTACGCATTGGGCTGCCTAATTGCTAGGTCAGCAGTTCAAAACCACTAGAAACTTGGTTTGAGAAATATAGGGCTTTCTACTCCCATAAATAGGTCCAGTCTCAGAAACTTGCAGGGGCAGTTCTACTGTGTTTTCTAGGGTCATTGTGAATCAGCATAGACTCAATAGCAGTGAGTTTCAGTTTTTAGCTGCTTCATATAATATGGCTTTGGGGGATAGAGGAGAATCAAGGGCAGAAGCTGAGAGGCTCCTGCATTAATCTGAGAAAGAATGGAATTTTCTACAAGAGTGCTAGCAGTAGAGGTTGACAGAGTGAACTTATTTTGGATGGATTTTGAGAGGAGACCCACCACAGTTTGCTGCATTACATCTGGAAAAAAGGAAGTTGGGTGCCTCTTTCTCTGAACTGCTTTTTAGTGTAATTTGGTGGCAACTAGTTTGAAAAACGATGCTCTTTCTTCTTTCCCTTGTAGCTTACACTTCTGCATAGCTACAGTGAAGGGGCGCAATCTTTTCATGCTTCCTTATTCCCTCGTGGTTGTTTGAAATTAACATAGTGGGATGAGTCATTTGTATTTTCAGTTTTGTCCAAACAGAGCAGCTGTACTTGGAACAAAATAATGGTTGTAATAATCTTTTCTTGGAGTAAATTGTTCTTTCACTGGCCATTGGTCAATCCGGAGTTAATTATAACCAAATAGCTATCCTAAGCCTCAGAGGACAAGCGCAACATTTCATTAAAGTCTAGGCTGGGGAGTACTGCTGACAGAAGCACTGCCAATCAGGCAATTTGAAAAGAAAGGTGACCATTCCTATAAACTTGAGAGCTAAAATAGCTTATATTGAGATCAGTAGGTTTTTCAAAATAGCTTCATTACAAGAAACTGAGACTGAGGGGTCGTTATGTAAATTAAGGTTACCCTTCTAAAAGCCAATAAAGGCAGAAAGCTCTCTAAGAGAGAAATAGTCAAAATATATTTTTTGTCTCCCTTTTCCCAGTGTTATTTTAAGCATTCTTTATCCAGTTCTGAGCTTCTCAGAAAAAAGACAGGGACTACTTGTTGATTGATGATCCTTTCTGCGGTTTAGGGGCTTCGAATGACCATGATCATGGCTTTCCTTTACCTTCAGCATTTAGGCTGTCTGATCTGATACAATAAAGAAGAGTAACAAAGATCTTTGTTGTAAACCATGGAATATTCACTCCCAATCTTGTGGAGCGAAAAGCAGATGTCCCTCTCTCACCTGAGTGAGGTATACTTTGTTTACTTTTTATTTTTTGTAATCTCAGAGGGGATTGTCTCTCAAACCATATTAAAATTAAACTGGGATGGATATGAGGAAATTATCACAAGAAAAATAAATTGAAATATTTTTCCAGTTAATAACAAAGGTACAGTCTTCTAAATAGTGATCGATGCTGTCATCATTAGGAGTCATTAAGTTGACACTAACTCAGAGAGAGTGCAAGTATGCTGTTAGGTACATGGAGTCAGTGACCACCCATAGTGACCACTATACACATCAGAATGCTACACCGCACGGCCCTGTGCCATCTGCACAATAGTTCCTACCCTTGAGCCCATTGTTTCAGCCACAGTGTCCGTCCATCTCCCTAAAGACTTTCCTTTTATATTGATGCTCCTCCACTTAACCAAGTTTGGTGTCATTCTCAAGGGACTTGTTTCTTTTGATAATATGTACAAATATGTAAGATGAAGTCTCTCCTTCCTTGCCTCTAAGGACCACTCTTGGCCATATTTCTTCCTCAACAGATATTTATTTCTCCTTTGGGCAGTCCAAGTACTTTCAATATTCTTGACCAGCACCACAGTTCAAATGGATCAATTCTTTTTTGGCCTTCCTTATTGCATATCCAACTTTCACATGCATATGAGGCAATGAAAAATACCATTGCATGGGTCAGGCACACTTTAGTCCTCAAGGTAACACCCCGCTTTTCAAGACTCTAAAGAGGTCTCATGCAGCAGATTTACCAAATGCAATGCATCAGTTGCTTCCATGAGTAGCGATTGTGGATCCAAGCAAGATGGAATCCTTGGCAACTTCAGTTTCTACATTTACCATGTTGATACCCGTCAGTTCAGTTGTCAGGATCTTGGTCTTCTTGACATTGAGTTGTAATCCATACCATAGACTGCAGTTCTTGATCATCAACAGCAAATACTTCAAGTCCTCCTCATTTCCAGCAATCTAGGTTGTGCCATCTGCATGTTGCAGGTGCTCGAAGCCTTCCTCTACTTATCGCAGGGGTTAATAAGCCTTCCTCCAATTCTCATGCCACATTCTTCTCCTTATAAGCCAGCCTCTCATGATTTTCACAGCATATATATTAAACAAGTATGGTAAGAGGATACAACCCAGACGCATAACTTTCTTTATAGAGAGAGCAGAAGGAAACACTGCCTAGCTACATCCTCCTATCAGTTTTTGTTATCTTGAGCTTAATGTTGAAGCCAGGGTCAATCCATCTTGATGAGGGTAGTAATATTTTTGTGCTTCCTTCTTCTTTAGCAAACATGAAGCCCTTTTCCAGGGGCCAGTCTCTCCAGGTAACATGTCCAGAGTATGTGAGATGTCTCACCATCTTCGCTGCTGAGGAGCATTCTGTTCTTGAGCACTTCAATCTTCTCTCTGTTTCACATGATGTTATGTATTGATCCAATTTTAAGCACTTGGGGTTTTTGTTTCTTTTTTCAGATTGAGTTGAAATCCATATTGGAGTGAATTATATTTATAAAATAAGATTTTTGCAAACTACATTTTTACTTGATTGACTGTATCACTGCAGTATCTGAGATTGAGATTGAAACATTATGATTTTCAAATGGAAAATATATTACTACGTTAGTTTTAGCCTTACAACCTCTTTCACGATCTTTGAGAACTGTGATGCAGCTGCAGCACATGTAAATGTAAAACAGACTGAAGTGTAAAAAAGAGAGGTGGCCTGCATGGGAGGTTGCCATACATAAGCAGAGCGGATCCAATATGGCAGTCGTAAATGATGCCCCTGGGGCATCTCTAAAGCTTTAGGGAGTCTAATTTTGAAAGAAGGAGTGAGTTCCAAATGCCATTTTTCAACTGGAGGAATTTTAATGGTTTATAGTTTAGATTTATTCTTTATTGGCTTTATTTTCTCCTATGGGTTTAGTCTCCTTATGAGAAATAATTCATGAATGACCTAAAGTATCTCTTCAATAAGATAGAATAGCATGTTTTTTAGCTTGTGATCATCCTGCATTTGGCTTCATTGCATGTGTTTCGTGATTCTGAAGAGGACTTTATAGATTGATATCAGACATATGGGCTTATATCAGACTACGGACTTGATCTGGACTGGGCTGGGATGTTTTCTCCATGTTCAATTGTTCTTGTACAGAAACCTGTCTCTTATATACATATACATGTTTGTGAGTATGTTTCTCTAGTCTACCCGAACTAATACAGTATTTTTATTGTTAGTTGCTATCAAGACAGTTTTGGTGCATGGCTACTGCATATTTTCAGAGTTAAAAACCCTTTTAAATTTTTAAAGATATTTAAGAGTTCAGAATGAGAGTGCTAGGTTTCTCTTCCAAAATAGCTTTGGGTGGGTTCTAACCAGCAGCCTTTTGGCTAGCACTCAAGATTTTAACTATTTGAGCTACCCGGAGACTTTATAATATGTGCTGTCTATTTTTATTTTTATTGGTTCAATCTTTCTTAAAAGTTTAAGTTCACTAAGGCTCACGCTTAGGCATGTAACGCCCCTGCTTCAGAACTTGGCCATAGGAAGAATAGAGTTCTTCCCCACATGGCAATGGATTTACCCCTGCGAAGTGCGGGTGAAGTGAGGTCAGAGTAGGCAAGGGATGTCTTTAATGCAACAATCTTAGAGAGAACATAACATGTTTCAGAATGAATTCTATTTTTCAAAGCTAGAGGATATAAAAATTGAGGATCTGTACCCAGTGTCATCTTTTATATATATGTTGTCAAACATATCAGTCATTTGAAATTTAAGATTAAAAAACCCTACAAATAAATGATTACAATAAAGAAAATGTACTGATCCTCATTTTTTGATGGCAGTTGATTTATTTGGGCTGATATAATGCTGTTGTATTTTGTGTTTTTGTTTTATATAGTGAGCCTAGAAAGTGAATCTTTATGGTTGATGTCATGTGTGAAGTGTTAGAAATATAATGAAGATATTACTTTAAACTTCACAAAAATATTAAAGTTTTCTATTTATTAGTCTTTTTGTGCCCTTCAGGATATAGTAGAATCAAAGTTAATATGCAATGTATCTTTCATGCATGTGTTTCTAAAATTCTTTTGAAGACAATGAAAAGGGTTTGGAGTAAAAATAATAAATGTGCACTCCTTTCTTAAGTGAACACACTCAGGCGTGATATTTAGTTATCTGTACTGAGACTGGTAAAATTTTTAAAATGTTAAGGTAGATAGTTGCAAAAGCAGTAAAATTTATATATGTGTCTAAATAAAGAAAGAGACTTTTTTTTTAATCTTAAGGGAATGATTCATAGTGTTGCTGTTAGCTGTTAGGGGCCATCGAGTTGGGCCCAGCTCATAGCTCCGCCGCCTGGTGCTGCGCCATCCTCCCTATTGTCTTCTGCTTAAGCCCATTGATGCAGCCACTGTGTCAATCCTCTTGCTGAAGGTCTTCCTCTTTCTTTCTGCCTTGCTACTTTACACCAAGCATGATGTCCTTCTCCAAGGACTTGTCTCTCCTGAAAACATGTCCAAATTATGTGAGAGAAATCTCACCATCCTTGCCTCTGAGGAGCCTGCTGGCTGTACTTTTTCCAAGACAGATTTGTTGGTTCTTTTGGCAGTTCATGGTACATTCAGTATTCTGAGCCAGCATCATAGTTCAAATGCATCAAGTCTTCCTTAATCTTCTTATTCACTGCCCAACAGTGCATATGAGGTAATTAAAATTACCAGGGCTTGGGTCAGGTGTACCTTAGGTACATAGTTGAGAGGCTTGGAATTCCCAAGTCATGGGTGAAAAGTCAGTATGGCGGCTTCTCTTTACTCATGAAGCTACAGGGTTGATGAACCTAAGATTGGCAGGTCAAACAGACTGCTGACATCTATTGGAAGCAGATGAGTCTTAAGAGCAACAAGCAATACAATAGGCCTCTGGTTCACATCCAAAGAATTAGAAGTCAGATGATGTGGTCCCGATACATGTCCTATACCAGTGGTTCACAACTTTCTAATGCTGCGACTCTTTCAGACAGTTCCTCATGTTGTGGTGACCCACCACCCATAACATTATTTTATTGCTATTTCATTACTGTAATTTTGCTACTGTTATGAATCGGATGACCCTGTGAAAGGGTCGTTCAATTCCCAAAGGGGTCACGACCCACAGGTTGAGAATCACTGCTCTAGAGCGAGAAAAAACCTAAAGATATTTATCTGAATGTCTGTATGTTATTGTTCTTAAGTGCCTTCAATTCGGTTCTGCTTCATAGCAACCCTACGCTCAACAGAACAAAACACTGCTCAGGCCTGTGCCGTTCTCACACTTGTCCTTATGTTTGAGCCGTATTGCTGCAACCAATGTCAGTCCATCGCATCGAGAAGTGCATCGCATTGACAAGTGCATCGCATCGACAAGTCCATATTGCTGCAACCACTGTGTCAGTCCTCTCATTGACAAGTCCATCGCATTGACAAGTCCATCGCATCGACAAGTTCATTGCATCGACAAGTCCATCACATAGCAAGTCCATATTGCTACATCCACTGTATCAGTCCATTGCATCGACAAATTGCATCATCAAGTCCATTGCATCGACAAGTCTGCTATAGTTTATTGTGCCAGCCAGGCTGATAAACACAAGTAGGATTAACTGAAGGGCAGAGGGATAAATGGCTCGGTGACCCTCACTTTGGTTGTTCTGTGCCTCAGTTTAAAGGGGTACACTACCTGTGGGATGCCTAGCCTGTGGACTGTGTCGCTGTAAGTTGAGGTCCCTTTAAGCCCACACGATTGGAATGTTCATCTCTGGAGCGGGGGACTGACAGTTGATGACAGTTCGGGACAGGCCTTGCTGTTTGCTGCCTGGATATATGTAGCCCAGCTCTCTCTACAGAAGAGGACTGGCAACTGGCAGCTCTCAAACCTTAAAGGACTACTAGTGTCTCACTGCTTTATAATTTAACTGTTAATTTCTTGTATTATATAGCTGTATATAATTTAACGGTTCATTTCTTGAATTATATGTCTATCTTTATAAATATATTTATATATAATTACTAGCAATCTGGTTTGTCTCTCTAGAGAACCCTGTCCAATACAAAGTCCATCGTACTGACAAGTCCATATTGCTGCAACCACAGTGTCAGTTCCTCGCATTGACAATCTTCTGCTGTCACAAGCATATGCCCTCTTTCGGGCACTGGTATCGCCTAATAACATGTCCAGAGTATATGAGACGAAGTCTAACCATTTGCTTCTGAGGAGCATTCTGGCTGTATTTCTTTCAAAATTTGTTGGCTTATTTGGTAGTCCATGATATTTTCAATATTCTTTGCTGCCACCTTAATTCAAATGCATTGGTTCTCCAATCTTCCTTATTTAATGTCCAAATATTATACGCATATGAGGTAATTGCAAATACCATAGCTCGGGTCAGGTGCAGATTAGCCTCGAAAGTGACTTATTTGTTCTTCAACACTCTAAAGAACTCCCGCGCAACAGAGGTACCAGCGCAGTGCATCACGGAGCATGTTGAGTGCTGCTCCGTCAACATACATAGATGTGCATTTAAGTCAAATGGAACGCTTGACAATGCCAATCTTTTCTCCGTTTATCACGATGCTTTCAATGAACTCAGTTGTGAGGATTTTCATGGTCTTGAATATCCATACACATATATTCACTAGAACTTTATTAGTAGTCTAGGTAATAGATTATGAAGACATCACTTTCAACTTCCCATTTCACCCAGGTGAGATTATGTGATGTCGCACTGTAATCACTCCTCTGGCTTTTGTCTTTGACTCCTTTGCCTGGTCTTTCATCATAGTCATTATTGTTGGTATGGTTGATTCCATAATTTGTGGCCATTATGTAGTGTTTTCTAGTCTACATGCAGGGAGGTAAAGTTCTGGCAGTATATCAGAAAATATTGTGTTGTGACCCATAGTGTTTTCAATGGCTAATATATGGAGTTAGCTCACCAGACTTTTCCCCTAATTTATCTTAGTTTGTGTGATAGTTAGGTATTGTGTCAACATGGCCAATGAGAACATGTGGGATTAATAAAGTTGCAGTTTGTTTGGAGGGCAAATAGATAAATGGCTCGCCAAACCCTGGCCCCTCTCTCTTGCTCTCTGGTGATTGGACCAGCATAAGGCTACTTTAGCTAGCTCTCAACTTGTGAGCTACACTACCTGTGGGACAGCCAACATGTGGATCTTGTAGCTAGAACTTGAAGTTCCTGCAAGACCTCCTTCACCACGGAGCTGGTGTATACAGGGCTTGAGCTTGAGGCTGTTGGATCCTGTGTCTTGCACTGCTTGAGTTTGATGTCCCATCTGGGCCTGCTTCACTAAGCTCCTGAGCTGCTGACTATTGGTGACCCGTCCTGCTGTTTTCTGCCTGATCAGCTGTCTGTTCCTTAACCTTGGACTGAGCAGTGCTCATGAGTTGGAGGACTTCCAGTATATTAACTATTCCATGGAAGTGAGTTGAACTGAGCCCTCTATACTGCTGCACGGACTAATTAGCTGTTATATTCCTTTGTGCTGTATCTAGCTTTCAAATCATAAGTGTCCTGGTTTTGTTTTTTTCTAGCGAACCCTGTCTAACACAGTTTGAAAGGTCTGCTTAAGTCTCTGGTGACCTTGCTGCTATCTGCAATGCTAATGGCACAACTTACAGCATCAGAAAAATACACAGCCACCGTATTATAACATAATATGACACCAGTCTCAGTTCCTTCTCCGAAGCTTTTTGTTCTCTTTCCCTCGATCTGAAGTACTTTTTCATTAGAGATTTATTTTGGTAATATACTCAAATAACACTTCCTAAAAGGGACCTTCCTATAACCAATCTTCCCTGATTACTTATCAAATACAGCTAAACTTAGACTCTATTGCCTTGTCCTATATAGTTTTTCAGAGGAGCCCTGGTAGCATAGTAGTTCTGAGTTGGGCTGCTTACTGCAAAGTTAGCAGTTTGAAACCACCAGCAGCTCCTCGGGAGAAAGTCAGGGCTTTTGACTCTTGTAAAGAGTTAAGGTCTCAGAAACCCGCAGCTGTAGTTCTTCCCTGTCACCTGCGGTTGTTTTGAGTTGACATCAACTTGATGGCAGTGAGTTTTGAGTTTTATATTGGTTTTCTATGCAGTATTCGTTATTCTGTGCTCTTGAATTACATGGAGTAGTGGTTAAGCATTGGACTGCTAATTGCAAGGTTAGCGGTTGGAAACCACCAGCCGTTTTGTGGGAGAGATATGAGGTTTTCGACTCCTGTTAAAAGTTTTGGAAACTCACAGAGGCAGTTCTACACTGGGCTATAGGTTCACTATGAGACAGAACTGACTCAATGGCAGTGAGTTTGGTTTTGAGTTTCACTGAATTATATGCCATTTTATTTATATGAAGGGTCTTTAAAAAGATTGTGTAAAACCGCAATTCTTTAAATTTTTCCTATGTCAACTAAAGCAGAGAATACTAGAATGATTCTAGTATCAATAAAACTTGTGTTGTATTGATTTGACAAGGCATTCAATTGTGTAGATCATAGAATACCGTGTATAACTTTGAGGAAAATGGGAATTCCCGAACACTTCATTGTGCTCACTAGGAATGTATACATGCATCAAGAGGCAGTTGTGTGAATTGAACACGGGACTACTGTATGGTTTAAAATCAGAAAAGGTGTACGTCACGATAATTATTCAAGCTATATGTTGAAAAAATAGAGAAACTGCTTATATGAAGAAGAATGTGGCATCAAGATTGGAAAAAAGGGTTATTAACAACCTGCAATATGCAGATGACACACCTTGCTTGCTGAAAATGAGAACTTGGCGAACTTGTTGATCAAGATCAAGCATTGTAGCTTTCAGTATGGGTTATGATTCAATGTCAAGAAAGATCCAAAACCCTTATAGCTAGACCAACAAATAGCATCACTAAAAATGGCAAAAGATTGTAGCTGTTAAGGATTTGTCCTTCCTGGATCTGCAATCAGTGATCATGGAAGCAGCCGTGAGCAGATCAAGACCCATTGTATTGGGGATCTTACTCTATGTCATATTAATTTTTGTCCAGATTATTGACAGACAGGTATGAAGCTATTTGTATCAAAATGACTTTTTGGTGAATGTACATTAAATACCTATATAGATTTGTGAATACTTCAGTTAAATCAGATTAGTGTGTTTTCTTGTGTATTAATAGAAATAAATATTTTTACAGTGAAAATCCACTGATAGGACACATAGTTGATGTTCTATTAATATTAAAGTCACTTGTTGATTTGGGAGAGTTTTTTTCTCATGGCAATGGAGAAAACTAGACAGTGGTATTAACTGCTATTGGTATGAAGAATTATTTTGCTGAAAGGATAAATACATTCTCTACAACTTGAAAATTTATTTAATATCACGGTATAACCAAATCATATTTTACACTTTGGGAGTAAAATTTTCAGTTTAAGTCAGTGTTTGGCATGCACACCTTCAGGTCACGGTGAGATGGAAATTGACGCAGTTGGCAGTGAGACAGTTGCGAGCTGTGTGGTGGGGAAGCTTCTATTGACAGATAATGCAGTGACTCCAAACTTTGGAAGAGATAGAACTTTGGGGAGGATAGTGGCAAAAATCCCTTAGGGTTTAGCATGCATCGGTAAGCTGCTTAACTAAGCTGTATACCAAGTTTATAGAGAAGATTTTAAGGGAATTCATATAAGACTGGATTTAAATGACATATATTTTGTTAAATTTCACATTTGTGCTGCAGCGTGCATTATGTGCAATTCGCTTTGAGATTTTTTTTCCTCAAGGAAGTTATAACTACTAAGACACTTTGCTGCCAAGTCACACAACTCTCCTATCTTCTTGTCTAGAATATTTTATTACCTTGCTTGAAGGAAGCGATTTTCAATTAGAAAATTATTCTAATGCACTGCACTATCTTTTCCCATGAATTATATGTCCTGTACAAATGAGATTAAATAAAAACCCCCCAAACAAAACCTGTCAGATTAAATTGAGACTGTGATTATAGATAGCCCCATGTATTCTTGACTAGACCTGTGTTCTATATGGACGCCGTTGTTAATTATAAAAACCAAGCCAAACTCACTGGTGTAGAATTATTTCTGACTCATAGAGACTTATAGGACAGGCTAGAACTCTCCTTCTGGGTTTCTGAGACTAAACCTTTACTAGCGTCGAAAGTCTCATCTTTCTCCCTCAGAGCACTTAGTGGTTTCAAACTGCTGACCTTGCACCTAGAAGCCCAATACATAATCACTATACCACCAGTTTGTTGTTTAGCAAGTCATTATTATAAAGTATTTTAAGAAAGTCCTATTCACATATTTTCATTCTTTTACATTATGGTTAATGTTATATACTCTGTTTCACTTGGTTTAAAATCAGAGGAATAATTCTATTATTTTATTTTTAAGTGATTTCTGGCTTTTGAAATGATCATCCTTTTTGAAAGCAGACTGCTGTAACACTTTTTACCTTTTAAATTTCTCACAAGAATATTAACACATATCTATACAAATGATACATCACCCGCGGCTGAAACTCACTGAAAACTTGCTCTATATAAAGTGCCTTAGTTTCCTAGCATTGCCATTAGGACCTAGCCGACATCTTATTAACATAACAAAAGACAATCCTCTTTTGGAGCTGAGTCACATTCACAAATTCCATGAGATCGGACTGCAACATGGATTGTGGGGTGATACAATTTGCTCTCTAATATGAAGTAGTTACTAAGCATTTTGCATCCACTATCTCATCTAATCCTGACATTGATATTATCCACATTTAACGTATGAGAACTATGCCTTTACAAGATTAAGCCACGTAAGGTCATGCTCAAAGAAAACTCATAAGGGTTGAAACCAAATTGGGATGCTCCAGAACCTTCAGTCCATCCTTATACAGACAGAAGTCAAATTTTTAAGCGAACGATTGGTAGTCAGTTGTCTCAAACGCTACCTACTTTTACATTTAGGTTCTAATAGTAATTACAGTTGCTACACAGCAATCTCACATACAATTTTAATGATTACAAGGCTTATTGAAGAAGTTAAAAAAGTTATAACACAAGTGATGTACTTTTCTCATCGTGACGTGTTGGAAATTTTTTTCAGGACTGCTTATAATGTGCAAAGGTCATGCCACTCCCCTGTAAGCCTCAGCTCAAGGTCTGTGGGTCAGCAAGCCCAGCTCCCTGAATTGAGTGTCCCAGGCACCTCACTCTAGTAAGCCTCAGCACAAAGGCACTTGGCTCTACTTTTGTGGTGATGAAAGGCCTGCTTCTCCAATTATGTGGCCAGAGGCACTCCACTCCCCAAGGCAGTCTGTCATACAAAAGCATTCAGCTTTACTTTCTCTGAGGGCTGCCCATCCATCACTCTGTTTCACATTGTGGCTCCTGGTTCTCCTTGTGCTCTTCTGAAGTAACAACTATCTTCTGGAACCACGAGGTTCAGTGCACAGGGGTGTTGGGGTCTACAGGATTCACTCTGTTCCGGACTCTTGTGGACAACCACATCCCTCCTCAGAAGCTTTTTTATCCTACCTGGATGGTATTCCAATAAATCCTACTCACGATTACTCACAATGAATTCTATCAGTCCCTTCTTCCACCTTCTGCCCCAGACCCAGGCAGGAAAAAAGCAGTTAGGTCAGAGTTATGGACTTGGGCCCTAAAAGCCACATTCAACAGTTCAGTGCTCCTGCAGACCGTTTGAACATGTGACAAGAATGATCGAGTTCACACTAATAACAGTTTTTAAAATTGTTTTACAAAACATTGAAGAACATTATTAATAAGAAATTTTGAACCTTAAATGCAGCGTCACTGAAAAAACACAAATTGTAAAACTACATGCGTCATTACCTATTCTACCTTTTAATAAACCATGGGACTTAAAAGGTCTCCTCAATTTTAGTTAAAAGAGTAGGAATAGGTCAGTGAAAATGAACTGGATATTTACAAAGAGCACTGGAATGATGGAAGATGAGGATGCTAGCCTATTCAGAGGTGAAAAATGAGCTTATCGTTGATATTATTGGCCAGAGATGGGGAACATCTTTTTCTATAATACAAAGATTCCTTCACCTTCCGATGTATCATTCATGGGTAAAGTCACTGGTATTGGGTTTGAACAAAGGTTAAACTGATTACATTTATTTTTTGACTGAGTTATTTTATACCTACTGCTTTTTAAAATTTCTCTGTTTACTGATCATTTCATTTCAATTATTGCAAACTTTTACTTCTTATGAAATAGTCCCACTGACTTCCTCTCAGTAGAACATGCAGTTTCCACCATTACTTCCTATGCTAGAAGGCAGTTGATTCATGTTGGAGAGCTGACCTGACTTGATAAGGGTGGAGGTGTCGGGTAACTCTGTTTGTCCTTGGAGAGGAGAGGCTGTGTTATAAGATGATGGTCTCTTCCTCAGCCATCATCCTGTGCTTTGCCTAACCCTATGATTTAGTCACTTACCACATCATCATTAGGTGGTATAGGCATAAGATGACCTATTCAGATTAATTAAAATCAGTAAAAAAAACCAAAACTGGTGCCTTTGTTGTTTGAGACCTGGTCTCCTCTGCCCTTCACGATCACCTATGTTGGTGTGCTGCATCCATGTGGGCTTTGTTGCTTCTGGGCTAGATGGCCGCTTGTTTGCTTTCAAGCCTTTAAGTCCCCAGACTCTGTATTTCTCAGTAGCCGGGCACCATCAGCCTTCTTCACCACATTTGCTTATGCACACTTTCATCTTCAGCGATTATGTGAGGAAGTTGATCACACAATGATTGTTTTTGTTCCTTGGTGTCTGCTACATGGTCCATTCAACACCTTTTATTTGCTTAGGCTGTGTGCTTGGTGGTGAGAATCACATCACCGTGAAAGAGGGGAAGTGCGTGATAGGGACCCAATGCCCGTCTGTAGACAGCTGGACATCCCTTCCAGAGGGGTAGGGGGAGGAGATGAGTCACTCAGGGTTCAGTATAGCAACAATAAAACTCAAAACCTTCCTCTAGTTCCTGAACGCTTCCTCCCCTCCCAATTATCACGACCCCAATTCTACCTTGTGGTCCTTTTTATACCAGAGGATGTACAGCGTTGCAATAGGGATCTGGAAACACAGGGAATCTAGGACAGACGAACCCCTCAACACCCGCGGTAGGCGTGGCGACACTAGGATGGAAGGGACTGTAGAAAGGGAGAACCGATCTCGGAGGTCTATGTGTAACCTCCTCTCTGGGAGATGGGCAATGGGGATGTGGGTGAGGGGAGATGCCGGGGAGTGTAAGATAAGATATAATAATTATTTATAAACTATCAAGGGACCAAGGGGAGGGGGGAGTGGGGAGGGGGGGAGGGGGAAATAAAGGGAAGCCAAGCTGATTCCAGGAACCCATGTGGGAGATGAATTATGAGAATGACGAGTGCAACGAATGTATAAGGGTGCTTTGCCCAATTGATGTATGTACAGATTGTGATAAGAGCTTTATGAGCCCCAATAAAAAGATTTATTAATTTAAAAAAACAAAAACAAAAAACTGGTGCCTATGCTGGTGGAAGAATGCCTGGTTGCCACAAACAGGTACGCACTTGACTACTAATCAAAAGGCGAAAGAATTGAGTCCACCCAGTGAGAGGCCTGATGATCTGCTTCCAAAATATCAGACATCAGAAGTCTATGGATGGGGGCAACACATGTACAAATGTGCTTGAAACAATGGATGGATGGATTGTGATAAATGATTTATTTAAAAAATGTCCTATGGAAGATACTTGGATAGATACGCAGGCTGAACCGTTGTAGGGGGGAGAAGGAAGTGTACCAACAAATTGTTAGGTTTGGCAGCATATTTCTGAATGTGCTTTCACCTTTGCAGAAAATATACCATATAAACTCCAGTAGAAAGCCCCCCAGTTTTTTTTGTGGTAAAATTAAGTGCCTCGGCTTATACTCAGGTCTATACTCTATCCATTAATGTTGAATATGCAGGGGGCAAACTTAGGAAACCTTCTTAGACATAAGCAGGCAAACACCTGAGGGAGCGAGTCACTGGGTGTAGGGATTCAGGGTACCAAGGTCTCTGGGAACACCTATCTCAATTTGAAGAACATCATTCCCGAAGACACTGTTCTCTTTAAAAACAAAAATCATTTTATTAGGAGCTCATACAATTCTTATCACCATCCATCCATCCATCCATCCATCCATCCATCCATCCATCCATCCATCCATTGTGTCAAGCACATTTGTACATTTGTTGCCATCATCATTCTCAAAACGTTTTTCTTTCTACTTGAGCCCTTGGTATCAGCTTCTCATTTTCCTCCTCCACCCCCTCCCTCCCTCCCTCATGAACCCTTGATAATTTAAAAATTATTATTATTATTATTTTCATGTCTTACACTGACCAATGTCTCCCTTTACCCACTTTTCTGTTGTCCATCCCCCTGGGAGGGGGTTCTATGTAGATCATTGTAATCAGTTCCCTCTTTCTCCCCCCACTTTCACCCTACCCTCCTGGTATGGCTACTCTCATTATTGGTCATAAGGGGTGTTTCCAGCTCCTATGTGTACCCATGTACATGCTCTAGTCTATACAGATTTGTAAGGTAGAATTGGGGTCATGATAGTTGTGGGGAGGAAGCATTGAAGAACTAGAGGAAAGTTGTATGTTTCATCGGTGTTATACCACACCCTGACTGGCTCGAAAGACACTTCTACATTCGGTTTTTCTGAATAGTGACTAGAGTCCTAAAAACTCATGAGTAGACACCTAAGGTTCAACTATTACTATTGATCTCTTCTTATCTGGAGGAAATAAATTAGTGTAATCAAAAGTCTTAAGGAAACCATGAACCTTGCAAATATTAGTTTCCAAACTTGAGGCCAGAAGAATGAGATGATGCCCAACCACCATTGCCCAGTTTTCTAAAGGATCACATTAGGGTCCTAGGTAGAGTGGAAGAAAGTGTAGAATGAAACTTGAATGAAACAAATCAGGTGAGACCCTCAAGACCAGAGTTTCTCAACCACTGCTACTTCATCACTGTAATTTTGCTACTGGCATGAATTGGGTGACCCTGTTAAAAGGTCCTTTGATCCCCCAAAGGGGTTGTGGCCCACAGGTTGAGAACACCTGGTTTAGATGTTGTGAAAACAGAAAGGAGGAGGAATCTTTTCTTTAAGAGATGATGTTTAAGCTGAATCTTGAATAATTTAAGTGATGTAAAAATTGGAAGGACAGTTAGACAAGATGACATAGCAACCTGAATTATCTATTACCCAACATTCATTCATTCAACAAACCTTCGCTTCATTTGCTATGGGCATCATTCTAAGTGTGTCTCTACATTATTTCATTTTCAAAGAAATTCTATCAAGCAAGTCCGAATATTTTTCCCGTAAGAAATAGGCTGAGAGATTACAATATGCCTACTATCTTTGACCTTTAGTTCCAAGTTGAATTCACTCTAAATATTCATACTAGACTTCAAGGAAAAATGAATTCTATGTAGGGCTTAGAGTAGAATCCCGGGGAACTACATGGAATACTGGAGTAGGGTGAGTCAGACCCCGGAACAAGAGAAACTGAACCCGAAGACTAACCAAAATTTGAAAGTTTGCTTTGCTAACCAACCTGAGGCTGTTTCATCTCAAGTTAACCCTAACTATTTAACAATAGAGCTATACTTCATTGTGTTTTCAATGTTAGTTTAGTTTAGAAATATATCACGAAGCTTTTCTTCGGAAGTGTCTCTGGGTGTATTTGGACCATGAACCATTTGGCTGAAGGCCTAACATGTTACCTGTTAAGACTTTAATCTGAAGATGAGTCAGATAGGCAGAATGAAATAGGAGGGGAACCTAAATACATATCCTGCAAGAGCATGGAGAGCTTGGGGGATGGAGTGGAAAGGTGGGGTTCTTGGGAGATGACTTTAGTAGGTATTTCTCATGTGGACTACTCTGAGAAGAAAGCATAATTTGAAGATATCAAGTTGACTCAGACACTCAAGTATATTTTCTTTAGAGCTAGGCAATGTACACAAAAGTATGTCTGTGTACTTCTATAATGTCAGTACTCAACTTTGGTTTCCTTGTTAGGAGCTGGACTGCCTAAATTAAAAGGCGTATCCATAGCAATGAAGGGTTGAGGAAAGGGTCTGGTGACCATGCCTGACTCCCCAAAGGGGAAAAAGAAGCTGACTTCACATCCACACAAAGTTGATTTCTGGTGGGTGGAAGTCAGACATGCTTCCACCTTCCAAATGTGTTGACCCTGCTCTGACACCTGTCTCACTTCCCAGTCTCCCTTCCCAAGATACTCTACTCTCTGCCGTGATAGTGTGCACCCTGTCTGTGCTTGACAGAATTCAATAAAATACCCATGGTTGTGGGATTTATTGGGGAAACAAAAAGATTACATGTCAGGGTCAGAAATATTAAGGTTTGTCTGCAATATTTTTTTTTCTTAGCCATGCCCCATAGTTGTAAGTCTCTCTCTGGCCCTCAACTTTTCTGTCTTGTGGCCTGTTGGTCTCTGCTCTGGTCTCAGGACAGCATTGCAAAGCTCCTGGAGTACTGATATATCCCACAGGGTACCCCACTCTGCAAGCCAGCCACTTGCCCAAAGAGATGTAGCTTTATTCATTCTTGGGCCGGCAGGAGGCCTACTGCTCTGTCTCATGCAGTGCCACTAAGGCTTCTCCATGCAGAAGCCTCAGATACATTTTGCTCCTCTGCCACGGGGCTCAAAAGATTCTTTCTTCCTGCTTCTGATGTGACTCACCTTATACTCAGGCAGATGACAAAACTGACTGATTCCCTCCTCAGAGCCCTTCATACTTTCCTGAAATGTTTCCACCTGGTCATTTGGTGCTTGTTACAATGACTACGGATAGAAGATTAATAGCAATTAATTTCCCTTCACTCCAAGGTACCACTGGTACCTACTAACAAAGCACATAGACCAGAGTCCAGTGTATAGTCAGTTTTCAGATAAAAATATATATATAATTAGCTATGATAAGTTATGAATACTTCAGGAGATTTCAACAAAAGAAAACAAACAAACCGCATAACCATAATGAAATGATTTATTATTAAATCCTCACTGTGTTTAAAGCATATACCAAGACCTTTCAGGAGTCATTTTATTCCGTCCTTTACATGTTAGTTTTAAAAATAATTATTTACAAAAAATGTAAAACTGAGACCAAGAGAGCAATATATATGTGTGTGGTAGAGCACCCGCTGAGAACAGCACAAGGGTACTAGTCCGTGTTAGTGGCCTTTTGGATAAGATGATGTTTAATATTTCCTTTGTTGAATTTTAGAAATTGTATTCTGCTTGCTTGTTTATATTCATTTAAAGTGATCTCTCCAGAGATTACCCCTAGAGTTTCTGTGTTAGAAATGTCTCCAATGGTTCCCAACTGTGATTTGAGTTAATTCTTCAGTAGCGAGTTTGGTCTCTAATATTGGGCTAATCTGTAATTACACTTTTCCCCAAAGTCATCCCTTATTCAGGCAGCTTTGGTTGAAGGCTTCTGTTATTTCTCGCTTTCTCTTTCCAAAGTCTTCTCTCACATCTGTTCTCCAAGTGCTTGCGCCTTAGAAGGGAAAATTAAAAACAAGACAAACAAATTCAAAAAGAAAACACTCTACTAATTTGGATGAGGTTTTCTGTAGATTTATTTAAAGCCTGGCCTCTAGGGTCCTTTGTGATGTGTCTGAAAGGTGAGTGTTGGGCCTGGGACAGGAAACAGACCACACTGAGGGTCACAGCTGGAAGCACGCTGGCAGTTTTGCATCAGTTCCTGAGGACAGTGAAATAGATGGCAGTGTCTCTTTAATCCATAGCACTAGTACCTTTGCAGGAATCTTTGCTTTGTGGACCTTAGGAACAGAAACAGCTCTTTCTCTGTCTCATTAACTCCCCTCAATATTCAAACATTTCTTTGCTCACTGGCCCATAAGACTTTTACTTTCCTGCGTAAGAAAAAAAAAAAAAAAGGAAGCAGCAGCAGCTTAAGTAAGTAACTTGGCTGTTTTACTGGAAATCATTCAGGGATGCGGGACTCTGAAGACTTGTGTATAAAATAACGTGTTATATTATTTCAAATACTGCATTTACAGAGTTTACAGGGCTGAGGATTAAAGGAATGTGCCGTGACAAATCGGATTTTGAGCAGGATTGCCTCCTCCAAAAGAGATCAGTTGCATTCAAGTAAAGCTTTTGATTTATGAGAATTAGAACTACCCCGGGCATTGTATAGTGCTCCATGTAATGTCAACAGATTACTGTTTCCCGGGGAGCTCCCAGTGGAAGTCCAGCAAAGTCCAGCCACACTTCAGTCTGTAATACTGCAGCATTTGAGCAAGGCCAAGATCTTCAGGCTTCCCCTGGTGCACAGGCACATAACTTTGACAGGAAATAGGGGGTTTGCTAGTAGGTATGAATTGTCTTACTAGGAAATGAGTGGGTATCTTTGCTAAGGGTGAAAGTGTTCCCAGAGAAGACATTAAAATATCTACTTCTTATTTTGTCGTATCTTACACCATCTAACATCTCCCTTCACCCACTTCTCTGCTGTCTGTCCCCCAGGGAGGAAGTTATATATAAATTGTAAAAGGCTCATTGGGGAGGGGAGAGTGGGGAGGAAGGAGAAAAATGAGCTGATACCAAGGGCTCAAGTAGAAAGCAAATGTTTTGAGAATGATGATGGCGACATATATACAAATGTACTTGACACATGGATGTATGTATGGATTGTGATAAGAGTTGTATGAGCCCTCCATAAAATTATTAAAAAAGAAAATTAACCTCAACTACATCATTTAATCATATAAAATTATAATTTTTCAACTTAACATTTAGTTGTCACATATATAATTGTTCAGTGGTTACACATTTTAAAAAATATTGTAAATAGAATTTTTCCACCTTGAAAAAACATCTACGGGGAACTGTAAAAACAACCTTTCCTATCTTTGAGAAAACATTGAAGCTTTCTCCTTTTATTGTCCCTTTATAATATATAGAGTGATTACCTTCTTTTTAACCACTGGAATTTGGATGTTTTCCTAAATGATTGTCATTGGATTTCAAGTGGGCTTCGACTCAAGAGGTCGTTGTGCGAACAGAGCAGGGCTACTGCGTGGTGTCAGGAAAGGTGTGCATCAAGGTTGTGTCTTCGCACCATACTTGGTCAGTCATTATGTTCAGCAAATAATCAAAGAAGCTGGATCATATGATGGATTCAACACTTAAGAGATCAAACGACGTGTCGCATTAGGTAAATCTTCTGCGTAAGACATCTTTTTAGAGTACTGAAGAGAAATGATGTTACTTTGAGGACTCGGGTTTGCCTGATCCAAGCCATGGTATTCTCCATTGCATGACAGTATGTGAAAGTCAGACATTGAATATGAAAGACCATAGAGGAAAAGATTCACTTGGATTGTGGTGCTGGAGAAGAATATTGAGAGTACCATGGACTACTAAATGGACAACCGATCTGTGTTGGAAGAAGTAAGGCCAGAGAGTTCATTTGAGGCAAGGATGGCAAGACTGCATCTTACGTACACTGGACATGTTGTCAGGAGAGACCAGTGTTGGAGAAGTACATCATGTTGGGCAGAGTGGAGGGGTGCTGTATACAAGGAAGGCCCTCAGTGGGATGGAGTGACACAGTGGCTGCATCAATGGGCTCAGGCATAGGAGTAATTGTTAGGATTAATCAGAATTGTGCAGTGTCTCGTTCTCTTGTTCAGATGGTCACTATGGGTTGGAGCCAACTACTCCATGGCACCTAAAAACAATAGCATGAACTCTCAAAAGAACAAATGGACCTGTCTTGGGAAAGATCAAGTCAGAATGCCTCTTGGCAGCAAGGATGATGAGACTTCACCTCATGTATTTTGGTCACGTCATGAGACACCATTTCCTGGAGAAAAGTATCATTCTTAACAAAGTAGGGTACAGGAAATATCAGGATACCCTTTGACAAGATGTCTTGCCACAATGGCTATATTGATAGGCTCAAATATGGAAAAAATGTGGAGAGAATGGCACTGTGCTGACAGTGGGTCCTTTTGTTGTACATTTGGTCTCTATGAGTCACAACTGGCTTGATGGTACTTAAAAAGAACAACTTATTGAAGGTTGTATTTTGTTTTCTTGTTGGTGCACTGTTTTCGTTTTCTTCACCTTCAACCTGAACTTCCATATCAGCAATTGATGGTCTGTTCCACAGTCAAATCCTAGCCTTGTTTCGGCTGAAGCTATGAAGCTTCTCCATTGTCTTTCCCAGAGATATAATCTGTTTGATTCTTCTCTATTCCATTTGGTGAAGTCCATGTGTAGAATCACCATTTATGTTGTTGAAAAAAGTATGTTCAATGAAGAAGTCTTTGGTCTTGCAAAACTCTATCACGTAATCTCTACCTTTCTTTCACCCAGGTCATATTTTCCAACAATTGGTTTTTCCTTTGTTTTCCACTTTCATATCCCAACCATCAGTCATTATCAAATCATCTTTTTGTCAGTTTGATCTATTTCAGCCTGAAGAAATTGGTAGATTTCTTTGGTTATTTCATTGCTAGCATTAGTAGTTAGTGTGCAGATCTTAATATGGTTGTATTGCCTGGATTTCCTGTGTGTGGATAGATATCATCCTGTCGCAGAAGCACGTAAGCCAGCATAGTGCAATAAACTGACATAGAGCCTTCAGTACTGCTTTTCCTTTCAGGTCTTGAGACATGCTGAGCAGATCCTTCCATTTTGGTGTGCTAACTCTAAATCTTTTCATGTTTCATAATAATGCTTTACTTTGAGACTTTCTTTTCAGCACTTTTATGCCGTAATTGCTTTCATTAGTTTTGGTTTTCTAAATTCAAGAGCTGTTTCAGAATCCCTTCTGATACCCATTTTGGTCTTTCATTTTTTTCTTGTATTTTTAAGTACCTTTTGCTTTCTTCATGTGTGATGTCCTTAATTTGACCCCACAATTCCTCTTCAGTCATTACTTTTTCACATGCCAAATCTGCTTCTGAGATGGTGTGTCTAAATTCAGGTAGGGTATAATATTTTAATTCTAATTGACTTTTAAAAATTTGCTTCCATGTCATCCTGAACTTGCTTATGAGCAGATAATGGTCTGTTTCACTTAAGCTTGGCCTTATTGTGGTCAGTGACAGAGTTCCATACTCTTTTCTCACAGATGTAGTCAATTTGATCTCAATGGATTTTGTCTGATTGGGTTCATATGTACAGTCATTTTTTTACATTGTTGGAAAAGGCAAGTATGTGAATTCAAAACTGTCATTCAAATTTTCACCTTCATATCTATTGCCAGGTAATGGGTTGTTTTTTTTCTTTTTGCAACTACTTACCCTTCCTATTAATTTATAATTTATAAATACCAGTAATTATCAAAGCAATTGTTTGTGTTTTTAATCAAATTTAAACTGGAGAAGTTGGGAGATTTCTTCAATATCTTCATTAGTGAGTTTAATAGTGGTACATAAATTTGAATACAGTTGTATTAACCTGACTTATACTCATATAGATATTGCTCTATCACGACACTTCAAATTGATACTTCAAATTGATCTTGAAATATATTTTGGTGAGGAATGGAAGAACGTGGGGCTGATATTCTCGTATGTTTCAGTCCAGGCATAAGAAACAGTGTGACTTCAGTTCAAAGTGACCACTCCAGTCTTTCTCAGTGTCCTCAGGCTCACGATATAGAACTTTCTGTGGCTCGTTTTCTTTTTCACAACCCAATTTCCATAAATTTAGACTTTATTTTTTCTACTTTCCCATTACAAGTGGGATGTTTGCAACTGTTTCCCCTCATCTTGAGTTGGGACCTGTGATAGCGTGGCTAGGTCAGGATTCTCGTAGATTGTTGAGGCCTCCCACATGTGGTCTAGGGTTAGATGTGGTCTCACATATCCAATCAAACAGCCAAGCAGTTTTGGGAGGAACCATTGTGGGCAGAAGGCGGCTCTATACCCAAGCCACA
Organism: Tenrec ecaudatus; assembly: GCF_050624435.1. Taxonomy (NCBI): domain Eukaryota; kingdom Metazoa; phylum Chordata; class Mammalia; order Afrosoricida; family Tenrecidae; genus Tenrec; species Tenrec ecaudatus. The sequence continues at coordinate 139,779,738 of NC_134536.1, forward strand.
GCCAGTAACGTTTCCTTCTGGTGTGGCCTACTTAATATGTAAGTTGTCACTGTGGCAAAGCTAGCTTGCGCCTTATTAATTTGTATCCTCCATCTGTCTCACCAACCTCTGGTTCTTTGGACTTGAGCCCAAAGCTTGGGAATGACCTGCTGAACCTTAGAGCCACTAGAATCTGCCTTCAGTCCTGTGGAACTTGGATTCATCCACATCTGGATCCAACAGCCATGATTTTTGTGTGCTGTTTTCCTGCTGCTTGGTTCATCAGCCCCAGCAGAATAGAGTCCAGCTTAACATCTGGCCTGAGAAATTGAAAAAGATTCATTTTACTGGCTTCTATAAGTATGTGAGGCATTTTCTTGATATACATTTATGTGTGTGGTAACAATTTCTTTTAGAAGAATTCTTTGGAGATTAATGATGTCCCCAATTTCCAAGATGGCCATCTTCCATGATGCTATTCGGCTCCATTCTCTCCTGTTCTTCCCTTGGGTGTATTCCCTTGTGTTCGTGGGTTTTGAAAATCACTATAACGCCCCACAAATGCACACCATTTTGTGGAACTGTCTCACACTGTGAAAGGTAGTGCTCAGTCCCAAAGTCAAAGGTCGGGCAGGTCTAATCCAAGTGCGGGATCCAGAGCAGAAGCCAAACATTTCCAAAAGTCACAGCAGGTCTTCTTGTATCTGCCATGACTGAGTCAGAAGGTAGAGGTCTTGTTTTCTAGGTAGGGTTATGTATGTTAGAACCAGCATTTTATGCTCTTCCAAAAATAGTGCCTTAAGTCACACCCCCTACCAAGGTAACAGTCAAAGATGATCCCAAAGAAACAAAGGGTGTGGCCTTTTTCACAACTTCTCCTAAAGGTCTTAAAGATACTCCCAAAGAAATGAAGATCCTAGGACACATCCGTTACTGAAATGGGGTCTTAAAGATAACCCCAAGGAAACAAAGGGTGTGGCCACACCCTAAGGTTAGATCTGAATACCACCCCCCTTCTGTCCATAAACATGATAGAGAATTCTCGCTGTAATAGGCCCATAGACGCAGATATATAAAGGCGAGAATCATAATGTATCATGCAAGGAACCATGGCTAAAAAGGCCATATTAATGGACTATAACTCATTGTGTGTGTGTGTGTGTGTGTCCACACACACTGGTTTTTACGTTCTACAGACCCAGCCTGACACAGTCACCACCAAGTAATGAAGGTCCTGAGACCTTTGTTCTAGTCACACCTTTGTATTTTGAGGAAGCAGCTCTTCATCAATAATATTTAGAGTAGCATGAACTATATCTGACAATGTTCTACCGCTATTCATAAGACTTTCATGGTTAATAGTTAAGAAGTAGATTACATTTTATATCTGCCTTGTCGGTCTGTTCTTGAGTCTATTTGTAAACTCAGTTGAACTCTGATCCTCATGGGTGACCCTGTGGCAATAGGAAACACTAGTCACCTATCTTCTGTTTTCACCTCAACATGGAATTCACCAGGGTAAGGCAAACTGACAGATGAGGCATGGTTGCAAGTTAGCAATTTAAAATATGTTGTCTATTACAGGTGATGACATCATTCTGTTTTACTTCTATTGAAAAATTAGCGAAACAATTAGAATTGACCACACTCTCTCACCACTAAGAGCAGAGATTGTGGTTAAATGTAGGATTAATTTTTTTTAATTAAAGATCATTTTATCATTATGAAATATAACATCAGAGTCTAGGATGATACTTTATTTTTCACTGATGTGCTAAAATAGTAGATACAATGATACCAAACAAGAGTAGATGTGCTATTGCTGCTATAGAATTTATAGAAGATGAATGGAAAACTCGTGATATGACTCTTGCACAACTAAGCACAATCAGACACTTGAAATGGCAGGCGAATTGACTGCCAACATAGTTTCCATTAGAGAACTCTTGCCACAGGATGAGTTCCTAGTCCGTTTCATTGGATTGATAGATGGTCTATTCATTTTCAAAAGTTAATTAGGAAGAGTTCCCATGAGAGAATGTGGAGAGGTTTCAATGTGTTTCGTGCATCTGAACATTCTAGAATACTCATAGACAACACATGTGACTTTCACGTGAGGTGTGCTGCCTGTGTGAGAACTCTGGAGGTGATAACAAGGTGGCAATTGCTTTGCAAAATATAATCACCTGGTTATGGATTTTGATTGACCCGTAATTCCAGAGTTTTCTGGGGTCAAGGGAAGGGAAGCATTTCCTTTAGTCTACATATCCCCCAAACATGATCGACTAGTTTGTAATTACCTGAGGTTTAGTTCAGTGGTCACGCTCAGAGAACGGAGACTGGAGGTATATCACCAATGAGCAAAATTAAAAAAAAAATTTTCAAATGATCAAAAGAAAGAGAAATCAATCTGTCTCTTCAGGGAACACTCACTGAATCCACAATGTAAAGTAATCCATGAAAGTAAAACATTAACTGTCAACATACATTGAAAGAATTCCATTTTGGAATAATGAGTGAAAGATATAAAATTAAAGTTAAGGATGCTGAACAAAATAGCCTGATATAATGGCATTGTAAGTATGTCCTACTGAGTATGGAAAGGGAGAGAAAGGAACTTTATAAATGAGAAAGTCCATGACAAAAATAAAAAAAATCAACAAGTCAATGAGAACAACTGTATAGAAGGGCCGTTAGAGTAATTTTCAAGGCTAGAATACTAGGAAGCAATGATAGAAAAAATGCACAAACGAGACATTAAACACCACAGAGAACAGAAAGAGAGATTCTAGTCTATGAAACTAATAGATGTGTAATTGGAGTTCCAGAAAAAATCTAGAGAGCAACGGGGCAGAGGGAATTCTTGAGAAGATGCTAGCTGCAAATTTTACACAATAGAAAAAAGATTCCTATCTATACGTTCAAGATGTCCAAAAAATTTCAAGATTTATAATTAGAGCGAGAGACATATCTAGGTATATCCTACTGAAACTGCAGTACACCCAATACAAATGAAGATCTTAGAGGCAGCCAGAAATTAAAGAGTGATAATCTCTGTTAATAATAAAAATGGTACGAGATGAAAGTAGGATGTTATCATTGCTATTCTGAAAGGAAATCTAGTGAATATATACGTTGAGAAGTTACATTTCAAGAGTGTCAGTAAATAAAACACATTTTCCCGACAAACAAATAATTGAGTTTGTCATCCACAAACCTTGTCTAATGAAAATGTCAAAGAATGTTCCAGTAGAGAATATTAATGTCAGTTGGTTTCTGGATCTTTATAACAGGGAACCCTTGCCTTACTGCCATCAGAATGAACATATCACTTTATTTCCCAATACAATGTGAGTGGAAGTGACATAAAATAATTCTGATCAGAAATTTTAAAGCTATTGTCCCAGATAGGGGTTACTTCTACAACCTAGATTCTAAAATAAAGAATGCATTGAATGGGTCTATGGTAACTCTACTATGAACATAGATTTGAGAAAGTAATAAACCTTTATTGTATGCCAGTAGAATTTTGGAATCATTTGTTATTGCAGTATAATTTGGCTTACGTTATTGATACAGATGTCATTCAGACTGGAGGAAAATGATCCCAGATGGAAAGTCTTAAATACAAGATGGAATGACAAAGGGGAAAGAGTTACAAGGATCTACATGTGACCTCCTCCCTGAGGGATGAACAACAGAAACGTGGGTGAAGGGAGACATCAGACAGGGCAAGATATGACAAAATAATAATTTATAAATTATCAAGGGTTCATGAGGGAGCGGGGAGTGGGGTAGGAGGGGAAAAATGAGGAGCTGATGCCAGGGGCTTAAGTGGAGAGCAAATGTTTTGAGAATGATGAGGGCAATGAATGTACAAGTGTGCTTTACACAATTGATGTATGCATGGATTTGTGATAAGAATTGTATGAGCCCCTAATACAACGATTTAAAAAAAGACATTGGGATTCCTCTTTCTGCCCCTCAGTCTTCCTACTGCTGGGGCTCTGTATCTGCCTTAAGGGGTAGCCCATACCCAACCTCGACAACTGTCAAGCCATGCTATATTTCCACTCAGACTGGATTTACATACCCACACCTACCAATCTATAATCTTCCCACGTCCCACTTCAACTTTTTTTGTCATTGGCTGCAGCTATGTGAGTTTGAAGAGGTTTCTTGCTAGCTTCAAACCCAGGCATTTAAGTTGGACTGGGTTGAAATACCTTCCTGATATCAGATTACTTTTTGATATAAAGCTCTTTCCTATACATATATGATTGCCATTGGTTTTGATTCTCTAGAGAATCCAGCCTAACACAAATTCATACCATGGGAATGGGCCTTTAGGGAAATAAATGATGAAGAAGAGTGGAGACTTTCGGACCTCAGCCTCATGGCAATTGGGTGGAATTGGATTTTCCTTCTCCTTCGGATACGCCGAGGAGGTCACATATGGCCACTGTTGTATTCAGTTCATTTTAGGAAAGGCATGGGGATGGAAAATTCTTAGTTGCTCTCTTTGGTGATTCCTGAAATGAAACAAAGGAATGTAACGAATATTAACTGAAGCTGGGAAAGTATAGCACCATTTGGCTTTATTGAGGTAAAAGCTTTGCTGCTTAGACAGAAAGACCTTTAGCAGGTCAGGTTCTGGACCCTAACACCATGTTGCATATGAATAGAATAGTTTCGACAAGAAAGGATTGAATTAGAATATTTTTTAAAGAATTATGTTTAGGATCTGACTATCCTGGGATTATATTTACTTCCCCTTACTTACAGTTATTGACATAATATGATAGAAATGAATATTTGAAATTAATGACCAGAGAGAGGATTTTTGTTTTGTTTTGTTTGGTGCCACGGTTGAAGGCTTAGAAAAGGTAACCTCCTCTCAGGGCCTTAAGAGCCAAGCTATTTGCGTTTGAAAATTCATGCAACTAGAACTTCAGTTTGGACACTGGAGGAAGAAATAAAAAGTGACTTTTTAAAAAAAATTGAGCAAGTGATTTTCTTGTGACTATACCTAGCTTGGAAAAATCAGTGCCTATCAGCACTCCTCTCTTAGGGCTGACAATTAAAGGGAGCTTGTGGACAGCCAGGGATGCTTGCTAGATGACCTCTTGAGTTCACCTGTGGAGTGGAAGTGGGGGAAACGCCGCAATGGAGAGACAGGTAGAGACCCTATCTTTGGATAGCCAGAAGAGGTCAAATGTGGCCACATGAATCCCGTGGAATGACATAGGGACTAGAGGAGAAATGAGAACTGGCTGCCTGGCCTACGGATTAAGAGTTGTGTGTGCCCTGAGTCTATGATAGGACCTAGCCTGAGGGGGCTGAGGTTGTTGAGAACTTGTGGAGGAGACAGTGGTCTGAAGTGAGGGGCACTTGTGTGGGGAACTCCCTGACTTGATATGGTACCCATTGACCTAGCATGGAAGGGCTAGGACAGAGTGGAACAGAAGAAGATGTTTGACCATTGCTTGCTGACTTGATGGATGGTCTACTCTAGATTTGACTTTGTTTATGGATGCAAGCACAAGGTTCCAACTGGAGTGAAGATTCTTCACATCAAAGAACACCTTTGTCTTCTCCAGGGCAGGATAGAATGGATAGTGTAGCAATTAGATATCAGAATGGGGGAAAGTAAAGTCATGAAGTGACTGGCTTACACATTTTGATGGGTGGGAAATGTTAATAAGACTAGGATTAAGGTGTAGGTGTTCACAAACCTGCAATAATTAGGCATAGAATATTTTTGTTTTGTTCATTCATGTAATATATTTAAATAGGGATGGTGCATTTTTGTGTGTATGGTTTAGTTTTACCTTGTTAGGCATAAACATGATTTTATCATTAATTGTGTTTAACTATTATGTATGATTAAAGCATTGCTTCCAGGTGTCAGGTTGACAAGAGGTAGTCTGTGGCAGTTAGTTTTCTGTCTACCTGCACTTGTATAGGGGCAGATTCCACCTGGTCAATCAGGTCAAAACCAGATGGTGCCTACTGAGAAGTGTGATATTTTTATAAGAGAGTTACTGGGGACCCCTCCCCCTGTCTGTATTTTCACCTTCCTGCTTGCCCGGTCTCTATGCCTGCCATTAGGAGCAGCCCCATGTGAGCTGCTTGACCCTGAGAATTGTGAGAACCCTTCCATGTTTCTACTCAACTTGGATCCACATAATTACACTCATAAGCATCATGATTATCCTGTGATTGTCCTGAATCCCGCTTCATCCTTCTAGGTCATTGACCTGCAGCTACTTGAATCTGAAGAGGGCTCTGGCTAGCATCAGGCCCGTGTCTGGAACTGCAGTAGGCTGGGGAACCTCTTTTGGATTTAAAGCTTTTATATATACATATATATGTGCATTATGTGTATAAAATGTGAATAAAACCTTCGTATTATTTTAGAACATATACACCATATTAGGCTGGATTGTCCATGGGGGACATATGTGTCTGTGTGTGTGTGTGTGTGTGTGTGTGTAGAGAGAGAGAAGTTTTGTTTGAAAATAATATAAAGGTTTTATTAATATTTTATGCACCTACTTTTGACCTTTTATATAAATGGATACATTCGCAGAAAAATAAACTTGCTGATACTGACCACAGAAACCATTCAGCAGTGGATTTCTGACAAGGTGTCAGACTGGGTAGACATGCTTCCCAGACCGTGTATTGCAGAGAGAGGCGAGACTAACTGAAGAAGTTAGGGATGATGCTTCCGGAGCCCTGAGCTTCAGAAGAAAGGATGGAGAAGTGGTGTGAAGACCAATGAGCAGAAGAAGCTGAACTAAATGGCGCGTCAGAAGACCTAAGGAACAGGTGAATTGTCAGCTGGCAAGACACCACATGGCTACTTTGAACTCATGCCAGTCACGTTCTGACAGAGATAGCAACCTGGTAATCCACTTTGCCCACAGCATGAGTGCACAAATCAGCGGGTGGGGACCAGAAAAATGCATGTTTCCGCTTGTTTCCCAAACCCTTCTGAGGACCACAAACCAGGCCAGCCAATACCACCAGTGCCTGAGAGTCGGTGGTAAGGTGCTGTTCAGTTTGACCTATGAAGGCCTGGTAGAGGTGGGACAAATAAAGGGTCCAGATTCGAAAGCCAAAAATGTTCAAAAGTCATGGCAGGCCTTCTTACTTCTACCGAAGTTCAGTCAGGATCTAGAGGTCTGGCGTTCCAGGTGAGGTAATATGTCTTAGAACTCCTTGGTAGCCCCATTAACTACAAGGACAACAATGGGTGTGGATGGGTTTTCGCCCTGTATTAAGGTGGGTTCTTAAAGATGCCATCAAGGAAACAAAGTAAGAAAAAGAGCAATGAAAAGTTAAAGACATTCTTAGAAACTCGTTTAAAATGAAGAATTTTAAAAGGCTAAGAGTTTTGTTGTAAATTTTTCTCTGTCTAGAGCCTCAAATTAAGAATGGAGTGTGATAATTGAATAAGGTCAAGAAGAAAGTGACTTAATTTGCAGTTATGAAAGCAGTAGGGACAGGCATCTTGTCAGTGAGTGTGTTAATCACGACGATAATCTAGTAGCGATGCTTGGCTGTAAAATTGCTTTCTTTCCAAGTCTTTAATATGTATAACATATAGAAGCCTAGGGAAGCATTAATTTGACTCTATTTATAATCTGAGGTGGCAGGTGGGGGTAAAACATAATATATTAATTTACTACTCTTTGATGGTTCTTTTACATACGTTAAAATATTTCATTGTTAAAACATCTCCATGAAGGAGGTATTAATATGCTTTTACTTGTAATTACAAAATTGAGACTAAAGAAACAAGTGAATTGTTCAAAGCCTAACAGTTATTAAGGTTATGGACAAAGATTTAAATTTAGTTACTTCTGATTCTGAAGTTGGTGTAGCTGCCTCTATGTACGTGTCTCCTACTGTTATGTTCATTTATGAATCATTACTTCTAAATAAATAAAAACAGCATAGCATAGCACTGCTTTATATTGTCCAGATTCAAAACTTTACATAGAAATCACAACTATAGTTCATTAATCTATTCCTTAGTTCTTAATTCTTTTGTTTCTGCCACAAAAGTGTAAAAGTGAGGTAGTAACTACAAGGGGACTGGGACATAACTTTGATAGCCTTAAGTTTCAATTGTATTTTTTCAATAGTAAGATAATGGGAATCAGGGGGAGTTTAGCATTGGTGAAGATTACAGAATCAGGCACTTATTATTCTTGTAATTCAGATATATCTGGCTTATCTGATTACTCTAGTTTTCTTTTATGCCCTGTACAGAATGAGGCAAGCCAAGACCTCAGTGACTCTCTTGTAAAACAAAAAAGTGTATTTTCCATATTGGGTTCTTGTAAGCAACTGATATCATCTGCAGTAATATACAACTTAGTTTGAAATTGTTTTCTGGAGAAAATATTGTACCAGAAGTATGGAGTTTTACTATTTTTTTTACAGTTTTATTTACATCAGCACTCTGTGATGGGTTTATACATTTTATAAAGTCACTAGGCTGTGAGGTTCTATTTGGTATATATAATTTCAATTGTTATTAAAATTATTTCCTGAGTTTCCTAGATAACTATGTCCCCTTCTGTGACTAATCCTATACATAAACTTCATATTTCCAGATTCCTATAATTTCCTTTGAACAAATATTAGGATGTAACATATTTTATTTCTTTTGAGTCATCTACCAACTGTAAAAGTCTACCAATTGTAACAATCTTTCTTATATATTTTCTTGAATTTATATTTCTCAATCAAGCAAATCAATGTGTATGTTAATTGTTTACCAAATACAGCAGAAAATGGATATTTCATGTTTGGCAGTTGCTGATTATTTGACTAAGAGAACCCTTTGCCACAGAAAATGAAATCAAGAGGAGGAACCCTGCCTGGTATGCCCAATAATCCAATCTCTGGACACACGTCTTTACGAGAAAGTATATTTATTTCAAACTGCTAAGCAAGGAGTTGGGAGAGGGCAGTTCCTGAGATCTTTGTGAATAACTGGGTGTGTTGGACCAGAGAAACAAATCCAGAGACACTCACATGTGTGTAAGACAGAGCTTTATATCAAAGGGTAATTGTACACCGAGAAAACATCCTAGCCATTCCAGATCAAGTCCATAAATTGAATATTAGCTCATATGTCTAATACTCGTCCATAAACTTCTCTTCAGACTCACATTGCTACTTGCAGTGATGCCGAGTGCAGGCAGGTCCCAGGCCAGTGGGTGACGACTCTTGTGGATGCGGTGCCAGTGTGTCTCTGCAGGTCTCCATTGGATGGCTCACTCAGATTTCAGCTTAACTGCACATGGCTTGTTCACAGGAAGATGAGGGCAGAGAGGAAGAGAGGGCGTTCCCAGAATCCTCATGAGAAGGTCACTTCATTTGGTTGTGACCTTCTCATGAGGATTCTATCAAGGTGACATGAAATTATGTAACTACCATACTGGGCTTTGGCACTCTTGTGGGCTGGTCAAAATGGGAAGCTGTACGTGGTCAGACATCCTTTTTCTAGAAATCTCTGTGTTATGCATTGAGGTGACAGGGAGGATTGAGACCTTGGGGTGTCATGGTTATGCATTGGCTGCTAAACCACAAGCTCTGAGGTTACCTGCTAGAAAAAGGGTTACCTGCTGTCTGTTCCCATCGAGAGTTATAATCGCAGATACTCATAAGGGGAGTTCTCTGCCCTGTCCTATCAGGTCACTCTGAGTTGCCATTGACTCCATGGCAGGTGAGTTTGAGGATTTCTTTCTTTTTTGGGGGGGAACATGTGTGTTCTGGTGTTGGCTAAGAATCTTGAAAGTACCATAGACCGCCAAAGAAGAAACAGACCTGTTTTGCATGAAATACAGCCAGAATGCTCCTTAGAGGCAAGGATGGATAGACTTCATCTCACATACTTGGATATGTTTGTGAGAGAGAAGTCCTCTGAGAAAGGCATAAGTCTTGATATAAAGACAGTGAAACAGACTGACACATGGCTGCAGCCAGGGCTCAAACAATTGTGGGGATGGCACAGGACCAGGTGGTGTTTCTGTGGTCCGTATGTTTGCTATGAATCAGAAGTGTCCGGGTGGTCCCTAAGAACAACAACAGGGACCATGTGTAGCAGTGGCACACCTTGTGTCCCCCAAATACCAGTCTAACTCTATTGGTGGCGGATTTTATACTGGATGTATACGTTAAGGTCATTTATAAGACATGGCCAGATGAGACTGTAGAGGTGGATAAGTTCCAAGTCTGTGGGTGAGATGTCAGTGTGGTACCGTATATACTCATGTATAAACTGAGTGTTCCAGCACATTTTAAATGCGGTTTTAATGGTAAAATTAGGTGCCTTGGCTGATATTTGGGTCGGCTTATACTCGAGTATATACGGTAGGTACATTATCTGCTGTCAGTTTGGGACTTGAGAGGATTAAGAGTGAAGGGGTGGGACTAGTTTGTCAATCAGGTCATAGCCAATGAGGCCTCTGTGGGCATGGCCTTTTCCTAAGGATTCTGGGAACCCCTGTATTTCTTCCCTGGAGGCAGGAGACACACTTTCTCTCTGCTCACTCCTTTGGAGACTCTCTCTTGGCTCACTCCTTGAGAGACTCTCTGCTGTCAAGGCTGACTTCTTGTGAGACATCCCTGAGGAGAAGCCACATGGACCTACTCTGATGCAGCCCTGGTGCAGGAGAACCCATGTGGAGACCCCTGAAAGCGCTGAGATGCTCACACCACGCCTGGATCCAAAGACTTTCTACCCACTGGCCTGTGTTCATCCTGCATTCGGCATCATTGCATGTGTTTTGTGAGTTAGAAGAAGACTTTATAGCTTGGTTTTGGACATATGGGCTAATATCGAACTTATGGACTTTTTCCGGACAGGGCTGGGATATTTTCTCAATGTTCAATTCCTCTTGTATATAAACCTCTTTCTTATATGCATTTGAGTTTCTATGGCTTTGTCTCTCTAGTCTACCCAGACTAACACAGTCAGGTTGTAGTCTTCTGCTGATTCACACATCTGAAAGCCTACGATCAGCAGGTCAAAGAGCAGACTTTGGTCTGCAGGTGTGGACGAATCCAAGATTGAAAGGTGGATGACTGGGTACTGATCTCTCCCATAATTGTTAGGCATTACAGAAAAGCTCTGGCTCAAAACCAAAGAACTGTTTATTAATGAGCCAAAATCAGGACCCAGATCCAACAAGAACTAAGCAAACTCTCCCACGTGTCTACTTACGTTGGGTACAGGCCAGAGACTTGACATCTCTTCAGAGAGGATTTCTATTTTACTGTCAAAACACACATTCATGACCTGGCAGAGCTGATATAAAACCTTAACTGTCACACTGTGCCTAATGGTGGTTATTGAAAATCTTGAAAGCGATTTCTACAAGTTGAGATTTCTTCATACTAAGTCCCCTTCTACTACAATTCTGAAGGCCTGATCTTGATTCAACTTTAATAAGTGGTGCTTGTGATATATTTCCTGAATAACTAAAATATACCAGAATTTTCTGGATGCATTCCAAGGGGTTTAATTCTTTACTTGTTTGATTACCCATTCTTTAAGCAGCACACATTTAATCAAAGCTAGGTCAAAACCAGAAAACAAGAATTATTTCCAAATATAGAACCTGATCAGGACTCAAGCCACGCCTGTCTGGGGTGAAAGAGATAATGGATATCCTTCTTGGGCTCCAACTCAAAAATGGGTTCAAGGAGATTTCTATAGTCTAGTCAAGGATAAATCTCCAATGTATCACATAAATGGTGGGATTCAAGTAAACTAACAATTAGTGCACTGCCCTAATGACTTTTAATTATACAAAATCTATTTAATGAAAGATAGTTCATTATTTCATACAGTTAATACTTACATAAGAACAATAAAAGAGGCACACAGAGCTAGGTTGTTATAAAATTTTGAATGTATTATTGAAAAATATTAAATAGTACCTGACAAATAATTAAATTGTAATTTAAGATATTTTCATATTGCTTCTTTAATAGCGTCCTCATTTGCAATATTCTTCACTTTTATACAACCATCATCAGCTGTGTGATTTATCCTTAACCGTCTTTTCACTGTAGAGATAGGATTCCATTCTGTTAATGGTACGCCAATTAGACAATAGTCGTTTTAATTGATATACTATAAACAGGCAACTTCTGTTTTCTAAACATTATGTTCATCTTCGAAAAGCTACCTGTTTCTGCTGAGCTCACACCAATTATTGTGACAATATATTTTGCTCTGTGAACCCTTTCAGGAATTGCATAATTCCCTCACAATGTCTCATGGGAATTAGAGGTGTAACATAATGCTGAAATGAAGGACCACGTGTCGCCCTCTGGTTGGTTTGTTTCTCTTTATGCTACATGTTTCCTGAAGTAAGAAACACAAGGGAATAAAAAATGCAGCATTTTATCAAAAGCATAATGAGTTTTATACAATGAATAAACAAATGTTACAAGCATAGTTCTGTCTATTTTTTATAAGTATGGATGGAATGAGCAGAAGGAGAAAATAAATGTGTCATTTCCGCATCGAGTGACAGATTACAAGTTTTTCTCTTCGAGAGACCCCTGATCGCACATGCCATTTAAAAACCAGTTCCACAACTCAACGGCAGCAACAAATGGGGACCGGTCCTCCTGGAGTGGTGTGGACTGGCTGAATGAACTACATCCCTGGCATCACAGTCACGTCTGTTGCAGCACCATGAATCCCTATGAGATTTTAAATGGGTGACTCTTAAGACAAAATGACTTACCCAAATGTGGTAGTTATATCATCTGGTGTCAGTTTGAGACTTGAGAGGATTAAGAGTGAAGGGGTGGAGTCTAGTCTGTCCGTTAATTGGATCATAGCCAATGAGGCCTCTGTGTGGGCATGACCTTCCCCTGAGAATTCTAGGAACTCCTGTGTTTCCTTCTTGGAGGCGGGAGAATTTCTTTCGCTACTCACTCCCTTGGAGATACTCTACTGAGAAGATGCATGGTGATACACCCTGGGAATTGAAGAAGCCAAATGGACCTACCCTGATGCTGCCTTGGGAAATGGAGGAGCTACGTGGAGACCCCGCCAGCGCTGAGATGCTTGCAATGCTACTGGATTCAAAGACTTTCTATCCACTGGCCTGTGATCATCATGCGTCCGACATCATTGCATGTGTTTTGTGAGTTTGAAAAGGATTTTATAGATTGGTATTGGGCAATATGGACTAATATCAGACTTATGGACTTGGACTGAACTGAGTTGGGATACTTTCTCAATGTCTAATTACCCTTTATATAAAACTCACTCTTATACACATACGAGTTTCTATGGATTTGTTTTTCTAGTCAACCCAGACTGACACACCAAAAGTCATCTTTATTCAGGCTAGTTTTGGATTCTCAAAACATGTTGTGTTTCAGACTGTAGACTGCCTCATTTTCAGATGGAAAACTCACCTGTTTCTCCTGAACAGAGGGATGACTTACTTTTCACACTATGATTTGGTATGCATTCATTGATCTTGTCCCATGTTCAGAAAAATGGCATCTTGCATGATCAGTAGGGAAGTTTTCATAGGGGATATATCTTAAAGTCATCATTAAAACATAGCTCGTTCCAACTGTGCAGGCTTGCTGGGCAAGGAATGGATAGAGCCAATTTGAGCTGGTCCTAATAGCCACTGTTTCACCAAACAACTTGGATAAAGTGAGTTTAAACCTATCTGAGCTGGCTTCACTGTCAAGTTGATTGCAACTGATAGCGACCTTACAGGACAGAGTAAAACTGTCCCCTAGGGTGTCCTATGCTGTAAACCTTTAGGGAAACATGATACCACCTTTTCCACCTGTGGAATAGCTGGTAGATAGGAACTTCCAACCTTTCTTTTGGTTAGCAGTCATGTGCACCAGTTCTCAGTGGCTAAATGTTAGAAGTAGATGCAAGAAGCTTGAAGGATTTTTTTCCCTAAGTCCCTAGGTATTTTTTAAATGTTACTTTAGAACTTATGCTATAGTTAAAATTTCTAGTTTATCTTCATAATTCCTACTTTATTAACTCTTGTTCTAAAAAGGCAACTATCATGGAGAGAGTATTGCTCACTTTCTTTAGGGCATAAAGATATAAATCAAAAATGATTCTCAAGAGAAAATGTTAATTCTCACACTTATTAAGGCATGGCTTAACGTTTATATCACTTGAGTATTTTGTATTAGATTTTAGTGGCAAAATATGACAAATATTTTCATGAATAAATTAAAAATATATAATATTTACTAGTGAATGCTTGCTTATATAGAATATTTACATAATAAGGTAAATGCATATTTAACATGTTTAAAAGCTTTCAATTGCATGCAGAATTTATAAGTAGATCCAATATGTTCGGTGGTTTAATGACAACATATGGTAAGTACAATGTCATTGAGGTTGTCATTTCTTAGCAGTTTTACTACCACATAATTCACGTGTCACACAGTTTAATAATTCAATCATATTAAAGAATAGTGGTGTAATCACCACCACAATCAATTCAGAACATTTTCTTCTTTCTTGTATTCATCGTTGTTAGGCCCCACATTCCCACTGACCCTCCCGCCATGACCCTACATAATTATTAATGTAGTTACTCTCTCTATAGATTTACCTGTCCTGGGTTTTATATACAGAAAATCATACAAAATAAAAATAAAAGACAAACAATAACAAATGCAAACAACCATGACAAAAGAGGGAAAAATTTTGATCCAAAAAAGCAGAAACTATTAAAAACTGAAACAACCTTAAAATGGGTCAAAAGGGAGATCAAATGATAAAGTGTTACGTTTAACCTAACTACATCTACAATAATTGACTTTAGGTTCTATGTGTCTGATAATAAGGCTATGGTCAGCGGGTTTTCATAGAAGGCTTAATCCTTGCAAATGGATTTTGGCATCCAATGTCATCCATAATCTTCTGCAACTGGGTAGTCAGAATTTAAGCTCTTATATCTCCCTGCCTCTGGATTTCAATATTATTATTTGTAACCCTTGGATCACACAGCCTGGTGTACACCTTCCATGTGGATTTAGTTTGTCTTTCACTTAGATTTTTTTGTTTTAAAACAAGCCTTTAAGACCTCAGATGCTGTTCTTTCTGATAGCTGGGCACCATTTGCTTTCTTCCTCACACTTTTCTGTAGCACCCACATCTTCAGTGATTCCTTCTTGAGGGTGGTATCCAGTAAGACAATGTCATAAAAATGGATTGTTCTTAGATTAGGGCTAGAATTAAGAGAGAACCGCAAGTACATTCATATAACTATGGTTTATATGTATATATATCTGGTTCATTGTAGAGATATCATTTTATAATTGAGAACAATTATAAATCATCCACATGGGGCATAAAGCAATTCTATTGAAAGTGTCATTAATTTAGCCAATGATATAGAATATAAAGCACTGTTGAGAAAGGAAATTTTACATGTACAGGCCTGCCTTTCATACCGCAATACATGAATTGTTGACTTGTACCGATTAAAAGCATGAGTTACGGGACACAACCAATAACTGTTGGATAAAGGGCAAAGTTTTCAATAACACCCATTTGCAAGAGCAGAACCCAGCCTGCCAGACTAACACATCATAAAAAAACAAAGAAAGTACAACAATAGTAAATACATGGTGATTCCAGACTGCCTTCCTGGAGCACCTTCAAAACAAGCAAGGGATCCTAACTAAAGTCCAGTGAGCAGCAATTCCAAATTCTTGAGCTAGTGGTCTGCTTCTTACACTAAGGCAGTCCAGCCTTCAACCTAGGGAGGATGTCAGGTTCTTCAATGTACTACAGGTTATTTTAAGTGAAAGCTCAGTTCGCTTAGTGGATTTCCCCATTGAGTCCTTCTGGTGTGGCCCATCAAGGATGCTGTGAGCCTGGAAAGAACAGACTCTAGAGTCCTACTTGTCTATAACATTCAACTTGGGTCTCCAAGGTTTGGAGAAAAACTAGATGGAAAGTGTCCCATTGGTTATATAATACTGGGTAAATTCTCCCCTTGGGGTTCTATATAATCATTGTTACGCATTTTTCACAATGTCAGGTGGTCCCACCCAGTCTTTGCACCAACAGAATTGTAATCACCTTCTCTGAGACAGACTTGTCCACCTCCAACATGCCTTGACTTGAATGCCAGTAATCATTCTTTTAAAAGAATTGGTGATTTGGCATAACCTCAGAATAATGTATGACAGCAACTGATTGGCATTCTCCTTCTCCCTCTACTTTGAGAAACTGACCCCCGCTGAGGCAAAATCTCCCGTGATCAAGTGATTTTTTTAAGATGTACAAATAAAGGCGGTGTACAAATAAAGATGTACAAATAAAGGGAGATTAAGATGGACAAATAAAGGGGACTTCGTGGTCAATAGGCAGGTTCCTTACTTGTTGCTTAGGAGACAGGATTAGAAGATCATACGACCTAAGACCAAAAGCCTGCCTTGGTCTTGGTGTTTATTCTTACAGTAGGGAACTCATAAGTCATTTGACATTTTGCAATTCATTGATTTCATTCAGCATAAAGGTTTCTATGTCCTTTCTTGTCACGGGGTGTTTCATTGATTTTTTTTGTTTGTATTTTTGAAGGAATACAGAGGATGCCATTGTGTGTATGTATCAGAGTTTCTTTATTCTACCGATGGGCATTTGGGATATTCCCACTTCCTTGGAAATGTAAACGGTGTTGCTATGGACCTGAGAGAGCATACATCTGTGTTGTCTTTTACCTCTTTGGAGTATATTCCCAGTAGAGGTATGGCGGTCTTCTGGTATTTCTCTTCCTAGTTGCTTTAGGTACCACTTATAATACTTTTCACAATGGTTATTTATACGTATTTGCAAGCCCACAAGAAGCAAAAAAAAGTTTCAATCCCTCTCAACCCTCCCCAGCATTTGCTGTAAAGTTTTTTTTTTTTTTTTGAAATTGGGCTTTCATTGTGGGTGTAAGGTGGTATTGTTGTTCTGATTTGCATCATCTGGATGACTAGTGATTGTGACCATGCTCCCATGTGTCACCTTTGTGAATTGTCAATTCATGTATTTCACCTCCTTTAAATTGGATTATTTTCTTTCTTCAAGTGATGCAGAATTTTATAGATTTTAGAAATTATTCCCTTGTCTGTTTTGTCATCGCTAAAGATTTTTTTCCCCATTCCGTTGGCTCTAATTTCACTCTTTGATGAAGTCATTTGATGTGCATTTTTCCCCAATAGGTCCCAATCATCACATCTGTTTTCCGTTCTGTGTGCTGCATCTTTTATATTTAGTAGTATATGTATTCCTGCAATAGGGACCTTAAATTCATCCCAATTTTCTCACTGACAAGCCAGCCCTATAGCTCTGGGGTTAGTGTTTAGGTCTCTAATTCATCCTGAGTTCGTTTTGTGCATGGTTGAGGCATAACCCCCTTTCATTTTTATTCTGTATCATTTTCTATGTGTTTCCTTTATCCTTTAGCTCTGTTTTTTCCCAAGTAAAGTGGATTTTTTAACGTTCCAAAGAGACTAGTGAATTGATTTCTCCATCCTTTAAGGGGAAATCAGACTGACAATGAACAACTTTCTTTGGCGACATATAAAGCACCTTATAAACATTGCCTCATTAATCCTTATACCAATAATGGGGAAACATTAATGTCCCAGTATTTCAAGTGAGACAAAAATCAAGAGATCTTGTTTCAAATCACGTGCTAACTCAGCGATCAAGTCTATCATAGAATTTTGTCTTTTGTTTCTGTTGCCAACGAGCACTGCTGTCACCTGGGCATTCTGATATCAAAGTAAGAGAGAGGTCTTCGGAACAGTCACTGATTATTAAGAAGTTATCAAGGAAACACAAGGACAGTAATGCTAACTTTTGGCTTCCATGGAGTCAAAGGGACAAGACTTAACCTTGGCAAAGGAGCCCCCACAAGTAAAGAGGAAGGAACTGTAGGAGCAGATCACAGTGGCATCCAAGAGTTAATCAAACATGAGATCTTTGGGTACATTACAATAAAAATTATACAAGAAAAATACTTAGAATTATTTTGATGGAGACTTTAGGCATGAGATAAATCTGGAGAAGTGGAAAATACTCAAATATTTGACAAGATAATCATAAAGGATTGTAATGAAGTAGAGAATCTATCAGTGTTTGAAGAAATTAATGTGTCTGTTTGGAAAGCTCCCTGATGAATTTGTTTGCAAATAGATGAATTGGATATATACATATGCTGAAAAGAGATGGGGATGACCGATGATGACAGTAGAAATACTCGATGGCGTTCGTTTCACCTTAGTAGAGCTACAACCTGGCTAATATCTCATTGCACACAGTAAATTGGTTACTATTGCTACTTATATTTTAGAGATGAGACAGCTGAGCCACAGGGAAGTTAAGCAACTTAATTAATTATGTGTTAATCATGTTAGTCAAGTTAATCATATGTAGAAAGATAGTATGAACTTATGAGAACTATTTCTGAAAGATAAAGTTCAGAAGCTGTCCAGATTTTTAATAAATAAAAGAAGTACTAATAATCAAAAAGGCAAATCATGTGGAGAAAGAAGAGAAAGAGAATGGCCAAATCTTTTTGGGAAGATGGAAGAAAAAAAAGGAAGTTCTTAACCTGAGCTAAGGGAATCAGATAGATAACTGATATAAAACTAAATCCAACCTATTGTTATCTAATTTGGACTAGCCACCCTATGTCAATTTGTACAGGAATGGGCAGCTGGTTGGTTTGATCAGCTGAGCTTATCTACTTCACAGTGTCACCAGTGATCCTTAACTGTTATAAAGGACCTGGCCAATAGTGGCTCCTTAATATTTCTGTCTAACCAAACTCATCGCCATTGAGTGGATTCCAACTTAGAGACACCCCAGAAGACAAGTTGGAATTGCCCTTGTGAGTCTCCCTGATTGCCACTCTTTATGAGAGCCCTATCTTTCTCCCAGTGGAGCAGCTGGTAAGGTTTTGAACTGATGACCTTATAGATCGCAACCTGAATTGTAAACACAATGCCACCAGGGGTGCTAATATTTATGTATATTTCTTTCTAAACAATTAACTCACTGCTATTGATTGATTCCAACTCATTGCAACCCTACTGGACAGAGTGGAACTACTCCTGTGGGCTTCTGTGGCTGTAAATATTTAAGAGTATGGAAAGCCTCATCTTTCTTGGGTGCAGCAGCTGGTGGGTTTGAACTGCTGTCCTTGTGGTTAGCATCCCACTGTCTAAGCCACAATGCCAGCATCCCAGTGAATTGAAGAGGATGTCACCAGCTAACATAGAAATGCTTACAAAAATAGGTAAAATTCTACAGTGTCTAAAAGACTGCCACTTTTGAATGTACTTAATTGTCCATTAGGGCCCCTGGTGGCATGGTGCTTACAATTTGGGCTTCCATCGAGCAGGCCATCAGTTCCTAGCCACCAGCTGCCCACTGGAGAAAGACAGGGCTCTCCTAAAGAGTGACAACCAAGGAGACTCACAGAACGAGGGGACAAAGCTAGCTCGGGGGAAATCTTGAAAGGGAATGGTCACAGTCTCTGGAATGTCCAACCTGTTGCCATAAGCAAGTCTGATAGATTTAGGACCTTTTTAGCCAGAGCTAGGATCGCAGTCCATGCTAGGACAAAGTACATTATAGTATCAATTTTCTTTCATTCAGTGGGCTATTTATTGTCATAGATGAGGGCACTCGAATGCCTTCTTGGGCAGAGTTCAGCCCTAGAAAATGGGTCCTGAAAAGAGTTCCGCAGATTGGTTGGGTACCAGAGATTAGGGCATAGAGCCAATCAGGGACTAGCCAGGACAAAATGTATATAGCGGATTTATAGCTCAATTTCACATATACTGAGATAGATTACACATTTAAGTTATCAGATGAGGAGATCTCACTATTTAGGAGGGGAGGAAATCTCTAAAATCTCAGGCTAGGCTCTCAAACCCAATCTATGGGCTAGCCATGGCTCTGAGCCTGTGTGCTATATTAACTGGTATTCTGGGTTCTAGTACTCATTGCATGGAAGAGCTATATAGAACTCACAGATTCAAGGATTTTTTTTAAAGGACGTGACCATGCAATGTGATAAAGCAAGTGAGAAATGTCCAAGACACAAAGTCTTCCATCAGGACATGTTACAAAGTTTGTTCTGGGCTGCTGCCTCAACCCAAAAACGTTCAGCTCAAGTTCTGTGGGTCAGCCAACCCAGTCCCTGAATTAAGTATCCAGAGGCAGTCTACTCCTGTAAGCCTCAGCACAAAGGGACTCAGCTCTACTTTATTATGTCAGCAAGCCCAGCTCCCCCAAATAACAGAGACCCCCCCCCCACTCTACAATCCAGTCTCCTGCCCTAACCTTTGTATGCTCCATGGGCTAGGAAGTCCACCGCTCACTCGTGCTGTGGCTTCTGGCTTTGCTGCTGCTGCTGCTACTGCTACTGCTACTGCTCTGCTCTGATGGTACAGCTGCCTGCTGAATCCAGAAGGTTCGCTCCACAGGGGTCCAGGGGCCAGAGGACACTGCTCTCTTGCTTCTTGCTAGTGGTGAGGTTCTCCCCTTCTCTGTCTCAGAGGGCTCATTTTATGTGCAGCAAAAAAGCATTTCAGTGCATCTGTTCACAATTACATGTGAATCCTATCGGTATCTTCCCCCGTCTTCTTTCTAGACTCATGCAGGAAAAAGTGGGAGTTAGAAACTTCGACTAAAAAAGTCACATTGAACAATTCACTGCCCCTTCATACGTAGGTAGTACACCTTCCTTAGTACGTGCGTTGATTTGGATATTATTGCAGTCTCTACACCGAGTAGGGAATAGATAATGTAGTCTAATTATATGATGCTGAAGAAAGCACTCAACAACCAACCATTGTATTATGCTCCTGGGTTTTGTGGGGACGGTTGTTATCTCCTTAATGCTAGTTGAGGCTGGTTGAGAAACCCGAGAGCTGGAAGTGATTCCTGGATGGTTGGAAAGTCGTTTAGAGGCCTGTGTACACACAGATCCAGGATTACAGCGTTCACTATCAATTACCACTCATTGCGAAGACCAAGGTCCTCAAAACGACCACCAGGTAAAATCATGATCAGTGAAGAAGAGATTGCAATCGTCAAGGATTTTGTTTTGCTTGGAACCACAATCAGTGCTTGTGGAAACATCAGTCAAGAGATTAAAAAATGTGTCTGATCAGGTAACTCTCTTTAGAGTGTTGAAAAGCAAGGATGTTTCTTTAGGGACCAAGGTCCAGCAGCCTCAAGCTGTGGCATTTTCCTTTGCTCCATATTACGCGACAGTTGGGTATGAAATAAGGGAGACTGAAGAAGTCATTTGAATTGCGGTGCTGGGGAAGAATATTCAAAGCACCACAGAGCACTGAAAGGAATACAGATCTGTCTCGGAAGAAGCAAGGCCAGAGTATTCCTTAGAGGCAAGGATACTGGATTTAAGACTCTTACATACCGTGGACATGTCAGAGGACACCAGTCTGTGGGAAACAAAGATTTTTCCCAAGTTGTCTTCCCCAAATATATGCAAACCCAAGACTTTGCTTGCTACATATGGTAAATGACAGTACACTAGGAGGTCAGTGAAAGTAGGTCAGGGGTTATTCTCCTTAAGGGTATCTAGAGCACCCAGATTGTATAATCTGCCCCCTCTCAAGTAGGGCCCACTCCCTTCTGATATTATTCTCGAAGGAGGGCTCGATGGCAATCCCAGGACCACTCAATGATGACTAAGGTTAGGCTACTATATTGAATCTAGGGTAAGGTGACCAGATTTTAACATTAGTAAAGCAGGACACCATTGATGGGGGGGAGGAGGGGGGTTCTTGATTAAAAATTTAGTTTATATGGAGCAACAAAAATTTTCATAGATTGCAAAAATAGTATTGTAATATATTTTTAAAATTTCAATGTAAGTACAATTTACAAATGTAATACATTAAAATTATGTATAGTATTATTTTATTCTTTCGCATATTTCTCATTTGAGTGAATTATTTTTAGTAGATTGCTGTCGTTGTTTAAAAGGTCATGAAATTTTTCACAAGAATTTGTTAAATTATATTTAACACATAAAATAACTTTCAATGTCTCAACACTTAATTGTGATTTTTCTGATGTTTACACTTTATTTACCGTAGAAAAATGCGTTCAGTCGCAGCATTAGTTCCTGGTAAGGACAGCGCGCATTCCACAATTTTTAGTGCATTATTGTATGGCACATGGTTTGTTTCAAAATGATGAAACATTTCTAACCATTTGTTCTCTATTGTGACTTTTGCTGATGCCCAAGATTTAACCTTTTCCTTATCAATATTTTTTAAAATAATGATACCTCATTAAAAAGATCATTTTAGGAAATATTACTTTTTGGAAATTTTTTAGTAATATGATCGATTGAGTTTTTGCAAATCATTCCAATTAAGTTCTTGTTTTAATGTAACCCAATAAAAATGTTCAATATCATTATAATGTACCGTCCACTCTTCTAAATAATCTATGTAGTTACTATAGAACTTTTTAATGTGATTCATGATTTCTGCATGATTTATTGTACCTTGTTCTTCTAGCTGGCTTATACTATTATGGATAGTTAATGGAAGAAAATTATTTTCTAATTGCTCATGACACTGAAATTTTAAATTATTAACTTCATTTGCTACTTCGATTACCAAAATTTTGTCACCTTCAATAAGTTTTATTGCATTTTGAAAAAGAGCTGCTTGATTGTGTACAAACTCTAGCCAAATTTTTGAAGATTCTTTTTCAAAAAACTCTTTTAAAATTCTAGGACATTTATTCTGTCATAGAAAGTAGGATTTCGAAGGATCGTATATTTTCAAAATTCTTTTGATGACTGGCCAAAGAGCTAACCAGCGCGTTTTACTGTACCCAAGTATTTTCTAATATTAGACTTCCGTAGTTTCACAAAATTCTTTAAGCATTTCAACGTGCACAGTGTATATATAGAAATAAAAATATATTTTAATAACAATATTTCCCACATCTTCGGGCAACAAATCAGCCGCTGTTTGAAAAGTATTATGTATTATGTGCACTGCACAACCAACACCAAAAAAGTTTGATCAAGGTTTTTGTTTAATTTATTAAAAATATTATTTGTACCTCTTCTTGCTTTTCCTCCAAAATTTGCATCCGTGTTGTCTGCACAATATGCAATCATTTTATGTTTAAAATTTTTTCCCAAAATATTAATAATGGAACTGAAAATTATTTCAGAAGTTTTGCCCGCCACAGAAATGAAATCTAAAATTCTAATTTTTATTCCAGTTTCTGAATAAAAAAATCTAATAATGGTTAGAAATAACTTTAAATCGTTATGATTCGATGCATCAGAATATATGGATATAAAATTAATTTTTTTCTAGATTTTTGTTTAATTCTGAAAATGCATTTGGAGAAAGCACATTACATACAATTGCTTCAGATTTTGTTCTAGCATAGGCAAACTTTTGTTGATTAACACTTTGACAACTTGTGATGTACAGTCCATAGATCTGAAGGAATAATTGTGATTAATAGCATGAAAAGACATAAGTCCTTCTGCTAATGCTAATTTCTTTTCTTTGTCTCCACAAGTTGTTTTTGAAAAAAAAATCCTGTATTTTGGAGGAAGATGCAGCAGTATTTAAATATCTTTTATCTTTCTGTTCTCCAAGTGCTTTGAAATATCATTCTTTCCGCCTGCAAAACAGAAAATTCACCATTACATTTCTCACACTCTACCATGTAATCACTTTTGGTATTTCTAATAAAAGGAAACTTACTTCTTAGATCATTGTTGAATTTGCATCCTCTTTTCTTACACATTATGTTAAAAATCTAAAAAAATAATTTAAAATTATATTAAAATTATTATATACATATTGCTTAAAAACACAGCAAGTAGGTACATAATTATATGAACATATTTTATAGTTAGTTTATGAATTAATTTGATTGTTTAAAGTAACTATATTTTAAAAATTATTTTAAATTTAATCCTATATATTCTTATTTTACCATAGGAGTGAGTTCAATTCCAGATGTAAAAGATGGCTAGGGGCTATAGTCTGGTGGGGCCCACCGGTTAATTATATAGAAATGTAAACCAGAATGCCAAATATTTGTATGGCCCAGAGGTGATACTTATGTATGTCTACATGTATTCCTTAATAATACTGACATAGATTTGTTGTTTTACACTCTCTAATATAGAGTATTTTTTACCTTGTTCATAGCTATGATTCATTATTTTTCATTCTTAAGCAACTACTTAAAATACTCCAGAGCTACTGCTGTTCAATCTCTTATATTAAATTTTTATCTCTAGAAATAGTTCCTTTTTCAGTTGGAATTTTAAGGTTCTTAGAAATAAAGATTAGAGTGTGGAAACATTGCCAATTTAAAAGTGCATCTTAAAATGGGAAGAGTTTCAAAATTGGTTAAGAAGCAGCTCGTATCCTGAAATGGAAAGGGCTATCATATATTACAACATCTACAAGTGAATTTGGCATTCCCTATACAATTCTCCAGGTCTAAGAAATAGAGGACTCTATTTCTATAATGTGTTTGATTTCTTGACCTTTCAAGTAAAGTTAAATTTACTTAGAGTGGTCATCAATGTTCTTTAGACTCTATTCCTAATCTTATTTCCAAACTTATTTTTATGAATATCTTTGAAGCTAACCTTTGCTATAGTGGAATTACACCATGTACATTTCTATAACCATAATCCTCACTTCCTTATTTCTGTACATAGACTTGAGCTGCCCCTTCCATTTGGGACATAGTCCTCTCTCAAGGTCAAAAATCTCACTCAACTCTTAAGGTAGGTGGTGTTTCTGTACCAAGGGAGATAAACAACTCTTTTTTGACAGCTACTAAACAATTTATAATCAAAGCAGTCTGGATACCACGTTTTGCAAAATACTGGTTTATGAACTTTTTCAGGCAAAGTAATAGACACCCCAAAGAGATCCCTATCCTAATCTTCAGGACTAGTGAATATGTTACACTAAATAACAGAGAAGAATTATTTTGAAAATGAAATGTTTGCTGTTGACCTGGATATAAAAAGATTACCATAGATTATCTGTTTTAAAAGATTAAGGAAAAATTCATCTCTGAAAGTTCCAGAGGGACACTGTAAAGATTTGAGAGTCAGAGAAGGACATGTGATGATGGGGCAAGTTACCAATAGACAAGATAAACACGACGTGTGTGTGTGTGTGTGTGTGTGTGTGTGTATCTAGGGAATAAATGTCATACCTTGGCGACAGCGGGAAGGAAGGGGTTATAGAAAGGGGGAACCAATCTCGGGGATCTACATGTAACCTCCTTTCTGCAGGATGGGCAACAGGATAGTGGGTGAGGGGAGTGTAGGATAGGATAGAGTAATAATTTATAAGTTATTAAGGGTTTGTGAGGGAGGTGGGAGTGGGAAGGGAGGGGGAGGGAAAAAGGAAAATGAGGAGCTGATTCCAGGAACCCAAGCGGAAGGCGAATTTTGAGAACGATGAGGGCAACAAATGTATAAATGTGCTTTACTCAATTGATGTATGTATGGATTGTGATAAGAGTTGTATGAGCTCCAATAAAATGATTTATAAAAAAGAAACACACACACACACAACCACATCAAAGATTCTGCGTTGATGACTGGCTGGCATCTGTCTCTCTCCCAGTCCACAGGACCATCTTACAGAATTAATGTGTCTTCAAATGTCCAATTCCTGACAGGGACTGGGTACCCAGTGAAGACGGTAAGCATGGGTTTATTTGCTCACTGAAGAACTCACAGCCTGTGCTGATAGAAGCAGAAATCCGAGTGATTTGATGTGAGAAGACATAGTCCACTGGCTTGGAGTTGGAGGAAAAGGGCTATTCACCAAGAAAGGCAGGAGGCCACCCTCATTCGCTGCCACCAAAGTGGTTCCACTTGTCACCACCCTGTAGGACGACGGGGTCAACCTGCCCCGCGTGTTTGCAAGATTGTAACTCTCTGCAGGAGTAGAAAGCCTCATCTCTCTCCTGTGGACCTGCTGCCCACCAAGCCACCCGGTGGTCTCTAGAAGCTGAAAAAGGAAGGGCTTTCCCACAAAATTTATACTGAAAGCCAACCTCATTACTCCTTTAATCTCCAGACTGAAGGAAAAGGAATCTGTGAGGCTTTTAACTACGAAATTTGTAACAATTTGTTACACTCTTCATAGAAAGCTAATGTATGCACTAAACAAGTACAATCGCCCTTATAAAAGTTCTTTATCTTCCCTTATTAAATTCCAGCTCCCAGTATTAATTTGTTTATACTTCTCTAATAACCACGAATCATTTGTTATAGTTTGTATTGCATTAATACTAAATTTTTTTAGCGAGGAGGCATTTTGTTCTTAGTTTTTATACCTGCTCCAATAGCCAGCAATAGCAATAGCTAATAGCCATTCAATAAATACGTAGTGAAAGAGTGTTAAATTCTTATTTAAAGACTAATTCTTTTGTAGAGCATAATTTCCTTTGTCAGAGTGTGAAGTCATTCTTTCCAAATAGTAGCTACTTTAAAACTAAAGTAAAATAGAAACAAAAAATGAAGAAAGGAAAACTTCCCTTAAAACTTAACTGAAAAGGCCTTTTATAGTAACTTTTAAAGCAACTATAAAATCTTTATTCCTATAAGAGAACTGAAGGCAATATTAGCCTTGTGTTTTACATTAAATTTGATCGTGGGTTGTGGATACTTGACAAAATAAAGGGCAATCGCATATGCATTTTGCTACTGCTATTGTGGTTAAAGAGAGCTTTCTGGCATAGTGGGTCTTGCATTGGCTTGGTAATCAAAAGGTCAGCATTTCAAATCCACCGGCCTGTGTGAACGAGAAAGATCAGGTTTTCTACTCCCCTAAAGATTTCGAGCCTCGGAACCCCCCTGGAGCAGGTCCCCTCTATTGTATGGAGCTTCTTTGAGTCGGAATGAACTAGATGGCAGTGTGTTTAGAGCTGTTAAAACATTTTTGTCTAGACCAAGAGTGCTTTTCAAGTGTGGCCCCAAAGGGTTTCTGCCCTGTTAGCCAGCCAAACTCTTTCTCTCTCTGTTTGAAAAGCTACTATGGGCCAGCTTTGTTTTTCTGTTTGAGTTCTTCAGTTAATATATTCTTGATCAAATATGCTTAAAATATATAATGCTGTGGATTGAATTGTGTCCACCTAAAATGTGTATTAAAATCCTGATCTCTGAACCATAAGTATGACCTATTTGGAAATAGGCTTTATTTATCAAAGAGAGCATACGAGAGTCATGCTGGACCTAAATCTAATCAATTTTGAGTTATATCAGAGCAGAATAAAAATAGAAAGACACACACACGTACACATATGGAAGAGGAGAAGAAGATATCCGGCTGAGCTAGGTGCATTTAAAAGTCTCGGAATCCAATGTTCGCTGGAAGCAATTAGAAACTCATATAGACCGGGAACGAACTTGTGTTAGAGTCATACCTGGAATTCAGCTGCCAGTGTCCTAAACTGTGGAAACTGAAAGTCTAGTCTTTGCAGCTACCTGACTTATGATATTCAAGGTACCACTATTGTAACTAAGTCAGTTAATGCCAATAATTTTGTTTTATAGTTGTCAAATATTCTGTGGTACATTTAGATATTTTAAAGTTCTTATTTATAGCAGAATTTGAAAGATTTGTGAACCAGATTGCCTGTATGTGTGTTGGCTCCATTTAGTTTAAAATCACACTTTAAGTTATCAAATCAGTTGAGTTTCTGTAATTTATGTTCACTTTAGATTCCTCATAGTGACAACTAATGGATAGCCCTTGAGTGATTTTTTATTACAAGACAAGATTGAATATGACTTGAAAATCAGTATTTTTATCAAGTCTGCACAATACCTTTTTTAAATTTGAAAATTTTGTTTAATTTTTCTATTTCTAATACCAGTTGACAGTAATTATCTTAAGGTACTTAAAGAATAAGCCATGATACTGTATCATATGATGGATGAGATCATTTAATGGACTAATTATTATTATTATTGTCATTTTTTCCCTTTACTATGGCTCTGTGACAACCATACTCATTGATGTGACTAATAACATCAACAATAAATATATATTTCCATTATATAATAGAGGCGCTGTAAAGGAGAAACAAGATACTAAGTGTTCATGCCAATAAGCATTTGTGACAGTCACTATCAATTGAGCTAGTGGTTAGGATGAAAGCTATTGTTTCTAAGGAATCTTGCTAATAGGGTGAAGTAAAAGCAATTACACAGCAGTCACATGTAGTGTGCATCTTTCCTGAATAATTAAGGATACACTTGTTTTTATAGGTACAGGTAAAGTGCTATGGGTGATAACTAAATTTATTTTAGTTTGGTAAAAGAAACAGCCAGATTGGCAATATATATTCTCGCTGTTTAATACATTTTTTAACAGGCAAAATGGTAAAATATCTTCAGAAGAATGAGTACTGTTTTGAGTTTTACTGCTCTATAATTTTATAAACTGTAAACTTTAAAATCTGTGAAAGAGATTGAAGAGGAAAGTTTCAATATTTCTAGGGAAAAATACACCCATTTTAGTAGTTGTGTTAGGCAGGGTTCAATAAAGAAGCAGAACCAGTGACATAGATATATGATAGGTAGATAGATAGAAAGAAATATAGAAAGAAAAATTTATATCAAGGAAATGATTCACACAGTGTAGAAGTGGAAAATCCAGTTGACTCAAGTTCGTAGACCCAATGCTAAGCTAGAGACTTTTGATTACTCATATCGTTGCAAGTGATGATGATGAACCAGGAAGTAGGAAGATGAAGTAATCACAGTCTGTTGGATGTCAGCAGGTCAGGCTTGTGCTTGCAGAGGCAAGTAAATCCAAAGTTGGTAGATCAGATAAGAGATCAAATGGCACATCACTCATAGCTCCTGGGATCATCAGGCAATATGGCAGACCCTTGCCTAAAGTCCAAAGAACCCAAGAGCAACAGATAAAATGCAAGATGTAGGCTCAGTAGAAAAAATGAATGTGCTTAGCATAGCTTCTATTTATATATCAAGTAGACTATACCCCTGAGGAAACAACATTTGGTCCTGTAACCCAAGTCAGGGGTTGCAATCTACTCTCATCTCATAGCTACTTTGCTGCTCACTGCAGATCTCATAATAGAGTTGATTACATTATGTTAGGTAACATGGAAAAGCCTTACTGCCAAATCATGGTGCAGCCAAGTCGACACAAAACCTAACAGTAGTCATAGTCCTTGAAGATTTTCCTTGAAGATTTTCAGGACACAAGAAAACAGATGCACTACAATGTTCCAAACACTATTATAAATAATCTACATATATCATCACAATTTATTCTCACAATAATTTTTTAGGGCAGTGGGCTTTTCTTGTTACTGGATGTAATCAAGTTGGCTCTGATTTGTAAAGACCCTGTGTACTGTCAGCCCTGTGGACCAATGGGTTTTATGTCCATGAACTCTAGAAATCAGTGATCAATCACATAAAGCAAAAGAAATAAAAAGGAGGAGCAGAAAAATAAAAACAAATAAATGATCAAAACAATCCCTCAAAAGCTAAGAGGGAGTTTAAAGTTCTATGCTTATTAGTAGTAGTATTTATGCTATATTATATAAGTAAGCTAGTGATGATTTGAAGAATACAGGAAGATGTGCATGGGTTATATGTAAGCACTATGCCATTTTATATCAGGAACTTGAACAGCCACAGCTTTTTGCATCTGCAGGTATACTGTAACCAATCCATGGAGGGGGAGGACACTGAATGAGAACTGGACAAGAGAAGGACACATTTCTGGGTCCTGCACTATTCCTACATCACTGCTATGTTTGACCCCATTGTTTCTGCCATTGTGACAGTCCATCTTGCTGAGGGACTACCTCTGTTTTGCTGCATCTCTACTTTACCACGCATGATACCCTTCTCCAGGGACTGGTCTCTCTTGAAAACATGTCTAGGACGAGTCAACCAGGGTGCCCTATAGCACTGAGGAAACACACAACATTCCTCTAGTGCTTTAATGCTTCCTCCCTTCCCACTGTCATGACCCCAACTCTACCTACTAATCTGGCTAGACCAGAGTGTGTTCACTGGTATAGATAAGTGTTTTCAAGACATGGAATCCAGGACAGATAAATCTCACAGAGACATTAATGGGAGTATCAATACCATGAGGCTAGGGGGAAGGTTGGGGGAGAATGGGGAGAAAGGGGAATAATCACAACAATCAACATATAACACCCCCCGGGGGTGGGGATAAACAACAGAAACATGGGTAGTAGATGGTGTAAGATATGAAAAGATTAATAATTTATGAAAGGGTTCACCGGGGTTGAAGGTTGGGGGAGGAAGAGAAAGAAAACTAGCTGATACCAAGAGCTCAAGTAGAAAGAAAATGTTTTGAAAATGTTGATGGCAACATATGTACAAAATGCTTGATACAATTGATGTATGGTTTGCTATAAGAGCTGTAAGAGAACCCAATAGAGTGATAAAAAAAGAAGAGTAACCTTGAAAAAAACAAAGTACATGAGACAAAGTCTAGCCATCCTTGACTCAAAGGAGCATTCTGGCTGTACTTCTTCCAAGACAGATTTATTGGTTCTTTTGGCAGTCGATGATTCTTTCAGTCTTCTTTGGTGGGGTTGGTAGTGGATCCAGGTAAAATAAAATCTATTACAATTTCCCTATTTTCTTGTGATGGTTTGTGTGCCCATCAATATTTTGCCCACATTATTTTCAATATTGCCCCTTGAGGCTTGAGTATTTTTTTCTGCTTCAGAAAATCTGAATGAATGTTTCTTTACCCTTGATTTCTATATACAGCTCTTTAACATTTTGCTATAATACTCTGCTTTTTCTTTTGTATTTTCTCTTTGGAATCTCTGTTTAGCTCATGTCCTCCAGTTAGTTTAGCGAGTCTATAGCCAGGAGCAAGTATGGAGGCATTTTCTTAACTTCCATTTGTTCTTTTCTTTCTTTGCTCGTTAGTGATTATTTCCTTCCTTTCTGTAGTATGTCCTCAATGTTTATTTGGTCATCAGTCAAGATTACTCATCATGTCAGAGTTATTTTGTGTCTGGACATGAAATTCAGGTAGGATATATTAAGGGCTCTGTTTGGTTATCTAGATTTATTTTGATTTTCATTAGCTTCAACTAGAACTTGCATGTGAACTATGTGTGGTCTCTGTTGTAGTAGGCCTTTGGCTTTGTTTGGACGGATGTATTAAGATTTTCTATGGTCTCTTGTGACAGATAGAACTAATTTTATTTTGTGTATTCCATGTGTATCTGGTGTGGTCCATATGTATGGTCATCACTCATGTATTTGAAAAGAAGTTTCCAATGTTTTATGTCATTCATTTTGAAAAAATCCTATCATGCAATTTCTGGCCTTGTTCCTACCACTAACATGATGTTTGCTACTTACTGATCTTTTTATTTCCACTTTTTCATTCCAGCCATCAATGATTATTAATGCATCTTGATTGCATGTTTGATTAATTTCAGACGGCAGAACTTGATAAAAACTTCCAACTGCTTCACCTTTAACATTAGTGGTCGGCGCATTCATTTGAGTAGTGGTATCTTACCTCATTGCCTGCAGGTGTATGAGCATTGTCCTGTGACTACCATGGCTGTACTTCAAACAGATCTTGACGTGTTCAGTTTGACCATGATTGTGGTACAATTCTGCTTCAATTTTGCATCCCAGGCACAGTAGACCATGAGACTGTATGACTGAAAATACTCATTATCAGTTCATTTAAGCTTAGACTATTGATCGTTAAGAATGCTCTTTTATCTTTTGACAAGTTCTAGTTTTCCCGGATTCATACATTCTATTTCCCACTTTCCAATTGCTCATGGATTTTAGAAGAGATTTTTTTTTTGTTATTTTGAGTTGTGCCACATCAGGGAATGGCCCCAAGGCTGTCCTCCATCCTATTGTTTGTTATGTGTGGCTGAGCTGTGAGGAAGCATCTCTTCCCCAGTTACATGGTGAATGCTTTTCAACCTGAGAAATGTATCTTCTGACAAAACATCAGACAATGCTGTACTGCTTATTATATGTTTCAATTGGTCACATTTTCAGAGTAGACCATTATATCTTACTTCCTCGTCTGTCTCAGTCTAGAAGCTCTATTGAAACCTTCCACCATGTATGATCCAATTGGCAGTAGAAATAAAAGTGGCATAGCTGTCAGAATCCCAACAACAATGATATTTTGGGACTCCAAAGTGACCAAAGGAACATATTTTAAAGACGTTTTAGGAAAATAAAATATTGCATGAGCTAGCCAGACAAGCTGGATTATATGATTGGAAGATTGAAAATGAGGAGGAATTGAAGCACTTGCTGATAAAAATTAAGGACTGTAGCCTTCATTACGGATTGCAATTCAATGTAAGGCAGACCAAAATCCTCACAGCTGGATGAATTGTTAACATCATGGTAAATGGGGGAAAGGTCAAAGTTGCCGAGGATTGATTTGACTTTGATCCATAATCAGTTCTCATGGCAGCAGCAATCAAAAAATCAAAAGATGTGTTACACAAGGCAAATCTGCTACACAGACCTCTTTAGAATATTGAACAACATGGATGTTACTTTGAGGACTGACCCAAGCCATGGTTGTCCATTGCCTCATATGCATGTGAGAGTTGGACAATGAATAAGGAAGCCCATAGAAGAGCAGATGCATTTGAAATATGGTACTTAAGAATACTGCTGAAAGTGTCATGGACTCCAAGCCAGTCAAACAGATCAGTCTTGGAAGAAGTAAGGCCAGAGTGCTCCTAAGAGGCAAAGATGGCAAGTCAAGTCTTGCAAACTGTGGCCATGTTGTCAGAAGAGGTACATCCCTGGAGAAGAACATCTTTTTTAGTAAAGTAGAGGGGTGGCTAGAAAGAGGAAGACCTTTAAGAAGATGGCGTGATGCAGTGGCGGAGTCAATGCGCTCAGGCAGAGGAACAATGGTGAGGATGACGCAGGACCTTGCAGTGCCTCATTCTGTTGCTCTGGGTTGGAGCTGACTTGATGTCACCTAATGGCAACATTAGCAAGTTAAAGGCTAAACAATCTATCAGTAATTTATTTTCCAATAGCATTATTCACCTGTTCATTCTTTGTGGCTGTAAAAAGCTTTCTTGAATAATCGTTTTTTGCACTGGAAAATCTTTCGCCATATACCCTCAGCCTTGATTTTGCTCTTTCAGTCTTTTTTATTCCTCAAACTGCAGAATATTGAAAGAGAGTACAATTCAATCCTCGTGGATACTGTGGTACTAATATTTTCTGCCATGGTGACACACCTGTGAAAAGATATGGGTAATGTCTAACCTGTCAATCAAGTCATAGACTAATGATTTCTCTTTGACAATGTGTCCTATTTATAAGAGACCCTGTGGATACCACATCCCTCTCTCTTGCCCATCTCCTTCCTGCTTCTGAGGCTGGTGGCCCATGTAAATGTTAATGTAACACTATGAGGATACAGGTTCTGTATCATTCATTTCATCTATTTAAAGTGTATGATAAAATGTATTTTAGTATATCGAAAAATTATGCAGATGTTGTCATGGTAAAGTTTATCATATTTTCAGCCAATGCAGAAGTCATTTTCCATTTTGCCCAAGCATTTTCTCCTCACCTCAGGCAACTACCTATCTGTTCCTTAATTTTTTATGAGATTTTCCCATTTTAGATATTTCATATAGACATACATTTTTGGTGTCTGACTTCTTTCATTTAACATAAAGTTTATGATTCCCCCATGTGTAGCAAGAATGAGTACTTGATTATTTTTTATTGCTAAATAATATTCTGCACTGTGCACATAGCATATTTTATCTGTCCATACCTTTGGGGATAGGTATTTTGGCTATTTCCACTCTTTTTGGTGCTATCAACGATGCTGCCTCAACACTTCTGCACACATTTTGTGTGGAAATCCATTTCTTTCTCTTGGTCTATAGCTGGAGGTCGACTTTCTGGGAAACATGATCGCTCTATCTTGAACGTTTTTTGAAGAACTCTGAGGATGTTTCTAAATTGGTTTCAACATTTTCCATTCTCCTCAGCAGTGTATGTATGAGAGCCAAATTTCTTCCCATCTTTGCCAACACTGATTACATACCCTTTCTATTATAGAGCTTCTGTTTAGTGGGAAAGGGTCCTGCTAACCTCAGGGTCAGTTGTTTGAAACCACCAGCTGCTTTATGAGGGAAAGATGAGACTTTCTACTTCCGTAAAGATTTACAATCCAAGGGACCCACAGGGAAGTTTCACCCTATCCTTTAGGGTCACCATGAGTTGGAATCTCCTAGATGGCAGTGGAGGAGTTGTGAAATGGAATGTGATTTACATATATCCCTGATGACTCATGATTTGGAGAATATTTTCATGTAATTATTAACCTTTTTGTATGCTCATTTAAGAAGTACCTATTCAAATACGGTTTGTTTTAAAATTAGGTTATTTTTCATTTTTACCAAGAACTTGTAATAGTTTTGGCATACTCTAGTTACAAATTCCTTATCAGATACAGGATTTGCAAATATGTTCTTCTGTCCTGTGGGTTATATTTTCATTTATTTAGTGGCACCCTTTAAAAATAACATTTTTTTAAAGTTTGATCAGGCCTAATTTTATCTATATTTTTATTTTGTTGTTTTTGCTTTTATTACTATAGTGATAAAGCTTTGCCTAATTCAAGTACACTATTAGGATTTACTCCTTTTTTATTTTCCAAGAGATTTATACTTTTAGCTCCTACATATAATTCATTTTGAATTTTTGGTACAGACAGTCTACAAATTGTCATAAACATACAGAAAAATTTAATCCAGGGCTTTAAACTTGCTTTGTCATTGCTGTAGGAGTTAAACAGGAAAAGATCAGACTTTTTATAGCATGCATGACTAGTCAAGGTGACCAGAACAGGAAACATTACAGGTGGAAGCCCTGGAGTGGGAGACTTGGAAGAGGTATAGGGAGGCCTTCTAGAAGAGAACCACACATAGGAAGCATCACTGTCTATTGAGATCTTTGAGTAGGGCACTGCCTTGTTTGAAGCTCTGCTTCAGTGTCATGTCAATACCATCACTTTGAAATCATTGGACCAACCTCTAAGCACAGTACATTCATTACCACAATCACCTTCAGTTGCTATGAATGCAGCTTTTAAAATATTGAAAATGCTTCTAGCTTTTCCTTGCTCTAAGGTTAAATAAGAACTATATACACCTGTTTCAACTGACCTACAAATTCTAAAAGAAGCAATATTAATGGGGTTGCCTGTATACCGCGAGAAAGTGATCCAACTTCATTCTTTTGCACGTGAATATTCAGTTTTTTAAGGATTGATTTTTTTATTATTCTGTTTCCCCATTGGATTTTGCACTCTTGTTGGAAAATCAAAAAAAATATAAAAGTAAATGTGATTTTTAATTTATCCATATATATATTTGACTATCCTTTTGAGTATGCCACAGATGTGCTAATTAGTGAAACTTGGAACTACATCTCAGTTATCTACTGCTGTCATAATAAAAAATATAAGTGTGTAGCTTTAAAGAGTAGCAATTTATTTTCTCACTATTCCAGAGGTGAAAAATCTAAATTAAGTTCCTGGTTGATGACTTCTGTAGGCCTCCCTTCTGACTTCTGGTAACTGCCAGCATTCTCTGGTTTTCCTGTGTGCTTCCAATGCATCTGTGCTTCATTCCTTTCTATTTGTGCTCCTGGCTATTCTGTTTGTTATGTAAAACATGACTCCAATGTGATTAGGCTTAGGATCCATGCTATTCTGATATAATCTCACTGACGTAATAAAAGAAAACCTCCTTTTGATGATAGACAATTAGCTGGTGATCAGATTGAATGATGGAATTTTGCAAAACCATCAATTTCTTCATTTCCAGCAACTTAAATGGTTATTATTCATGTAGGCCTCGCCAGATGGAATACACAGGTATCAAATTAACTACATCTGTGGGAAGAGATAATGGATTAAGCTTAATATGAACAGCCAAGATGAGAACAAGTGCTAACTGTATTTATATGTTAGCTCACATTGGCATTAAAAAAACAATGAAAACAAGTCCATGACAACCAAAATTCAACTGTGAGTATATCCCACCTGAATTTAGGGACCATCTCTAATACAGAATTGACTCATTGAACACTAATGACCTGGTAAACTGTGGGATGGCATCAACAACATCAAACATGAAGAAAGCAAATTTCATTAAAAAGACAGGATAAAGAGAAAAGATCAAAGTGGATGTCAGAAGGGGCTCTGGGACTGGCTCCTGATAGAAGAGTCTCACTCTCAAACTCACTACCATCGAGTCAATGCTGACTCATAGCAATCCCTGTGGATTTCTGAGACTGTAACTATTTATGGGAGTAGAAAGCCCAGTCTTTTTCCTTTGGATCTGCTGGTTACTTTGAACTCTCAACCATGTAGATTACAGCCCATTGCGTAATCACTACACCACCAATGCTCCATTGATAAGAGAATACAAAGTATTATAAATAAATGAGCAAAGACAAGAAATTAGAAAACAAAATGGAAAAATATGCTTAGCATATCTCTATGAAATGGAAAAAACTCACGTCTTGAGTTTTAATATTAAATATTCTATGGGGGGAAAAAACATCAAAAGAATGAGGAAGGCTCAAGTACTCCCTCAATGCAAGAATGCTTTGTTCTATGAAACAGGCATTTCATGATGCTCACCTTCCCAACGTGACCACTAAAGACAAAGTGGTGCATAAGCAAATGTGAAGAAAGCTGATGGAGCCCAGCTATCAAAAAATATAGCATTTGGGGTCTTAAAGACTTGAAGGTAAACAAATGGCCATCTAGCTGAGAAGCAACAAAGCCCACATGGAAGAAACATACCAGTCTGTGTAATCACAAGGTGTCAAAGGGAACAGTTATCAGGCATGCATCAAAGAACAAAAAAATCAAATCATTGTGAATGTGGGGAGTGCAGTTTGGGGACCCAAGACCCATCTGTAGGCAACTGGACATCCCCTTATAGAAGGGTTGCAGGGAGGGGGCAAGCCAGTCAGGGTGCAGTGTAGCAAGGATGAAACATACAACTTTCCTTTAGTTCCTAAGTGCTTCCTTCCCCCCCTACCCTCCACTATCATGATCCCTATTCTACCTTACAAACCTGGCTAGACCAGAGGATGTACACTGGTACTGATAGGAACTGGAAACACAGGGAATCCAGGACAATGATCCCTTCAGGACCAGTAGTGAGAGTGGCTATACGGGGACGGTGGAGGGAGGGTGGGGTAGAAAGGGGGAACCAATTACAAGGATCTATATATAACCTCCTCCCTGGGGGACAGATAACAGAAAAGTGGGTGAAGGGAGACATTGGACAGTGTAAGATAAGACAAAATAATAATAATTTATAAATTATCAAGGGTTCATGAGGGAGTGGGGAGCAGGGAGGGAGGGGAAAATGAGGATCTGAAACCAAAGACTCAAGCAGAAACCAGATATTTTGAGAATGATGATGGCAACAAATGTACAAATGTACTTGACACAATGGATGTATGTGTGTATTGTGATAAAAGCTGTAGGATTCCCCCAATAAAATGGTTTTATAAAAAATGTGGAAGGAATACACATTTAATGTATCAAGAAGAACTGGTCAATATTAAACCATTTCAATGATACTGAAGGAAACAGTCCAAGTTCTACTGAAGGCATTAGCCAAAAACAAAGATCCAGGAATTGATGGAATATTGAAACAAATGTCTCAACAAACTAAAGAAGCACTGGAATCAATCTCTGGCCTATGCCAAGAAATCTGAAAAACAGTGTCTTAGACAAGTTATGGGAAGAGATCTGTATTTGTGTCCATTCCAAAGAAAGGTTATTTAACAGAATGCACAAATCAGTGAACAATATCATTAACAGTTGTAGAAAAGCATTGTGAGGGAGCTACCAGAAATTCAAGTCCATTCAAAAGAGGACCTGGACTTAGGGATATCATTGCTAACAGCAGATGGATTTGATTGAATGAAGAGATCAGCAAAAATTTTAACTTATATTTTATTGACTATACAATAGTGCATCATAACAAACTGGATGGATTGTAACAATCTATGGATAATATTTCCAAGAATAGAAATTCCATAGCACTTCAACACGCTTCTGTATAATCTGCAAATTGACCAAGAGACAATTGTTTGAATAGAACAAGGATATATTATGTGTTTTAATATCAGGAAAAGTATGCGCGAGGGTTATATACTATGAGAATTTCTGTTTGCTGTTAAGTTGGCTGGGGCAGGATCCTCCCATGATGTGATAACATAATGTAATAACCTTCCTGATGGAGTCTTACGTGAACAGCCAAGCAGTTGTGGGAAGAATAAAGTAAACTCTTTCCCCATTAATTAAGCTTAAGATCTGACCCATGAGCTTGAACTGCACAGGACCTACCTGCTTCTATAACTGTATGAGCCACCTTCTTGATATAAATTTCTTTTTTTATATACACAAAAATAAGCATCATTGGTTTTGCTTCTCTGATTTATATCCCATCACTGTACCTATTCAACCAAGAAGCTGGATGATATGAAAAAGAATGAGACACCTAGATCGGAGGAACACTTATTAACAACCTTTGAGATGTAGATGACAAAACCTTGCTTGCTGAACTAAAAGAGGACTTGAAGTACTTGCTGATAAGGCTCAAGGACTGGATCCTTCAGTACAGAATTTAATTCTATGTAAATAATACCCAAATCCTCACAATGGCAGCAATAGACAATACTATGATAAAGGAGGAAAGATTGAAGCTGTCAAACATTTCCTATTGCTTGGATCTACAATCAATATCCATGAAAGCAGCACTCAGGAGATCCAATTGTGTATTGCATTGGGAAACTCTGCTGCCCAAGAGCTCTTTAAAGTGTCGAGAAGCTAGGATGTCACCTGGTGGAGTAAGGTGTACCTTCCTCAAGCCGTGGTTTTTTCGGTTGCCTCATGTGCATGTGAAATAAGAAAGGCTGAAGAAGAATTGATATATTTCAATTATGGTGGTGGTGAAGAATATTAAAGTACTATTGTCTTTCTGAAGAGCGAATAACTCTGTCTTAAATCAGAATGCTCCTTGCAATCAATGCTAAGACTATGTCTCACATCCCGTGCACATGCTATCAGGAGAGACCAGTCCCTGGAGAAGGATGTCGTGCTGGTTACAGAGGAGGAGCAGTGGGAGAAAGGAAAACCCGGGAAATGGATAGACACGGTGGCTGAAGGAATCCACTCAGATGTAGCAGCAAGTGTGAGGTTGGGGAGGACCGGATCATCGAATGCACTGTTGTATGTGGGTCATTAGAAGTTGGACAACCTCACTGCACATAACAAGCTAACGACATCATCTCCTCCCAAGGAAAGCCTGCCTATCTACTTTTGAAAAATCATTGAGGGTAAACTCTTCGACACACAATCATATATGTACTCACTAAAATGACAATGAGTCAGCACTAATTTATGGTAATTAGTTAGGTTAGGTTTATATATAATTATTTTTATGGGGTTTTTTTTTTTTTGCTCGGGGTTCCATAGAACTGCTCAAGCTGCCATATCAGAAATGGAATTTCTGAACTAGATTTTCAGTCCTTAATGAAAGTTTATCAATGATTCTGAATCTGATAATAGCCTGGTGTGGTAATAATTTCTTTCAGAAGAATTTACACTAGACTAGTCCAAATGAGGTGGAAATCATTGGTGTGCCTAATAGCCAACTCTTCTGAGATGCTGATCTACTCCATTTTCCTCCGCCTCCTCCTTTGAATAATTCCTTAATGTCCCTGGGGCCTCCCATTTGCTGCAATGCCCACAGAGCCTTTTAGATCTTTGAGCACGTGTCTCATGTGGTTGGTGGGTGGCATTTAGTCCAAATCTGAAGGTCAGGCAGCAGTGAGCCACAGGCAGGGTCCAGAGCCAGAAACCAAAGATGTCCAAAACTCACCACAGGTTTCTTGCTTCTACCAAAGCTCAGCCAGCAAATAAAGGTCTGATTTTGCAGGTGAGGCTATGTGTGTTATAACTGTATGATGGAACCAGTATCCCTATAACGCCGAGTGTGACATTTTCGTAACCTTTAATTAAATGTATATAGATAGATAGATAGATAGATAACTATGAAAGTAAAGAATAAAAACAAAATTTTTTCCTGAAATTAAAAATTCTTGTGTTTTATGGTTAAATATCCAAGGAAAACAAAGGATGTTTTTAAAATCACACTCTCCATCAAGGTAGAGTAGGGCTCAAGGAAACCAAGGGCATGGCTTGATTCACCCCTTCAACAAAAAGCCAAGTCTAACTCCCACTATAGTACTGCCCCCTGGTAGAGAGAAGACCTCCAACAAGGGACCATGACCACAGGCATATAAAGTCCAGAAGTGGGAATCGTGGCTAGAAGTTACCATCTTAATTGACTACAACTCACCCTGTTTGGTGGGGACTTGGACTCAGTAACCTTATAGGTTATTTATTTCCATACTAAGGAAACCATGGGGAGAACTAGCACCCAGGCAAACAACACAACAACAACAGCAAAAG
This sequence comes from Tenrec ecaudatus, assembly GCF_050624435.1. Classification (NCBI taxonomy): domain Eukaryota; kingdom Metazoa; phylum Chordata; class Mammalia; order Afrosoricida; family Tenrecidae; genus Tenrec; species Tenrec ecaudatus. The sequence continues at coordinate 139,820,403 of NC_134536.1, forward strand.
GAAGCAATATTGAACCCTACCTACCTAATTACTCTTAATCTCAGCACACCTTCACACTTTTGGGGGTACTTGCTTTCAGTTTGATGAGCTTATATGTTGCTCTTTAATTAGACAGGAATCCCTCATGAGTAGTGGAAACATGAATATTAATCTCCATGCTATGTAAAGGACTAGTATATATTTAAATATGCTTACAGGAATGCCAAGGAAACAAAAGATGTGGATTCATACCCTGTACTAAAGTCGAGTCTTTTTTTAAAGATAATTTTATTGGGGGCTCTTATAGTTCTTATAACAATCCGTACATCGATTGTATCAAGCATATTTGTACATCATTCTTTTCTAAACATTTTCTATTTGAGCCCTTGGTATGAGTTCTGCTTCACACCCCCCACCCTTGTGACCGCTTGATAAATTATAGATTATAAGTATTTTTATACCTTACAATGACCAATATTTCCCTTCCCCACTGTTTCTGTTGTTCCTCCCGCTCTGGGGGTGGAGGGGGTGATTTTATGTCAATCATTGTGATCCATATTAATCCCACCCTTTTAGGCATGAACTGGGACCTGGAGACTTAGGGATGAAAGAGTTAGATTCTTTTTTGGCAGTAGCTGGTCATTTCCAGATGAGAATGTCTACCATTGTTATTGCTTGGCATTTTAAGACACGATGTATTTTTCAGATGAAAACACCTAAATTTTTAGCTATTGTCAGCAAACTTTAAAAAATAAATAAAACTTAACAAATGCTTGAGGTTTAGCACAGCATGCTTGTCTTTTTGTCTGCCCAGGAGATAAGTTGAAGATGTAATTTAATAATATGTCTTCCTCAAAGGAGGGAAATCATCTTTCAGTGGGCAACAAGTGGATAGCTTGCATGAACTCAGGAAGCCTCTATAAACCGGGGTGGGAAGATAGGCTCCCTATTGGGCCACTAAGCACAAGGTCAACCGTAGAACCCACTGCTGCTAGGGGCAACCAGGAGCCTTTCTGCTCGGGTCAAGATCTGTGACCTCAGAACCCCCAGGGGCAAGTCTACTCTGTTGTTAGGGTTGCTCTGGATTGGAATTGACTTCAGGGTAGTGAGGTTTGAGGTTGTTTTGGAAACTGGGGTGGAAAGCTGTACAGAACTGAAGGATTGTCTTACGTTTTTCTAAATTAGGTTGTTACAGGCTTGATTTGAATACTAAAAATGAACTTTATGATACAAGTAATTCTATTGTGCTTTCTTGGACAATCATTTATAATACACTAAATTCAATATTGTGGATAAAATATCTGAATAAAAATATACTCAATGTTGAGCTTCTTTTCTTGGTCAAAATCTCCCCCATTCTACTGTTGCATTGTATATGTTTTGAATGAATTGACTAGTAGGCATTTTTTCATAGTTCTTTTGGGATGTAATATAAGAATTTATTATTATCAGTTGTTATGAGAAAAACATATAATTCTGAACTAATGACCTGAGAGCTAAAGAATAAATAGCTACATTATAAAAAACAAGTTCCCAAGGACATAATTATGTTATTACTTGCAAACAGAGAGTTTCTGGTTCATTAAGTTAGAAAGGGGAAAAAAGTATAAATGATAAAGGTGAAAATTTTATTTTTTCATTGTTCATGTCTTTTTCCCCCTTGACCAATAAAAAATAAGCAGGAGGTTTTTTACACTAAATGAAAATGTAAATGGTGAAGCTTTCTTAAAGCCAGCTTCATGTGTCTGTTCCCATAGTTTGATTATGTGGAATTTGACCTTTATTTAAAGAGCATCTCTGTTGAATGATAATTGATGGTGCTTTGAGTGAGAGTTTATGACAGTACTTCTACTTATTAAAAATATTTTCCTTAAGGTGAAGATGTTTCTTTTTAACTTTTGTCCTAGCTTAACCTTTGGAAAGATCGTGTGAGCTCAGTTGCATTTATAGATTTAATTAGCATATTGTAGGCTTTTCCTGGTCATTAATAAAGATTTGGGGGATGACTAGATTTAGTCCTAATCCTGATAACTCACCAGTTTATTTCACTTGGGAAGTCATTCATTCATCCTTTTTATCTTGCTGGGTTTGAGCTTTATTTAATTATAGTAATTCAAACCCATTAAAATTTTAAAATTTTCTTTATATAAAGGTAGTCTCCTAATTACTAATTTACCAGCATTGCTTGTGACCCTATTAGAAAACAACAGTGCTTTGTTTTACTTATTCAAGCACGTACCCCCTGTTGGGTTTTGTAGTCTTATGAGGTTAAACCCAATGGTAAGATAATGACTGACTAAAAGTAATAATTAAAAAAAAAAGATTCCAAGGCAATCAGCCCATTCTGCTGCCTATAATTTAGAACACATGAACCTTCTGTAAGGTTGAGGTATCGATGAGCATAGTAATTTGTCTAATTCTTTTGCTGTGTGACTTCTCTAAGCATATCTTATTTGATACTACACAGGCAAGAAGGGAATTTATAGTGTAGTTAACCTATCCATATGCTTCCTGTGCAGTATCAAATTAACTCTCTATTAATATCTGCTTGACTCTACCCTGAAACACACACTCCATTATCTATTTTCAAATATTTCTGAATTAAGCTTGTATACAACCTTATCTGGTTAATTCCTTAAGCCACTTGACATTGGAAGGAAGAAAGGTAGTAGAGGGAATAAAAGTCAGATTGTGCACAATTCCTCTCTACAGCCCTTAATAGCTGTAGACTTCCTAGCTGTATCCTTGCGGAAGTTGCTTAGGCTCTTTGTTCCTCTCTAAAATGGGAATTAAAATAAGAGTTGCTGTTATTTCCCATTGAGTCAAGGTATAACAGAATGATACGTAAACATGAACGATTGAAGCAGTTCCGGGTTTTATGCCATCTTCTTGATCATTGATATATCTGAGCTCATTGATTAGCAATTGTGTCAATTCTTTCTGTGTTGGTTTCCCTTGTTTCAGTGACCCTCTGTTTACCACACATGACTTCCTTTGGCAGAAACTAGTCTTTTGATATTGTTATGTCGGCAGTGAGCAAGCTATGTGCTATGTGGCCATTAGTCATTAGAGAGATGAGAATCAAAATAATGAGATCTATCTCCCACAAGCAATTATAGCAAAGTTCAAAACGAAAAGCAACAAGTACTGGTCAGAGTACGGGGAGATTGGAGCTCCTCACAGCCTGGTGGTGAGACTATACAATGGTGCGAGCACTGTGGAAAAGGTCTGAATTTTCCTTCAAAAGAAGTAGAAATATCAGATGATCTAGCAATCTTGCCACTAGATTTATATACCGGAGACATGAATTGATATATGCATGCTAATACTCACTGTGTTATTCACAGTAGCAAAGATGGAAACAACCTAAGTGCCCCTTAATGGATGAATGGATAAACAATTGTGATACGTACACACAACTCTAAGATTGATGAATCCATGAAACACCTCATAACACACATCAACCTGGAGGACATCATTCACCAAAGGACAAATATTGTATAAGACCACTATTATAAAATTTCAGGAAAAAGTTTCTACACAGAAAGAAACGTTCTTTAATAATTACCAGGGATGGAAAAAGGAAGGAGGGAAATCACTAGAAAGTAGACATGTATTAACTTTGGTTAAGTAATAGGTGATAAATTTTGTATTGTTATACTTTGCAATTCTCAACAGAACTGGGTTTGTTTTCTATAATTAGAGTTATTATGAGAGTTAAACAAGTTAATATGAGTCAGTCACTCACTTAAAATACTGTCTAATGGAAAATAAGCACTCCATAATTATTATTGTGCCTTGTAGACTTATTCTTATGTCACATCAAAGTAGACGCTTCCCTGTTCATTTGTCACCCATTTCTCCATTGTGTCTCTCGTGGTAATTCAACTTTATTCATCATGGACAGTTTCAGGCTGTTGAAAGAGGTCTGTAATTCTACCCCTATTCTCCTACCCTCCGGACTCTCCAGGTTTAATCCAGTCATACGACTTGTCATGTAAGTGTTTCACATTATAGATTGTTGGAAAGAACTCCTTAGAAATCAGAATCCATCTAGCTTTCAACTATGATTGTCACTTTTAGGTCATTATGTGGTTTCAAAATTTGTATGGACTAACGGGATGTTGGACATCTCCACAGCTTAAATCCTAATGGATCCTTACATGCGTACTTCACAGCCTACCTCTTCTGGTTGCTTTTGGCCTTGCCACCCCTGCCTTGGATGGTACTGTATTCACTTTTCACATACATGTTTTTGAGAGTAAGCTGATATCTGACATGACTTGACTTTTTTTGTAACATTTTTTTTCCCTTTTAGAGGGGCCAGAAATACATTTACCTCTCTACAGTCATGTTAATACTGCCAACTAAGCTGTATGGAGCATCCATTATATGCTATCACATGTATCGACTTAATCTTCATAACCACTCTACAACATACATATAATGTACATATATATAAAGATAATTTTAATATATATATACTATACATATACAACATAGCTACTAAATATGGGAACTAAGACATAGAGAGAGAAAGTAGCAGCAATAAGAGGTGGATTCAGTTTCCGTTCTGGGCGGCCTGACTCTAGGATCCAGAGATGCAGCTTTGTCTATTTACTAGGCACAGCTACTGGGTGCCGTTGTACCATTAGGAGGCGGTCTCATGCAGGGTTAAGTGTATCTCAGATTGTTGCTTCATGTTTGTAAGTGGGAGCAAGCAGGACATGTTACTGGCACTCCGATGTTATGCCTTCACGGCGTCTGTAAAGCACAGAAGTGTACATATGACACAGATTTAATCAAGGAACTAATAGAAATTATTTAAACCAGTAAATTATATACACTTAGTGATTGTGAAGGGGTGAGGATATTCATGGCTGTTACTAATCTCTGAAATGAGAAAAATTCAAAATGAATAAAGAAGCATCAAAATGCTATGTTATTGTTAGATATTTATACTTTACAAGAGGGCTCTGAACTTAGTAAAAAAAAATAAATGATGGCCAAATTGTATCTATTGAACAAGGGCTGTGTTATGCTGGGCTTCTTTCTCCCTGACTTTCGCGGCTATTTTGTTTAGTTTCTCAATTGGTACTGCTCCTTTCCCCAAATAACTGGCTTTACTTCTATGTAACTGAAGTTACGGCATGTCGTCATTTTGGTGGAAAGAGATAATTTGTTGTTTGGATGAAGGAGGAATAAAGCCGCTTGATAATAGCTTTTCAGATTACCTGGGAAAGGCAGTCCTCAGAATACGAACACCAACTTACTGTGCAACCTGCAGTCACTAACAGACTATAAAGCCAGTGGATTTAAATTTTTGACTTACATACAATAGTTCTTGGTGACAAATGGCCACTGCTTTGTGATGCTCATCAGAGCATTCTTTGTTTTATTAATTTACTAATATGTTCAAGATGTTGTAGTGTATCTGGAAAGTTTCTTTTGTGTTTCTATATAAGAATACAATCATTTAAAGTACTAATGTTTGATGATAAATGAACATAACTTTTATATAACTTAGACTTAAAGAGATTTAGGAGCAGAACTTGGTTCAAACAGTACATTTTTGCTCGCCTCACCCCTACTCCCATAATGACTGATTTTCACTTTCCAGCAAAACCTCTTCTAATGAGTATCTCTGGATAAGACACTCCATCATTGCTGCACGCAAGGTGGTGACATCCAGCTGGACAGCTAGGATGGGGGAAATGGCAGAAGGTGTTGGAAAAGTTTGATGAAAAGTACAGCTTCCTGTTAATCCTCCTGGAGGAGAATGTCTTAAAACTCTTAAAGTGGTTTCCTGTTGCAGGTAAACTCGTAAAATGTAAGTAGCACTGGGTTTTGATTGAATGAAGACAGATGTTACAGATGCAGTCTCATTTCCAGACAACCCGCAGCTATTTCGTTCCTCTGGCTGTCAGTGGGGCAAACACAGGACATGAGTGTTAGTTAAACATCAGCCCTAACATGTAGGTATAAGCAAGATAGTAAAGCCAATGCGTGTGACCAATAGAAAGGAAAGTTATTTTCGAGGCAATGCTTGAAATTTAAAAAAAGAAGTGGGTTTGGATGAGAATCCTCCCCATGTCTTCTATTTCATTTGTGGTTTTTTTAATACACATGGGTTAAATATAGTGTTAGACATACCTAACACATTCTTGTAAATACTAATGATGTGATGGGGTGGCCCAAATAAAGCTTTAGGTCGTTTTACAGTCGTGTCTTTTTACTCTTTGACATATGTGTAGGATAGCATTCCATCCCCACAAAGATCTTGTCATTTCTGAAGTGATTGTTGGTTGCCGTTCAGCCAGTTTGGGTTCAGGGGTCTTTACATGTGGGGTAGCCCTGCTCTACGGGGTTTACCGGCTTGTCTGTGGAGGGGCCTCTAACTGGGTTTAAAGCAGGGACTAAGACTAATTTCAAATGGCCTGTTCATGACCCATGAAAATAAGGACAGTATACAGATCGCAGAGCAACCAAATCTCTCAAGGTGTCAGATTTTGACCAGAGTGGAAATGGAACGCAATGGCCCACTCAGACCTCACAACTTTGAATGTCTGGGCTGGCTCCTGTCTGAGCTGGGCAAAGCCACCTTTCTTCAGTTCAGGTCAAAGCATTGGGCACAGAGGTATTTGGCTGTTAAACAGTATGTATGCAACCCTTGTGTCTGTGAGCCTTGACCAAACTTTTCAAACTGGTTCAAAATCCTGGTTTGAGCTGCCAACCTTTGGTTAGTAGTTGAGCGCTTAATGATCGCACCACTCAGGCATGTGTCCCAAGCACATTCATTTAGGAGACCTATGGAGGTACTTCTCATCCATAATGCCTTTTTTACTGTGATTGAAGTTCTATACTCAGGCTGAGGAAGATGACTCTATCTTTGAGCCATTTTGATAAAGATCGTCAGTGATATGTGCTAAAAGCATAAAGGCTATTTCTGCTCCATAAAAATAGGACAATTAGATTAGGGCAAATCTACCCCATCCACGTGGGTTTGCAGCCTCAGGAGGATGTGCTGCTTGTTCTTCTCTACTGCGTCATTCTTCAGGCTAGTGTTTGTCTGGCTCTCACCCCCAGTAGTCTATTCAAACTGCCTGGGAAAGGCAAAATGACCAAAGACAATAATTGCTTTCTCAGTCCTATCTAACTGCATCTCTGTGCTGCATTTGGATTATTGATCCTTTCTTTATTCTTGGGATTTTATTTCCTCTGACTGCACTATCTGTCGATTCTCCCTCTACCTTTTTGATGAATGCCTGTTGGCTGGCCACTCATGGATTGTGACTCATGTTTTTGCAACAGCAAACAAAACATTGCTTTCCGTTGTTTGCCTCTTCTTATTCATTCAGTATCAGTTGTTTGCGTGCCCACGTAAAAACTTGTCTGCGGACAATAAACACAGGAGGAGCCTTTTACATTCTTCCATGTTGCAGCTCTTCATAACGCTCCTTCAGGTTCACATATTTTAAAACACTTCTTCATCTAGTCACTGATTTTATTCCTCCTGCCACTTTCATCAGAGATTTGTTTCAAACCTCAAAGCTACAAAGCTGGTCATGTTGATCTTCTGCATCATTTCTTTGCTTCCCATTGCCCCTGAAATCAAATCCAAGCTCTTTCCGTGGAAGACACTGACCCCTGTGATGAACCATGGACATTCATTCCTTCAGCCTTGGACTCTCATGCTCCTGGCTTCCAAGTCCAGACTAAGATAGCAATCGATAGCTTGTTTCCCACAAAGACTGTGCCATTTCACCCACCGTGTCCTGGTTTGCCGCATTCCATCTGCTTAGCTTAACCCATTCCAACGTTCTCCAGTGGCTCTTACTCCTGCTTCATCTGTAGAGAAACTTCCTCAAGTGCTTCTGAAAAAATCCGCCATTGAAACCCATTAAACAAGGTTCTCCAACACATGGAGTTAGTTGTATATTCAAGGCCTGATGCTAGCTTACTCAAGCATCATCTACTACAAGAAGCCTTTGTCCCACTCTCTTACGGGGCAGAGCTCAAACTTTATGTTTTCTTATCATGCTGGACATTTTTCACTTATGTACCTCAGCTATTTGATAATCATTTGAATAACAAGCAAGGGTTTGAATAGAATATTTGCTATTTCTTTATGTTGCTTAATTCTTCAATATTTATTTGCTTTTTAGGAAGCCTTTGCTCCCTCAAACCACCTGCCCCCAAGGTTAAAAATGCAATTTCAGTTCCATAGAAAATTATCCTAGTGAAAAATAGAAAATAATGAACAAGATGATGTGATATGGTAAGTGTGATGATAGAGCTATTAAGAGGGCAATATGGAGCTGTGAGATGCATCTATTTCACCCTTTTTGATTTTGTCTTGGCAAATCATGCTTGGGGTTTCTGGGATGGTGCCATCCCAGCATACCACCCTACCCCAGCATAGGGGTGTGGGGGGGGGAACCACTCGGTGTTTCTTGTTCTCCTCTTGGAGCATAATCTTCTGATGGCGATGGCAAAGAGATATCAGGAAAGCCTGGATGCTCAATCATATTTTTTCTTGCCTTCGGAAATTCACTGGCCAAGGCAAGTTCCAAATGAAGAGACAGCCACATATGGAGACGTCTGGGAGGTTGCTAACAAGAACCTTCTACATCTCCACAAGGGGCAAGCTGCACTCTCATGCATATTAATGCCTTTCACAAACCAGAAAGCCCTGCATTTTATTTCTTCCCATATAACTAGATATGTAGCATGGTAGCTGGGTATGAACACAACAGTGGCTAATGACTGAACTATTAAAATAATATTTTTGAATTTGTGATAAAAAATGAAGAATATGTGAAGTGAAACATTTTGCATTAAGCTCTGTGTATGAACATAAAATACTATTTTCCTCCTCTGTTTCTCTCCTCTCTTAGGTTCTATTTTTATCATGTACTATGTCAACATAGTCAGGATGAGACAATTGTTGTTTTTCTACTGCATATCCTTTCTGTAGTTTTGGATTTAAGATTAACCTATAGGTAAAGGAGTTTCTTTTTGTAGAATAATAAGGCTATAATTGACAGGCAATTAATTCTAAGTCACAATTAATTCTGTGACTTACTGTGGTTAGGATTTACATATCAAATTGCTCAAATATTCCACAGAAAAGAGAGAGTTTTAATTAAAGAGACCATAAAGCTTGTCTCCTTCAACATCCCATCAGACTGGTGATTTTGTTAAGCACAGGGCCTGAGAGATTTTAGGCCATGATTAAATGTTACTGTCTTTCTTCTTCTTGCTTATAAAGAAACATAAGAGGTGAGTGCATTTTCATCTAGAGCAGCCGTTCTCAACCTGTGGGTCACGGCCCTTATGGGGATCGAATGACCCTTTCATAGGGGTCTGCCCGAATCATAACAGTAGCAAAATTACACGTACGAAGTAGCAAGGAAAATAATTTTATGGTTGGGGGGGGTCATCACCACACGAGGAACTGTATGAAAGGGTCACAACATGAGGAAGTTTGAGAACCACTGACATAGAATAACTGAAAAAGTGAAGGCATTTTAATATAGAGTGTCTTTAATGTGTTGTACTGTGTATTGTGGCTTCTCACAGGCACAGGTAAACACAATGGACTTCGGATTTTCAGAACAATAATCTACACATCATGCACTCAATTTGGCCCTTTATAAAAAGACTCCCAAAGTGAATGCTTATCTTAGAATCCGTATTTTCCACAGTGGGAAGACTGCCCCGGGGGCACTGAAAGTGTCCAGAGGGCGGTGTGGGCTATAAAAGTAGATGGCTATACTTTGTTCTGGGTAAGGGCACTGATAGCTAGATCTGGATCTATACCTAAGATTTCATTTTCAGGGGAGGCGTTAAGGAAGGGTTTTTCCTGAGAGTGGGGCAGTAGGACAAATAAGTGTTGGAACCTGTGAGGTTGTAGGATCATTTACACTTGAAGCCGCTAATCATGGCAGCATCAAGTGAAACTCCCTTTATGTTTGTAGAACTGTCAAAGCCTATCTGTCTTCTCCTATTTACTATTCTATATGATGTGCGTCTTCCTTGCTAAAGGAAATAATGTCATCTAGTATATGTTTGCCTCATGCGTGTGTCTTGAATATTCAACTTGAAAAATAATGAAAACATATTGGTGTTAGAATCAACTATGAGATAATAGTAGTTCTTCAAATGTTGACCCCAAATCATCCTGCTAAACTTTAAGGTTTACTTCATTACTCCAATGGCAGACACTTGCCCGTTTTAAAGATATGTCTGTAGCGTGCAGACAAGGACCTATTGTCTTAATTGCTGGGCTAATTGGAGGGCTTTGGAAAGAGATGAGTTAATGCTTTCTGATTTAAGAGGATTAGAGCTAAACTGTCCTTGTATCGTGAACACCTTTTATGACAGACTAAGAAATGGGCTTGTGATCCGGGAGTGTCATTTGAGATTATGGAGTAAAGGGTCACTTCTTTAAAAAAAAAACAAAAAACATTTTTAGGGTCATTTCTTTAAGGAGATATAGTCACAAGCAGAGCCTACTGAGAGGTGACTGGAAAGTTTCCTGAGCCTTTTCTGTTTCATTCCATGTGTTTAGGAAACTTTGCTTGTTTACTCCTGTTCCAGGGAAGTAATAAGCAGTTCTCATCACTTTCCTGTTCGCCTTTCTCCTTCTCAGACACATCATTTGACTTTCATGGTTCTTTTCGGCGGCTTAGCTGCCTGCTGTGCACTTTCTAGTCCTAACTGACCTTGCTGAAAGATCCCTTCTTGTTATTTTCTAGATGGTTTACAAGTTTCTAAGGTATCTTTAAAAAGGGATGGCATGATGACGGCCCAAGATCCTCACAATATAGTGCTTTGAGCCTATTTGTATATCTCGATTGTAGTTTTTCCACCCCCTAAACTACTTTTTCTTAAAAGGAAATGATAAAATTCAATAATTTTATATAAAGATGGAGAGATACTATGGAACTGATATTACTTTGGAACTGATATACTTACTTAATAAGTGAGTATAAATTCTACATCCATAAGGCGGCTGTTCTTTCATTCCTAAAGGCTTGTGACTAAAATATTTTCCATGCCCATGGTTGTATTTATTAGTAAACATAATCAAATGCCTCAAACCTTCTCATTTGAGATGGATTGCTCTCACATCTCATGTTCTCAAAGGCCCTCCCGAGGCATTGGGCAGCCTCTCTTGCTTCCTGCCTTAAAGCTGCATAAATTTTCTCCCATAACTTATATTTCAAAGCTGCCCTGTCTAACATTCATTTCTACTGCTTTGCTGAGTTCTTGTCAGACAAACTATGCCCAATGGAAAATAATTATGTTACCAAAGATACCATTTATCTAAAGCTTTTAAAGAGAGTGTTCTAAAGGCATCTCCAACATTTTCCCCCAAACTAACTTAAGTTACGATCGACTTTTTTTAGGTTAGGGGTTACATTAAGGCGGTGGGCGAACTATGGCCCACGGGCATGTTTTATTTAGCCTAGAAGACGTTATGAGACCTTTGAATTAATTGCCAATATTTTACAGTTGGGAGATTTCACATAAGCATCCAGATTCACATTTTTTGAGATATTGGAATACCTGGCAACACGAGGCTTGAATTTCTGCACGACACTGTTAGTGCTGAAGGGTTTCGAAGGTTAGCGCTCAAGTTACCGGCAGTTCCAGATCCTGTTCCATCCCATTCCTAGTCCTCTTGGCCAAAGTAGGGGTATAATTTACACCACGCTTTCTGAAATGTTAATTTCTCTACGAATCACCAGAGGGTTTTGTGAAAATTCAGATTCTGATCCAATTGTTCTGTGCTGTGGCTTGAGATTCTGCGTTCCTTCAAAGCTCTGTGGGAGGTCAGTGTGGCTGTCCCCGACATTTGAGTAACTGGTTGCTCAAGAGTCGGGCTCAGACCAGCAGCCTCAGCATCTACAGACTCATGCATTTGGGAGGAGGCCCAGGAAGTACAGTTTTATTGTACCCTCCTAGTGTTTCTTATGATCAAGGATTGCAGCCTTTAGTATGGATGGCAAGTTGATGGAAAGAAGGTCAGAATCCTCCTCACAATTGGACCACTAGGTGGTGTCATGATACGTGGAGAAAAGTTTGAAGTTGCCAAAGATTTCTTCTTGCTCATAAGCACAGTCCATCAGTGCTCATGAAAGCAGCCATCAAGAGATAAAAAGACACATTCGTTTGGGTAAATCTGCTGGACAAGATCTTTTTAGAGAAATGAAAATCAAGAACATTACTCTGAGTACTGAGGTGCGCCAGACCCAAGCCATGGTATTTTCAGTGGCCTCATATGCATGTGAAAGTCGGACATTGAATAAGGGAGACTGAAAAAGAGTACATACATTTGAATTGTGATGCTAAAGGAGAATATTGAAAGTACCATGGACTGCCAAAAGGTCGACCAAGCCTGTTTGGGTCAGAGACCAGCTTGGCGAGACTTCCTTATGTGTGTTGTATATATTGTCGGAAGAGACCAGTCCCTGGAGAAGGATATCGGACTAGGTAAAGGAGAGGGCCTCAAAATAGAGGAGGGCCCTCAATGAGATGGAGTGACACGGTGGCTCCAACAATGGGCTCAAGCATAGGAGCAATTGTGAGGCTGGTGCAGGACCAGGCAGGTAGTGTCCCTGTTGTGCATGGGGTCACTCTGGGACAGAACCAATTAGATGCCACGTAACAACAAGGCATTCTGATGACACTAAAATGTAAAGACCAATCTTCTGGGCTCTTTCAGGATAGAGTATTAAACCTAAAACCATCTATTGAAGAGTTTCTAATCTCTGAGTTGGTATCAGGAACCATTTGGGGAAGTTTCAAAACCACTGATGCTTAGATTCAGAGATTCTGATTAAACTGGCCTGGGGTAAGGCATCAATATATTTTTTAAATGCTGTAATTGATCCTACTACTCAGCAAAGCTAAGAACCATGGCTAAATAACAAGGCTGTCCTGACACATTACCTGACATTCAATAGCTCTCGTCAGAAATTTATATTTATAGCTTATGTCCATTTGTGTTTTGTTATATTTGTTCTCAAGCAAAATGTAACTAGTTTCCAATTATGTGCTTGATGATTATCATGTTGTTTGATCAAAATAGGATAGTTCCCAAGTTAACGTGTGTACGTATGTGTGTGTGCTTTATTGACTTGAAAACCTATCTCAAAACCTCTGGGTTGTCATTGTTGTTAAGTGCCAGCGAATTAGCTTCCACCCATAGCAAACTCACAAACAATGGAAGGAAATGCCGCCTAGTCCTGTGCCGTGGTCACATGTGTTCCTTTGCTTGGGCACACTGTTGGATCCACTGTGTCAATCCATCTTGTTGAGGGCCTTCCTCATTTTCATTGCCACCTAACTTCCCAAACATGATGGTCTCCTCCAGGGACTGATCTCTTCTGACAACATGTTCTAAGTATGTGAAGGCAATGTTTTGGCATCCTTGCCTCTGTGGAGCACTCTGGTCATACATCTTCCAAGGCAGATCAGTTTGTTCTTTAGACAGTTACTGATACTTTCAATATTCTTTTCACAATTCAGATGAATCAATTCATCTGTAGTCTTCCATATCTAATGTCCAACTTTCAAGTGCATGTCAGGGTATTGAAAATACCCTGACTTGAGTCAGGTCCACTTTATTGTTTACTCAGTTCTCTCTAAAGAGGTTTAGTACAGGTGCATCTTTGTTGCAGGTTCAGGTGCATCTTTGTTGCAGGTTCAGGTGCATCTTTGTTTCAGGTTCAGGTGCATCTTTGTTGCAGGTTCAGGTGCATCTTTGTTTATTCAGTTCTTTAAAGAGGTTGAGTACAGCAGATTTACCCAAGGCAACACATCCTTTGAGCTTGATATTGGGGCTTCCATAAGCATTGATTGTGCTTCCAAGCAGGATGAAATGCTAGACAATTTTAAACTTTTCTCCACTTATCATGTTACCTGTTGGTCCAAACATGAGGATTTTCATCTTCTTTACTTTGAGTGATCTATACTAAAGGCTGCAGTCCTTAATCTTCATTAGCAAGTGCTTCATCCCAAGGGTTCATGGGGGAGGTGGGTGTGGGGAGGGAGGGGAAAATTGAGCAGCTGATACCAAGGGCTCAAGTAGAGAGCAAATGTTTTGAGCATGATGATGGCAACATATGTACAAATGTGCTTGACACAATGGATGGATGTATGGATTATGATAAGAGTTGTACGAGCCCCCCAATAAAATGATTTAAAAAACAGCAACCAAAAAACCAGGCTACTACTAAGCCATCCTCAAATTTTGCTTCTGCTGCTTTTTTTCCTACAATCCAGCTTCTTTGAGTGTTACCTCAACTATTTGTGGAGAGTGCATTAAACATTTGATCTGAATGGATTGGAAAATTTATCTTCTACAAAGTTTTGGCATAATCTAATAGGTTAAGTTATACATTGTGCAACACTAGAAATCATGTTCATAAGCATAGATTTTTTGTGTGTGTGTACTGATACTGGTTTCAGATAACAAGCAGAACAGTGCTCGGAGGGAGAGGTGATGTTTTCTAAATTGTACAATGATGCTATTTGGGCTAGCAATAGGGTATATATAATTGCACTGATAACACCATTATAAATTCACGATAAAAATATTTTCCTTACATGAAGATGCATGCTAAGAAATCAATTTCTTTGAAAATAAGAATTGGTTCAATAGAATTTTAAGGCTAAGAAGTTAAGTGTTTTCATTTTCTAATGGTCCATTAAATTTAGGGTAGTAGTATCCCAGTACAATTTATTTAAAGTTCAGGTAATGATTTCTAATTGGTTTAACTACTTTAGAATGTCTAAAAAAGCCTTTGTGTTGCGCATGGGCCAAATGTTTATAGAGTTAATCAATGTTCCATTTAATAATTTTATACACATTTTGTTTCATCCCATTGGTTGCGATCCCGACAGTGTAACATCACTCATCTCACTTTCTCCCTGTGCTCTCTGTTATCCTTCCTCCTCCTTTCTCAACGTGTGTGAGCTTTGTTTTTGGCTCAATGGTGCCCTTTGGACATCAACTGCTTGATTCCTCTAAGGAGTGTGTGCCTCCATGGCGTTCCTATTTTCCTTAGAGATCGATTTAGCTAAAAAATGGAGTCTGCGCTGAGTTCATTTCTAGACTTGAAGGGAACTGAAGACCATAGTCTGGAGGCAGGTGGGGGCAGTAGTTTCCACCAGTCTCTAGTCAGCTACTAAGCTTCTTTATGATTTTTAATTTTCCTCCCCATCTATGTGGAACCCACTAATGTGACCCTTTTAGCAGCAGGTGGCTGTGGAGGCAGAGCACAGTCTAGTTCTCCTTGTGTCATGATTGTAGAGATTGATGTTGTCATGACCTTTAGTCTAATGGAATAACTGATTTCAATTTCTTCAAGCTTTTTCCTCTGGGGAAACCAATATTTGCACCTTACATGGCTGCATACCAACTTTTTAAATCATTGTCAGCAATCGCCGAAGTATGCCACAAGGACTGTGTCATACCAGTTGATCTTGATGCCCCTTGAGATGATGGGCCTAAGATACTAGACCTGTGACTCAAGGTGTTCGGTGTGTGATTATGTCTAAGACATTTCAGAACCCTGTCCACTTTACTGCATTTCTAACTATATTTACAGCAAAGATATATAATCAAACACGCAGCTTCCAAGTCCATGAGACTGATAGTAATTGAAGACTGTAAACCGTCGCCAGGGCAGGCAGCTTCCTCTATATCCTATGGAGCAGCTGGGAGGTTGAGCCTCCAACCTTGTGATGAGCGGTCCAACATTTAGCCAGAGGACTATTAGGTCTCCTTGTGAGAGACAGTATCCTGTGTCAAGCCCGTATAAAGTTGTGGCTATACTTCCACTTTCCCTCCCATATCCATCAGCCCATGTGCCCATCTATAGATCTCTTTAATATCATTATTGCAGGAAGTGGACATAATAGCACTACCTCTCCTTCCTTTAACTCTGAAGATTCCCCAATGTCTTCCCTGAACTCCAATATTTTTGAAAACTCCCCTCTTAGTGTAAATTGCCTTTCTTTGCACCCAAGTGAATACCTGTATAACTTCCCACCAGTAATTTACCCTCCTTTTCCCTTCTATCCAGGGTAATCATCAAAGATTTTCAATTTGAGTGTGAAAAAATTTTCATGGCACTTAATAGTAGGGGTCTCAGAATATTTCACCTTTTATGATTGACTTATTTCACTCATCAGCATAGACTCCAGGTCTTTCTATGTTACGAAGACTTCTGCAGATTCATCCTTGTTCCTTCGTGTTGTCCAGTACTCATTGTGTATATGTTCCATAATTTGCTTATCCAGTTTTGATTGATGGCCATTTACATTGTTTCTATCTTTTTGCTATTATAACGTGAAAATGAGTGTACAAAAATCTGTTAATCTTACATATCTTGTTTTTTGATTTTAGGACATCCCAGCTATAGAGATTGTTGGATCATATGGTATTTCTCTTCCTATCTTTCGAGGAAGCATACAATTTTCTACACCTTGCCTATTATAGATGATATTCTTAAATATGGGATTATAAGAAAACAATATCTATTATCTTAAAAATATTTTAGAGAATGCAGTGTGCTATCATGGGTTAGTCCAATTATAAGAAAGCAGTTTTGGAAGAAAATTCAAAGAAAGATAAAGAAAAGAAAAACAATATGAGCATTGTTATATCTCATATGTGTTTGCCTTTGGAGATAAGCAAACTTTAAAATTTTTACTATTGTCTTTTAATATATGTAGACAAGTGTAACACAATGATTTAAGCTAACTCTAAAAGTAAAATGGATCCTTTGCCTTTGTGCTTGAAGTGTAAGTGACTGGCTTATAATGCCACTTTACCACCTGCTGTTATGCACAGAGTGGAAGCGTCACTTTGTTAGAGTGGAGCCACCAGAGCTGTGTCCTATGTATTTTCTTAATTTAAGAGTGCCAACAGAGCATGGTTTGCATCTAATCTCAAATTTTCCCTTTTACTTGAAGGTTTGAAATTTCCTACTTCTTAATATAGAGTATTTATGTATGAGAGAAGACGGTTGTGATGTTTTTCATTACCACCAGATAATATGCCATCCTACTGAATACAAGCTCTCACTTAGTAAGGAGCAACGACATTTATAAAATAGTAATCTAGCTGAACATGTGCATGAACTCATTGGAACATGGGCAAATGAATGTATAGGAAGTCTACTGAGAGCCCTGGTACAATACAATTCTACAAGGACGGCTTGTGCAGAACTCATCGCCAGCATCCCATATAATAAACCTGGAGATTTTTGTTTGTTTATTTTTTTCTATATAGTAACAGAAGATGTCTATGTGATCAGCATTTTCAATTCTTTTGTCCATGTTACGAACTGCCTTTATTATTTTTCTTTTTTATCATTTTATTGGAGGCTCATACAACTCTTATCACAAGCCATACATCCATCCATTGTGTCAGGCACATTTGTACATTCATTGCCATTACCATTCTCAAAACATTTGCTCTCCATCTAAGCCCCTGGCATCTGATCATTTTTCCCTTCCCTTTCTGCTCCCCCTCCCTCATAAACCCTTGATAATTTATAAATTATTATTTTGTCATATTTTGCACTGTGCAACGTCTCCCATCACCCACTTTTCTGTTGTTCACCCCCCAGGGAGGAAGTCATATGTAGATCCCTGTAATCACTTCCCTCTTTTCACCCCACCCTCCCTCCACCTTCCTGGTATCGCCACTCTCACCCCTGGTCCTGAAGGGATCATCTGTCCTGGATTCCCTGTTCCTATATGTGCCAGTGTACATCCTCTGGTCCAGCCGAATTTGTAAAGTAGAATTGGGATCATGATAGTGGAGGGGGTAGGTAGATTTTTTTTTTGAAAAAGATTTTTTAAATAATAAGTTTCACTTCAGGCTATGTAGTATAGTAAAGAATAAAAAGATAGATTGAGGTTAACCACAGTTTTTTCACATTTAAATGCTAATCCCACCTATTTTTGACATATTTGACCTTTAAATGAATATCTTTTTCATAAACATTAGCTAAAGAACAGATGCATCGAGATTAATGACATAGCTTCTCAAGCAAAGTAGCCTAGATTTTAAGTACCTGAAAAAAAATTTAAGGTATATATGGTAATAGTCCCTCGGTGGTGCCAATGGTTAACACTCTTAGCTACTTATGGAAAGGTTGAAGGTTTGGTTCCATCCAGCAATGTCTCAGAATAAATGTTTGGTACCTCTCTTTCAAAAAAGTAAAAACCAGCTATCAGGCACCCTGTGATGCTCACCTTTCTGACATGATCGCCGAAGACAAGGCAGGTGATTAAGCAAATGTGGTGAAGAAAGCTGATGGTGTCTGGCTATCAAAAGATATAGCATCTGGGGTCTTAAAGGCTTGAAGATAAACAAGTGGCCATCTAGCTCAGAAGCAACAAAACCCACATGGAAGAAGCACACCAGCCTGTGAGCAGGAGGTGTCAATAGGATCAGGTATCAGGCATCTAAGACCCAGAATAAAACCATACCCAAGGTGAATGGGAGGGGTGTCATGGAGTGGAGGCCCAATGCCCATCTGTAGACAGTTGGACATCCCCTCACAAAGAGGTCTCAGGGAATAGCACTGATGAAACACACAACTTTCTTGTTCTTGATGCTTCCTTCACCCCACTTTCATGACCTCAATTCTACCTTACAAATTGGGTTAGACTAGAGCATGCACACTGCTACAGATAAGAGCCCCCAACACAGGGAATCCAGGAAAGATAACTCCCCCAGGCCAACAATGAGAGTTGAGATACCTGTAGGATTAGGGGGGAGAAAGGAAGACTCGATCATAGGCATCTATTGGAATCCCCTCCCAGGGGGATGAATAATGGAAAAGTGGGTGAGGGGCGACAGAGGATGGAGTAAGTTATGGGAATAATAATCTATAACTTATAAAGGGTTTGTGAGGGAGGGAAAGTGGGAGAGGAAGGGGAAGAAATGGGGAGCTGATATCAGGTCTCAGGTTTCAAGAGCATACTTTGAAAATGATGATGGTACCCTCCAGATTCCTGTCCCTCTATGTATTGGTCTATGTATTGGTCTGAGTGGCGATAAAAGGAGGAAAAGTAAAGCTGAAGTGGACTTGGAGTCTTGAATGACCTGCAAGCTCATTTCAAACATAAAAAAAAATGATGATGGAGGCATGTGTGCAAATATGGTTGACACACTGGATGAATGTATGGATTGTGATAAGAGACATAAGAGCACCCAGTAAAAGTATTAAAAAACAAAACAAAACCAAAAAGACCTATGGAGAACCATTCCATTTGGACAGTCATGGAGTTGCCATTCATCAGAATGTACTCCCCTCAACTGGTTTCGTTCATAATGTTTGTTGGAAGGAACTTCGGATGTCTCCCAGGATCAACATATTCTGTCTGCAGAGACAAGTGAATCAAGGTAAGCAGGCTTGGCAGGCAAGCAACACACCAAATGAAGACCAGACGAGTGGAAGTTGGAGGTGTTCAAATGCAGCCTCATCTTCTTACAACTGCTTGATACCTCATAGCGGATCTCATGGAGGGGCTTTGGCATCTTGGGATCCCATGCTACCTGCTGAAATGTTTGACAGTTGCCCGTTCTTTCTGCTATCCTGACTCTGCATAACTATCTTCTTTGGATACTTCCAGAGTCTTTGAATCTTTTCATATTGCAAAATAGGCTTGGGTTTCTTCTTTAGTTAATCAGATGATTCTTCATTAGTTTTAGAAATGATGGCTTTGTTCACCTCATTTAGTTTTAGGGTTTTGCACATTTCATTACAACGCTTTACTTTGTTTCTGAAAGCCACCCTTGGCATCTTCTGTTCAACTTTTTATTTAAGCACATCTTCTGCTTGCTTTCCCCACTTGTCAGTCAGCCTGTCTTACTGTGGCGGCTTGTGTCTTGCTATGATTTCAGAAGCTATGCCACTGTTTCAAACGTCAGCACAATGACCCAAAGGGAACAGGTTTCAGCAGAGCTTCCAGACTAAGAACAACGAAGAAAGAATTGGCTGCCCACTTCAGGGAAGTAGCTGCTGAAAACCTTATGCTTAGCTTCAAAACATTGCCAGCTTTTGATGGCTTGATGAATGGGAGGAAGGCTGCGTGGGAGATAGTGCTGGAGATGAGCCCTTCGGGTCAGGGGCACTCAACTGTGACTGAGGAGGAGCTACTTTCTTGGAGGAGAGTCAACCATGCTGGCATGAATGGTGTGTAGGCTTTGGAGTCTTCCTTTGTTGATGGGCTATGGGGGAAGAAAGAGCTGAAAAATCTGATACTGTTTGGAACTCGGAATGTGCAAAGTATGAATTTGGGAAAATTGGAACTAATCAAAAATAAAGGGGAATATATAAAGATTAATATCTTAGGCATTAGTAAGCAGAAATGAACTGTCATTAGCTTTTTGAATCAGAAAAGCCTGTGATTTACTATGCCGGGAATGAAATAGTCAAGAGGAATGGCATGCCTTCATGGTCCAAAGGCACATTTCACGATCTACTCTGATGTATAATGCTGTCTGTGATATGGTTATCTCTGTCCACCTTTGAGGAAATCCAACCAATACTATTATTCAAATGTATGCACCTGCCACAAAAACCAGTGCTGAAAAACTGGCTAGTTCTACGAATGTCTTCGGTCTGAATTTGATCAAACATTAAGTTGCATTTGTACTTATTGAAAGTTGAAATGTACAAGTAGGAAGCCAAGAGGGAACAGTAGCTGGGGAAAGGGGGACATGAGGCTAGAAACAAAGCTGAAAAGTCCATGATTGAATTTGAACGACCAACGACTTAGTCATAGCAAATACAGTTTTTCAACAACACAAAAGTCTGCTATACACACTGACTTCTCCGGATGGAATACATAGAAATCAAATCGACTACATCCCTGGGAAGAAACGACAGAGAAGCACTAAAACGAAGCCAGGAAACGACAGTGGGATGAACCACCAATTGTTCATATGTAAGTTAAGTTTGAAGTTGATGGAAAATAAAACAAGTCCCCCAGAGTGGAAATATGGCCATGCGTCTACCCCACCAGCATTTGAGCACATCTGGACTGATTTGATGAACACTTAAGTCACCGAAGTCCAGATGATCTGTTGGAAGACTCGAGAACATCATTCATGAAAAAGCAAAAGGTATTAAAAAAGACAGGAAAGAAGACAAGATTACAACCTACTCAATGGCCCCTAACAACAATTATCTCTTTGCTTTGTATACTCTATGGTCAGTGCAGTTTTGCAGTTATTTGTGACTCCATTTTGGTTTGTTCTTTATTTCCTGATTTTTATTTAATCTTCTTTGTTTTCTTCACGTGCGCTCCCTTAGCTATCTTTCCACAACTCCTGTTGTTTTATGTAATTAGTCCACAATGTGTCAAACCTGTTCTTGAAATGATCTCTGAATTCAGGTACACTATTCTCAAGGTCTATTGTGGCTTTTATGGACTTGTTTTAATTTATTAGCTTCATTTTGAACTTACATATGAGAACCTGTTGGTCTATTCTCTATTTGGCCCCTGGCTTTGTTCTGACTGATTATCCTGATGCAGATATGAAGTCTGTAGATAGTGATGCTTCAGAGATATAACATATTTGGGGATAGACTACCTCAATAATAGATGAGGAGGTGCCCCCCCCCTAAGAAAAATGTAAAAAGCTCTGCTGATGTGAGGGAGATAGTGCATTTGGAGTCCATTCCACCAGGTCAGACTGTTAATCAAGCTTTCTATTTAGAGGTTCTAAAAAGATTGTGTAACATAGTATAACAAAAAAAAAAGACCTGATTTGTGGCAGACAGGGGGCTGGTTTTGTCACCATAAAAAAAATGTGCCTGCTTACAGTCATCTCAGTGTACCAGTTTGGGGCAAAAAAACCAGAATACTTTTCTTGCCCCATGCACCTTACTCACCTGACCTCGTTTTGTGGGGTTTTTTTTTGTTTACACAAATGAAGAGGGACAGAAAGGCCAGCGTTTTGACAACATAGGACTGAAGAAAAAATGAAGGAGTTACTGTCAGATGTCCATACAGATGGGTTTGAGAAACGTTTTCAAGAATGAAATTGCATATTTATCAAAGGTATTAAAGTGTAATGAAGTATACCTTGAAGGTGATAAGGTTGTTTTGAAAAAAAATTTAAATACATAGCTTTGAAAACAAAACTTCTGGGTTGGGGGGGGAGGATATGCCCTCATAGATATTGCCGTATAGTAAGCCATACTTTTTTTATTTCTTAGTCCATATAAAATTATGTTTACATTAAATACTGTTGGAAGCTTGGTCATGTAGTGAGTTCTGTACTGGGCGGAAAACCACAAGGTCAGCAATTTGAAAAAAACCACCTGATCGCAGGGAGAAAGATGAGGATCCAGTGAAGATTTGTAGTCGCAAAACCCCACAAGGCTGTTCTACTGTGCCCTGTAGCTTTGCTATGAGTTGGAACTAGTGCATGGACAATGTGTCTGACTCTCCGTCTGGTAGTCTATCAATGCAGTAGCATTGTGAAGGAGTTTGAAATATTTTAAGGATTAGATGTTACATAGTCACAACATGTTCACATGCTCCTAGAAAAATGGCTTCCATGGATATTCCCCTGAGCTCATAAAGTGAAGTGCAGTAAAACAAGGCATGCCGGCATTCGCTCTGGAGGGATCCATGTGCACAGTTGCCCTTTATGCTATTTAAAATGGTATTTATGATTAAATTATTCTTCTTGTAAAAATCTATCATGCAATCTCTGCATTATTTCTATCTCTAAAGCCATGTTTTACAACCACTAATTCTTAGTTTCCAAATATTGCATTACAGTCACTTGGTTAATCAATTTTAGAAGGCAGAGTTGATGAAAGTCCTCAATTTCTTCATTTTTGGCATCGCGACTCCTATGTAAGTATGAGCGTAATCGTCATATCAACTGGCCTTCCTTTTGGGTGTCTGGGTGTTATTCTATCATTGACTGCATTATATATCAGGTCATATCTGCACTGTTCTTTTTTTTTTTTTTTGGTTTGAAATTGTATATTGTGGCTAAATTGATTTTTTTCCAGGCATGCAAGAATTATTCATTATTAGACATCTCTACGTAGTCTGAACCATATCTTTCGTGCTTAACAGGAAAAAAACAAAGCATCACAACAACTGTGAGAACCCATTTTGTAAGAGCCCTTTCCCAAAATCTTATAGTTTATCAAGGTAGGAAAGAAAACAAACAAATAAATAAAACAGAGATGACAAGGAGAAAGCAATGGGAGGGGGGCATCCAGAGAGGTAAGGATTCAAAACAGAAAATTTGGATACTTTAAATCCTTCAACATACTAATTTACATGAATGGATTGTAAAATATATGTAAATTCCTAAGAGCAAGAATTCTTTCATCCTTAGTCCCAGTGCTCATACCCTAATAGTTACTGTTTAAATTTGGTCCACAACTACACTCCTTGTAGTACTGTGATGGCTTCCTTATTGCTTTGATGCTGGAAGTGATGAAACCAATATTTAAAATATTAACAGATCACCTCTGGAGGACAGGTTTCAGGGGAACTTCCAGAACAAGAAGGACTCAAAAGAACAATGTGGCAATCTACTTCTTTTAAAAAAAACAAAATCCAATGAATACTTTGTGGACAGCAGCAGAACTTTGCCAGTTGAGCGTCAGAAGATGACGCCTCACTTTGGAAGTCATTCAAAATACAAGTTGCCTCCGAAAAATGCAATCAATCTTAATGAGATATGGATAGAGTAAAGCTTGGGGGACCTTTATTTGAAGATTAGGGACAACTCAAAATGAAAAGAAACAGAAAACATCCATTAGTATTCAAATATCATTCTTGGAAAAGTGGAGAATCAGTAAATAAGAAGGTATTCCCTGAAGGAGGTTATTGGCATGGTGACTGCTACGGTATGCTCAGACAGAGCAATGGCTGTGAGAATGTCCAAAAACCAAGCAATGTTTCGGACTATTGGACATAGTCGCTATGATTCCAAACCAACCATAGCACTAAACAATTTATCTTGGAGATAATGTTCCAACACCATAAAGCCTTTCTGATTTCATACTATGAAAACTCATCCAAAGGTACATAGAAAAGTGCTTTTTCTAGGGAAAAAGTTAAACTTTTCAACGTTTTTAAGTATCACCACCCAGATAACTTTTTGTTGCCAATATTGACACCTACACCAGTGATTGGAGGAGAAACAATGATTATGATAACTGACACCAATTAAGTTAGGAAGAGAAATAAACATACAAAAGAGAGAGAGAACGCACCCCACTCAACATAGTCCAAGTACAGATGATAGACAGATAGCTAGATCATTAATTGAAAAAAATCTCCTGATCAAGCAGAATCCCCCACAACATTCCTCAGAAAAGCATGCAGCTCTGGTTAACAGAATGGACCAAGTCAAACCAACTATAAGTGCACTCTAAAAGCCCAACTATGAAAAAATACTCATCTGTTTCTTACTGTAATATTAAAACTAGTAACCTTAATATTTTAGCAATGTGTCTACTTACAATCCTGTTGAAAGTGTGAAGTGTCCATTCTTTTTTATTACATAACTCTGGTTTTCAACTTTTCTGACAATCTTCAACTATCATTTCCAAGCAAATTTATTTTTTATTTTATTTTTTTTTAACAATTTATTGGGGCTGATACAATTCTTTTCACAGTTCATACATATACATACATCAATTGTATAAAGCACATCTGTACAGTCTTTGCCCTAATCATTTTTTTCTCTTTTCTTCTTTTACATTTTATTAGGGACTCCAACAACTCTTACCACAATCCATACATATACATACATCAATTGTATAAAGCACATCCATACATTCCCTGCCCCAATCATTCTCAAGGCATTTGCTCTCCACTTAAGCCCCTTGCATGAGGTCCTCTTTTTTTCCCCCCCTCCCTCCCCTTTCCCCCCTCCCTCATATGTCCTTGGTAATTTATACCTCGTTATTTTGTCATATCTTGCCCTATTCGGGGTCTCCCTTCCCCCCTGCTCTGCTGTCCTTCTCCCAGGGAAGAGGTCACATGTGGCTCCTTGTAATCAGTTCCCCCTTTCCAACCCACTCACCCTCCAATCTCCCAGCATCGTCCCTCACGCCCTTGGTCCTGAAGGTATCATCCACCCTGGATTCCCTGTACCTCCAACCCTCATATGTACCAGTGTACAGCCTCTGTCCTATCCAGCCCTGCAAGGTAGAATTCGGATCATGGTAGTTGGGGGGAGGAAGCATCCAGGATCTGGGGGAAAGCTGTGTTCTTCATCGATACTACCTCACACCCTAATTAACCCATCTCCTCTCCTAAGCCCCTCTATGAGGGGATCTCCATTGGCCGACACTTGGGCCTTGGGTCTCCACTCTGCACTTCCCCCTTCATTTAATATAATATATATATACACATACATATATACATATACACATATATACACATACATACACCCACTTATATCTTTTTTTTTTTTTTTGCATGATGCCTTATATCTGGTCCCTTGGGCACCTCGTGATCGCACTGGCCGGTGTGCTTCTTCCATGTGGGCTTATTTGTTTCTGAGCGAGATGGCCGCTTGTTCACCTTCAAGCCTTTAAGACCCCAGACACTATCTCTTTTGATAGCCGGGCACCATCAGCTTTCTTCACCACATTTGCTTGTGCACCCATTTGTCTTCAGCGATCCTATCATGGAGGTGTGTAGTCTATGATATGATTTTTTGTTCTTTGATGCCTGGTAACTGATTCCTTTGGGACCACTCGATCACACAGGCTGGTGTGTTCTTCCATGTGGACTTTGTTGCTTCTGAGCTAGATGGCCGCTTGTTTATCTTCAAGCCTTTAAGACCCCAGTCACTATCTCTTTTGATAGCCGGGCACCATCAGCTTTCTTCACCACATTTACTTGTTCACCCACTTTGGCTCCAGCCGTTGTGTCGGGAGAGTGAGCATCATAGAGTTCCAATTAAATAAAAGAAGGTATTCATGCATAGAGGGAGTGTTTGAGTAGAGGCCCAAGGTCCTTCCGCCACCTTAATACTTGACCTATAAATATCGACACAAAGATCTATTTCCCCAACCTCCTATATATATTTGCATGTACATGTCTTTGTCTAGACCTCCATGAATGCCCTTTGACTCCTAGCTCTTTCCTCCATCTCCCTTGACCTTCCTCCTGCCCTACTACCATGCTTCATCGCCACCTGGGCTAGAGTATACCTCTTCTCTAAGCAACCTTACCCTTGATCATTTCCCATCAGGCCTGCCACTCCCCCTTCTCTACCCTTTGGGGTCCCATGTTTTTCCCTTGTCCCTGGGTTTGTTAACACCACTTCCTTACCCCCCCTACCCCCCACCCCAAGTCCCCCCGGAACTGTCGGTCCCGTTGTTTTTCATCCAGATAGTTCATCCAGCCTGTCCTATTCAGACAGACCTGTGGAGTCACTAACATGCACGAAAACTAGACAGAGGAACACAAAGCAACAGTATACAACCAGACAACAAAACAACCAAAACAAACCACTGAAAAAGAACAGAACAAAACAGTTCACAAGAGAAAAGCTTGTAGTTAGTTCAGGGCTCTTTGCTGGCCCTTAGGAGCGTTTTCCAGTCCAGTCTGTTGGGGCACCACGCCCTGGCCCCAAAGTCCACTTTCAGCATTCCCTGGGGACCTTGCCACTCCATTCCCTTGCTGTTCCGCTGCACTCCCCCAGTGATTTGCCTCGGTGTGGTGGGATCAGGTCAGGTGCAATTCCCACACTGTGTCTCCGGTGTTGTCCCCTGTATCGCCCTTAGTCACTGAGGGGCATCATGTCTCATAGTAGGGCCAGCCATGTTGTTCTCTCTGTGGACTGGCTGCTCTACTCAGGAACATCATCATCATGGCCTGGTGGGCCAGGCTGTGCTCCACTCTCTCCTCCTGCCCCTTCATCTGCTCCCGTGTGCTCTGATCAAATATGTCCATCTCCCACAGCTGCAGGGTCAATGTCGTCCTTTGGAACAAGTTCTTTTCGGGGGAGGGGCAGGAATCCACTTAATTTATGGTGCTGGGGCCAGCCTCCCAGACCTCTCCACCGGTTCCGTCCTCCACGCCGGGATATTGCATTCACACCTTGCGACACTGGGTTGAAGTCTGGTCCCACTTTCCCTGTGGAGATATAAACCATACCCTCCCCTTGGGTGGATTAATGCCCCATTTCTGTCATGCTGATTGTACTTACCTCAGGGGACTCATGTTGTACCTGTCCCTTTGGGTCTGGCTTACCTCGCTTAACATAATTCCTTCCAGCTCTTCCCATGAAATAACGTGTTTCATGTGCTCATCGGTGCTTTTTAGTGCTGCATAATACTCCATTGTGTGTATGTGCCAAAGTTTGCTAATCCACTCGTCTATTGATGGAAACTTAGGCTGTTTCCAAGTCTTTGCTATTGTGAATTGTGCCGCAATAAACATTGGAGCGCATATGACTGGTCGTGTTTTATTTGCTGCTTCAACCGGGTATATGCCCAGTAGAGGGATGGCTGGGTCGTAAGGTAGATCAATTTCCATTTTCTTTAGGTATCGCCAGATTGCTTTCCACAGTGTCTGTACAAATCTGCACGACCACCAGCAGTGGAGGAGGGTTCCTATTTCACCACAGCCCCTCCAACACTTGTTGCTCTCTGATTTACTGATCTGGGCTAGCCTCAGGGGTGTTAGGTGGTATCTCATGGTTGTTTTGATTTGCATTTCTCTTATGGCAAGGGACTTCGAGCACTTTCTCATATATTTATTGGCCATATTGATCTCCTCTCTAGTGAAAGTTCTTCTCATTTCTTTTGCCCACTTCCTTAGGGGGTTAACTGTTTTCCTCTTTTTGCAGGTCATGATGGTGTTGTAGATTTTAGTAATGAGCCCTTTGTCTGACGTGTCATTACTAAAAATCTTCTCCCAGTCTGTGGGTTGCCTTGTCACCCTCTTGGCAAAGTCTTTCGAGGTGCACAGGTGTTTTATTCTTATTAGATCCCATTTGTCGATTTCCAGATCACCTGTGTGTGTCCCCTTCCCTGTTGCAGTGAGCCTATGTGCTCCCTGGGCCAGTGCTCTGAGATTAGTCCCGATTCCCTCCTTAATGGTCCTGATGGTTTGGGGTTTGACTTCTAGATCTGTGATCCACCTTGAGTGTATTCTTGTGCATGGGGTGAGGTAGACGTCTTGTTTCAACTTTCTACATGTGGATATCCATTGTTTCCAGCACCACTTATTAAAGAGGGCATCTGCTTCCCACTTGACATTTTTGGGACCCTTGTCGAAGATCAGTTGTCTATATGCTGATGATTTTACTCCTGGGCTTTCTATTCTTTTCCACTGGTCTGAGTGTCTATCATTGTGCCAGTACCATGCTGTTTTGACCACTGTAGCTATGTAGTAGGCATTAAAATCAGGTAGGGCGAGTCCTCCAATTGTGTCCTTCTTCTTGAGGAGTTCTCTGCTAATTCTGGGTTTCTTCCCTCTCCATATGAAGTTGGTGGTCAGTTTTTCCAATTCTTTGAAGAAGGTTGATGGTAATTGGATTGGTATAGCATTGAACTTGTAGAGTGCTTTAGGAAGAACTGTCATCTTTACTATGTTCAGCCTACCTAACCATGAGCAGGGGAGCTTCATCCATTTGTGAAGGTCACTTTTGGTTTCCTGTAATAGGGTTTTATAATTATGCTTATATAGGTCTTTAGTATTTTTTGTTAAGTATATTCCTAGGTATTTCAGTTTGTTCTTGGCTACTGTGAAGGGTACTTCCCTCTTAATCGCCTCTTCCATGGCCCTGTCCGATGTGTATAGAAACCCTACCGACTTCTGTTTATTGATCTTGTATCCTGCTACTCTTCCGTATTCCTCTATTGCTGTAAGTATTCCAACTGTGGAGTTTTGGGGGTCTTCAATGTATAGGATCATGTCATCTGCAAATAACGATAGTTTCACCTCCTCCTCTCCCAACTGGATCCCTTTGATGTCCTTCCGCTGTCTTATGTTGTTAGCCAGAACCTCCAAAACGATATTGAATAGAAGAGGGGACAGGGGACATCCTTGTCTTGTACCCTTTTTCAGTGGTATTGTTCTTATCTTTTCTCCATTGACTATGATGTTGGCTGTTGGTCTTTCATAGATAGCTTGTATGAGCTTGAGGAACTTACCTTCCAATCCTATCTTCATGAGTGTTTTGATTGGGAATGGATGCTGGATGTTGTCAAATGCTTTTTCTGCATCTATGGATATTATCATATGGTTTTTATCCTTTTTCTTCTCGATGTGGTGTATGATATTGATGGATTTTCGGATGTTAAACCATCCCTGCATCGCTGGGATGAATCCTACTTGGTCGTGGTGAATGATATGTTTGATGTTCCTTTGTATTCTATTGGCCAATATTTTGTTAAGGATTTTTGCATCTATGTTCATTAGAGATATTGGTCTATAATTCTCTACACTTGTGGGGTCTTTTCCCTGTTTGGGTATCAAAGTAATGCTGGCTTCGTAAAATGAGTTTGGGAGCTTGCCGTTCTTTTCTATGTTATGGAATACTTTGTGGAGGATCGGTGTCAGCTCTTCCCTGAATGTTTGGTAAAATTCTGCTGTGTAGCCATCTGGCCCTGGGGCCTTTTTCCTTGGTAGGTTTTTGATGACACTCTCTATTTCTTCCTTCGCTATGGGTTTGTTGAGGTTCTTGATCTCTGTCTCAGATAATCTAGGGATAGATTGTTTTTCTAAATATTTATCCATGTCTTCCAGGTTTCTGAATTCATTAGAATACAAACCTTCATAGTACTTTGTGATTATCCTTTTTATCTCATTGGGGTCTGTTGTTATTGCCCCCGATTCATCCCTCATCCTGGCTATTGATGATTGTTCCTTTCTATCTTTGGTAAGCTTTGCCAGGGGAGTGTCAATTTTATTAATTCGTTCATAAAACCAGCTTCTAGTTGCGTTAATCCTTTGCATTGTTCTTTTGTCTTCCCACTGGTTTAACTCCGCCCTGATTTTTATTATTTCTTTTCTCTTGCTATTGGAGGGGTAGTTCTGTTGACTCTGTTCTAGTTGTTGGAGGTTTTGTGTTAACATATCTGTCATACGCCTTTCTTCTTTTTTCATGTATGCATTCAGTGATATCAAACTACCTCTGATAACTGCCTTTGCAGCGTCCCATAAGTTTTGATATGTTGTATGCTCGTTCTCATTAGTTTCTAGAAATTTCCTGATATCCTCTCTGATCTGGACCTTAACCCATTCATGTCGCAGGAGATCGTTGTTTATTCTCCAATTGGTGGCCCTTGCTTTTCTGGGTGCCCTTCTATTAATCTCCAGCTTTATGGCATGGTGGTCTGAGAAAGACGTCTGGATAATATCTATGTGTTTGAATTTACTCAGGCTGGCCTTGTGCCCCAGCATGTGATCTATTCTTGAGAAAGATCCGTGTGGATTGGAGAAGAATGTGAAACCTTTTGCTTTTGGATGAAAGGCTCTATAGATGTCTATCAGGCCCTGTTGCCTAATTACATTGTTTAGCTCTCTGGCCTCTTTGCTGAGCTTCTTTCCCTGTGACCTGTCTTTCTCTGATAGTGGAGTGTTGAAGTCCCCCACTATTATTGTTGTTTCCGTGATTTCTTCTGTCATTTTTTTAATAGTTTGACGAAATTTGCCGCACCATTATTAGGTGCGTAAATATTCAGTATGCTTATTGCTTCCTGGTTTACTGAGCCTTTGAGCATTATGTAATGTCCCTCTTTGTCTCTTTTTATGTTTTGGATCTTGAGATCCATTTTGTTGGAGATTAAGATAGCCACTCCTGCCTTCTTGGAGTTACCATTTGCTTGGTAAACTTTCTGCCAGCCCTTTATTCTCAGCATATGCTTGTCTGCTTGCTTAAGGTGTGTCTCTTGCAGGCAGCAGATTGATGGGTTATGTTTTCTAATCCAATCCTCCAGCCTCTTTCTTTTAACATATGAATTGAGCCCATTTGTATTCAAAGTGATTATTACAATCTCTGGCTTCATGGTTGCCATATTCTGTTTTGTGTTTTGGGTCTTTGCCTATCTTCCTTCATATCAGTGTACTGCGTTTGAGTGGAGGGTTTCTATCCTGTCCTCTTTTCCATCTGAGACCGTGTTGTCCTGGTACGTGTTGCTGGCATGTTGGCTTCTAGATGGAGATGGGCTATATGGTGGTCTCCTGGTGGTTCTAGTTGGAGCTTGATCTTCTGGCCATAGTGAGTCAGCCAGTATGTTCTGCAGGGTCGGGTGACTTGCAGTATATTTTTTGAGTTCTTCCTTGTCCTGGAAGACCCTTATCTTACCCTCTATCTTAATGGATAACTTGGCAGGATATAGGATTCTGGGGGAGGCATTTTCATCTTTCAGTTTTTGGAAGATGTTGCTCCATTCTCTCCTCCTCTTCATGGTTTCTGCTGATAAGTCTGCGCATAACCTTACCTGCGCTCCTTTGTATGTGACTGTCTTCCTTTCTCTTGATGCTCGTAGAATTTTCTCTTTTTCCTCTAAGTTGGATAATTTTACAATTATATGCCTTGGCGTGTTCTTCTTGGTGTTTAGCTTAGCCGGCGTCCTCTCTGCTTCCTGTATGAGAGTTGGATTCTCCTTTGTTAGGTTGGGGAAATTTTCTTCCAGGAATTCCTTTGCTATCTTGGCGGTCGATTTGTGTGTTATGTTGTGTTCCGGTAGACCGATTATTCGAATATTATTCCTCTTCATAGCATCTGTCATTGATCTCAGGCTGTCTTCTGTTTCTTTAATTTTCCTATCTGATTGTTTTTCTCGCTTGCTTCGTTTGGTTTGAGCGTCCTCGAGTTCACTGATACGGTTCTCAGCCTCCTCAAGCCTAGATATAGCTTCTGTGACCTTTTGTGTGGCCTCTGCTACCTCCTCTGTTAGTTTCTGCAGTTCCTTTTGGTGGATAGTATTCATCCCCTCTATTGTGGACTTCATCCCCTCTATTGTGCATTTCATCCCTTCTATCGTTGCATCCTTATTTTGGTTTGCTTCTCTTAGCTCCTGTATTACTGCAAGCAGAGTTCTGAAGATTTCCTTTTGTGGCTGATCTATATCTGTTTCTTCTATGAGTGACGTTAGGTCTGTTAAAGTGCCTCGTTTTTCTGATTTTTTTGTTGGGAGTGATGTGGTCTGTTGATTTTTCCTTGATCCTTTAATAGGCCCCATGCTTCTGGGAGACAGGAGTAACCTTATTGTGTGGAGGCTCAGGCCACTGTGCCGTCTCCTGGGGTGGCTGGGGCGGGCTGCGGCAGGCTTAGGGCTGGCACTGGGGACCCAACAGGGCCCCAGGTGGTGAGAGTTGGCTGGAGCTCACTGACGGCTCCTCAGGGACTGCAAAGCCGAGACCCAGGCTCCACTGCAGGTGGAGTGTTTGATCTGCCCGGGCTGTGAGCAGGCGCGGGGAGGCCCCTTGGATAGCTGCGCAGGCAGCTGTGGGACACTGCAGGGAACAATGGTGTTCGCTCTCCGCCCTTTTGGCGCGAAACCGCAGGGGGTAATGGCGCCGGCAAAGGAGGCTTGGCGCGAAGCCGCAGGGGGCAATGGCGCCCTTCCTCTGCTCAGGCTCAGAGTCGCGGCCGCCAGGGTCCCCGCAGCACCCTGGGGAGGGCACCTACTCTTGTGCCTTGCGCAGGGGTGGGGCCTTGGTGGGCAGACTCAACAGCGCGGGGCGCGGCGCTCCGCGGAAGCTCAGGGTCCGGGACAGGCGCGAGTTGAGCTATGGCTCCTGTTGGCGGGAAGTGCTCAGCGCAGGGTCCCCGCCAGGAGTGGAGCTGGCGCTAGGCTGCCAGGGGCTGGCGGGGGCGGGCGGGGGTGGGAGGCCAGCGCACGGAGGGCAGGTGGAGAGGTCCGCGGCAGCGGTGCGGGTGGATGGTCCCCCGTGGGGGTCGCCAGACAACCCGCGGGTCCGCTCCCCTGAGCTTGGATGAATGGAGGGAGGGACGTGGGCCCGAGGGCAGATCGCTGCCCTGCGGGGAGAGGGGAACTGCGGGAGAGGAAAGCTTCTCTCCCAGTGGAGATCCGCGAGTGGGGAGTGGGGAGTGGGCCGCTGGAGTAGGCAGGGCAGGCAAGCGGCTCTGGGCTGGCATCGGGTTTGGGGATGGAGCCTAAGCCGGTCGCCAGTGAGCTCACGGCAGCTTAGTGGCCAGAGATGTCCCACTAGTCCGGTCCTCTTTCACCTAGACCCCTGCTCCGGACAAATACGTGGGGTAGGACTGGGGTGCTGTCCCAGGGGGATATTTCACTCACCAGACTCTTACTATTCAGCTACCTGGTCGCCAATCCCGCTTTGTTTGGAGGAGCTCTCAGAGTATGCGGGTGTCCCTGTCGGCCATCTTCCCCCTCCTCCGCACTGTTCTTTTTGATGTTGGCTGTGACTCCGTTCTTCTTCAATTTGTCATTCTTGGGATATTAGACCATATGATGGTCCGGTTCAAATGTCCAGGACCAGTTCGTGTCGGTTCACCAATGCCGTGGATTAGTAAACAATCCATCATGTTTTACAACTTCCAGTTTTCTTTTATCCATATTTTATATATTTCAGTTTCTGATTTTTAGTTAATGTCGCACTTGTTCCCATTTGAATCGTGTTACAGTAGTAAATGAAGGTCTTCAAAGCTTTGCTCCATTCATGTCATCAAAGCTGACAGTACCTTTAAGAAGCAGCTCTTCCCAGTTGTATTTTTATTGCTTCCCAGACCGAGGGGCTTATCTGCCGCCACTATCTCCCGCAATGTCAAGCCACAATCTATAAGGTTCCCCTGGCCTTTTTTCCACCCAGAAACAGCTAGTCGGGTCTTAACTTTCAAGTTTACTTTAATCTGAAAGCTCCATTGAAATTTTTCCACTGTGGGTGACTGCTTATATTTGATACACTTGCGATATAGCTTCAGTTTTTATCGCAACATGCAAGCCAGTACACAACATAATCTGACAAAGGAGTGGCTGGTATAACATGCTAATTATCTAATTAGATAATATAACTCATAAACCCATTAATTGGGCATTCATATCCTCCACGTATCCTAACTCCTTCAGGGTGAAGTAATGAGAAGGGCAGTGCTGCCAAGGTATGGCATCTTGGTAAGGATCTACTCTCCAGAGTATTGTTAATCCCCACCAAATGATTGGATAGGAGAATGCAAATAGGGTCTATAGGACTGTATGTTTAGAGAATTTTGCCATTCCAGTGGGAATCTGAGAAGCAGGAATGGCGAATTCCATGACCATTAAGAAAGAAGAGCCACAAACAAAGTGAACTTTGTTATCTGGACTAATATCTTGGCATTGAGAAGTGGTGGTGGTGGTGGTGGCAGCATGAGACAGCATGGTGGAATTCTTGACCCAGCAGACAAGTAAAGCTGAGTGACTCTGGGAAGAAGCCTGGCTGGTAGAGTACCGTGGTCTTTGGGAATTTATCAGCATCAAGGAAGCTATGAAACACTAACCCAACTGCTTCAGAGGACAATGAGCCAAAGGCTAAAGTCAAGAGGTAGAGAGCTTTCTACTACATGGCTAAAAAGAAATACTGGTCAATTGAACTGTATCCTTAGCATTTTTAATTCTGACTATTAGACTGTTAACTTTCCTGATAAGCCCCATAATTGTATTATTTACGAGTTTTGTGTGGGTAATAATTATTAAACCAAGCCAAGATGTAGAGTGTGGTGGGATGGACAGTAGTGTAATGGTAGGATAAAGAAGATTGGAGGATGGCTATGAATCATACTTGGCCAGATGTGGAATGAGACCCTTCTCCCCTCAAGTAAAGTTGGAGGAGCCCCGAGGGAGGGGGCCCATGCCATTGCTGCAGTATGGAGTGCCTGTTCTCGCTTTGGGTTCTTTGATAAACAAACCAAGGAGGGACATCAGCTCATCTGTTGAATGATAGAAACGATTAGTCTATTTACGTTTACATTAAGCAGAAATAAATATAAATAGAACAACTTCTAATTTACTCTCACACCATAGTGGATGGCCTTATGAAAGTTGTGAAAGACACCCCCACGTTGGGACGGTTTGCTTCTGAAGCTTAAATGTACATATGAATCTGCTGAGTATATTGTTAAAATGCAGATTCAAATTCTGTAGGTCTGAAGCTCCGTGGGAGATTCTACTTTTTAAAAAATTCCCAGGTGATGCTCATGACTCGAGAAAAGAGTTATCTCTTAAACACATACTTTTCTAGGTTCTCCCAAACTTGAATCAGGGCATATAAAGTTATACATATTCTTCCCATTTTATTTGTTTGCCTTCTAACTTTCCACTTGCCATTTCCATTCATACACTTGGTATTCTCAATGCTGAGCACTCTGACCCATCTAGTGGATACATTGTTTTTTCACACGTCACTTTGAAGAGCTCTTTAAGAGAGTGTGGAGTTAAGAATAGGGAAAGGAGGCTACTTAATTAGGATCTGAAAGTTAATGGCTATCTCATATTTAGAAATTTAATGCCTTACACCATTCACAGAATTGGAAAATGCCAAAATTTTCTAATTAATCACTGTAATAGTTTCTTTTAACTACTCAGAGTTATTTTCCTTAATAGAGGCAATAAACAAATGATGTATCTTTGTGATATAATGATAACCACAACACATGTGGTATGACTCAAAATCTTGAGAATTTTCAAGTGTTTTATAATAACATTTAAAAACATTTTTATGAATAAAATATTTTGAAATATTGATAAATACTTTTGCAAAGGTCAATTTTCAGCTTTTGATTATTTAATATGATTTTTGTATTATCCTGTATAGATTCAAACACCTTTCTGAAATACTTCTATACTCTACTTCTGAATTGCATACCACATCATTAATTTTTTCATAGTTTATTTGTTTTGAGTAACACATGGCAGTGTTAGATCCAGCAATTACATTAATATATGAGGACACACTGAGTGCTCAGCAATTGATGGGAATTTAGGGGTGGTAGTGTTCAGGAGGGCAGGAACCAAACACGCTGAGTTTTTAGAAGTGTCAAAAGCAAAACTTCTAAGTATTTCTGTAGCCACCTCGGAGACCTTGGAAATTATTTTTGAAGAATATTAGTACCTGCTGTTATCAAAATGGATCTCTTGTCCTGAAAACCGGTCTTTAATGCTTAGATCTGTTGTAAGTTACACAGCGCTAGACTGATAGAAAAGAGCCCAGCGGCACAATGACAAAGCCCCGACCTGCTAACCAAATGGTTAGTGGTTTGAACTCACCCAGTGTCTCCACAGCAGTGACAGCTTGATGCTCTGACCCTGGAAGATCACAGTCTAAGAAAGCAAGCCCCAGAGGATCTCTGTGGGTTGGAATTGATTTGAGGGCATACAACACACACAACACAACACACACACACACACACACACACACTCATACAGAGATACAGCTATGCCCAGTGTGAATTAGAATCATGGATTCATAGAATTTTATATGCTTAAATTCAGTTAACTTTAGTGTATATATGCCTCTATGTGTCTCTGTGTGTACATACTGGTTTTTGGTTTATTTATATGGAAGCCCATCTGGCATAGTGGTTTAAAGTTCAACTTTCAACAGAAAGGGTGGTATTTCAAACTTTCTAGCTGTACACTTACTAGCTGCTCTGGGAGAGAGGGATGTGTCAGTCAGCTTGCATAGATTTACAGCACTGAGAACCCTGTGGGGGCAGTTTTCCTGCATCCTTCAGGTCTCTCTGAGTTGGAATCAATTCAGAAACAATGGTTTACTCACACACACACACATCCATATGCAAACATACATTTGATCTGGAAATGATTTGTATGAGTGTTATATATAAACACATAAAATTTAAATATACACAATATGTAATAAGTAAAATTTATTATTTGTGTACTAATAGATACATATTGTGAAATTTAATGGGAAGTAATCTATTATTTACTGAAGAAACCTTGGTGGCACAGTGGTTGAAGTGTTAGGCTGTTAACTGAAAGGCTGGTGTGAATTGACCAGTTGCTCCGAGGGAAGAAAATACAGCAGTCAGCTTCTGTAAAGTTCTAGCTTGGGGTGGGTGGAGAGTGGGCATGTGGGCTACAGTCTTGGAACCTATGTTGGTATTGCTAGGAGCCCTCCAGTCACCTCTGACTCATAAGGACCCTGTGAACAACAGAAACACTGCATGGTCCAGAGCCATATTGGCAATTGTTCCTATTCCTGAGCCCCTTGAGGCAGTCACTATGTGAGTACCTCTCACTGAGGGCCTTCCCCCTTTTCTCCACCCCTCCCCTTTACCAATCCTGATGTCCTTCTCCAGTGACTGGTCTCTACGATACGTCCAAAGTATGTAAGACGAAGTTTTAAGATGTTTGTCTCTAAGGAACACTTTGGCCTTACTATTTCTAATACAGATTGGTTAGTCCTTTTAACATTCCATGGTACTTTTAATATTCTTCTCCAGCACCACAATGCAGATTCATCAGTTCTTCTATGGTTTTCCTTATTCATTGTCTAAATTTAGTTCAATTAACACCTTATGCATAAAACTCTGTGGAGCAGTTCTACGCAATCATATAGGATCATTATGAATCAGAATCTATTCAAGGCAAGTGGGTGGGTTATGTGTTGAGACCCAGAGATGTAGACACACAAAAATCTCTAGGAGGCAGTATAGCATTGATGAAACACGTAACTATCCAATATTTCCTCCCCTTACTCTTATGGTCTTAGTTTTACCTCATTAATCATGTTGCACCTGCATATGTTCATTTGCATAACTAAAATCATTTGATACATTAAATCCAAGATAGCTAAACACTTCAGAAATAGTAATTGGAGTAAGAATTCCCCGAGGGTACTAGAAGAGGGCGGGGGGAGAGGGGGGAGGCAGGGACAGGGGAACTGATACAATGATGACCGGATAGCCCCACTTACGGGGAATGAATAGCAGAAGTGTAGGTGAAATGGCAACATTGGGTGGTGTAAGATATGGCAAGATAATCATCATCATCATCATAATAAAATAGTTAGGGTTCCTGGCTAGGGGAGGGCAGGGGGGATAAAGAAGAGTTGATATCAAAGAGTTCAAGAAGAAATAAAATGTTTTTAAAATGATGGTGGCAGCAGTTGTATAACTATGCTTAATCTAATTGAAGTATGGGTTGTTATACTATCTGATATAATGATCTAATTGAATGATGGGTTGTTTAATTGGAAGAGCTCCCAATAACAATAATAATTCTCCTTGAGGTAAAACGTGACAAATATTTTCAAATGATTCCTTCCCAGGCCATAAGGATGGCTAAACTATATGGGTGCCATCCCCCATGTATGGCCTGGCTATACCAACTGCTATAGTCAAACATGAGCAGATGTTCTATTGTTCTTGGACCTAAGCATTTTAGTGCAGCAGTTCATGTTGTTTATATTAGAATACTGGTTCCCATTTTAATTACTATTCAAACAGACTTCAGGTATAACAGTAGAAAATTTGCGTAGTATATTAGGATGTGAAGGAAAAATAAACAAATAGTGATCTGTTAGTCTGGGTACATTAGAGAAACAAATCCACAGAAACTCATATGTATAAGACAGTTTCATGTAAAGGTTAAATTCACATCAAGAAAACATCCCAACCCACTGCTGCCCAAGCCCAGAGTCCAACATTAGCCCATAGGTCCAAAACCAATCCACAAAGTCCTCCTCCATCTCACAAAACACACACTATGATGCCGACTGCAGGAGGAAAGCCAAATCAGTGAATGTGTAAGCATCTCAGCACTGGCAGGGGTCTCCACATGGGTGCTCCAGCACCCAGGGCTGCACCAGGGTAAGTCCATGTGGCTTTTCCTCATGGGACGTCTTGCAGGAAGTGAGCCTTGCAAGCTGAAGCAGGAAATTGGCTAAGGCAGCTGCACCCTGGTCTGACCATCACAAAGCAAGAGACTCCAGAACTAGAAAGGCAAGGCTCACTGAGCTATTTATCTCTCTGCCCTTCAATTAACCCCACCTGTGTTTATTGACCAGGTTGACACAATAAACTTTATCTCAAGTGAGCTGGCCAATACTATTTTGTTCTTCGTAGTCTCCCTGCCATAGGATCAGTTACCTGTGGCTTTGACCTATGGTGTGCTCATGCTCAATTAACCGCGGTGCTAGGAAAATGGCTGCTGGCAAATTTCCATCTTGTCAATTCCATTAGGAAGCTACATTTTTATGATAGGTACAAAAATTTTCTCTTCTTTGCATTTTCCCATTAGGCATATAAAATGTTGTCCTTTTTATATAATATACTTTAGAACTATAACTTAGTGATGCACATTAGATACTGGAGATTGGAGAGGTAAAAGGTTCAGTTCAGTCTCTGGCTCATTATTAGTTCTTTCTGTTTTTCATTTCTTGATCTAATGTAAATTGAACTGGGAAATATTTGGAACACTAGTAATGGGTTTTGAGGGGAGAAAATCATTGAATAAAAGCCTTTAGAAACTGTTCTGTGAAGAAAAGTGGAAAAGGTGGATTCTTTATATTCTCAAGAAGATATTTATAACAAAGCATCGGGTACCTTCAGTAATGAAAAACATCGTTCATATTTTGATCAATACCTCCCAACTGATACATAGTTCAGACTGAATGGGACATGACATTCATTTTTCTTCACTACATTGAGTGACTTGATACTACATCGAAATGGTAAATTTATCGGCTTGGATTATAGAAAGAAAAACGTTTTGCATGTCACGGACTAATTGAGAAGAGTTATTCTTTTCCTTTAAAGGAAAATTGGCTGTATGATAAGGTTAGAATATCTTAAAGTAACATAAAGTTACCACATTTTATTTTCTTATAATTGTACTTTAAAATTTTGATTTCCTTTATATTTCTTGTCTCTCTGCTTTCATTACCCCAAATACCCTCAGAGGTTTCCCTAGAAACCTCTAAATTCACAGTGAATTCCAGTATCCCTGTTTATACTACTAGCACTCTGATTGCCTAGATGCCAGTTAGAATTAGGTAATACTTTATACTGCAATGTGAAGTGATGAAAAAGCCACTGGCTGTTAGTAATTTTGTTATTTTGACATCAACAAATATTTTATTTTATTTGAAATTAATGCTACATAGTTTTAAGATAAGAACCTAACATTGGTTCCTTTATTTCCACTTGCTGCATTTACATAAATAATTCCTTTTTGAGATAACTTCTGTTTAAAGTGCATATGAATTTGGGAATCCATTTTGCTGAGAACTCTAATTTCAAAACTTAAGGGTGCTCATTTTTCATACTTTTATACGGCATGCAGATGTGTATCTGTCAATTTAATAGTGTATGAAGCTACCCCAAATCTCAAAAATGACTGCGGCTGTATCAGAATTTTAAAATAACCAACTCTTGAATTCTAGATTGTGGGGCAGCCCTAATCTGCGGTTATTGTCGGGTGAAATGAGTCAGTTCTGATGTACAGAAGAATGACAAATACCCGGTCCTGCACCTTCCTCACCATGGTTTTTATTTTTGAACCCATTATTGCAGCCATGGCGGCAATCCATCTAGTCAAAGGTCTTCCTCTTTTTCACTGCCACCGCCACTTTACCAAGTAAATGTCCATTTCCAGGGACTGTTCCTTCTTAAGAATGTGTCCAAAGTACGTGAGATGAAGTCTCACCATCCTGGCCTGTGAGATGCATTCTGGCCTCCTCACTTCTTCTAAGACAAATGTGTGTTATCTTGACAGTCCATGATACTTTCAATCATTTTCACAGCCCAATAGCTCAAGTGTATTCATTCTTCTTCGGCCTTCCTTATTCGATGTCTAACTTTCCCATGAATCTGAGGCGAATGAAAATACCATGGTTTGGGTTGGAGAAAACTGAGGGCTTAGAAGAGTGGATGTGGCCTTATTTCTACCCTCACAACCAGGGGCTGGGAAATCCAATTCTACTTAGATGAACAATCTCCACCGTGCAGAAAGTGTGCCCGTCTGCCCCTGGCACAGTGGGGTGAAACACATAGGGAGAGCAGCAGGGCAGCAAGGGGAACAAAAATAACCCAGTCCCTGAGGTTTCCGGACTTCTGATGTGGGGGACAGTGTTAGAAACCTCATCAGACTTGGTCAGAAAACCTACATAGGGGTCAGCAGACAGACCTGCAACTACCTACTTATTTTTATTATTTTTGTTTCTTTTTCTTTCACCCTATGTCTATCTAGATAAGATTGGCAGGTCAGACAATCCTGAGGAGAGAAGAAAAGGACTGGCTGTTCCAGGGGAGACTGGGAGAGGAGGGGAGATGGAAAGCCTATACACTCAGGGATAAGATAACAACAGAGATCTACAATTGATGGTGAGGGAGGGGTATAAAGCCTGGTGGGGTTTAATGTATCCTAAAGGAATTATGGAGAGCTGAATGGAGAGTGAACAAGATAGTGGGTTGGGAGGAAGGGGAAAGTAAATAGAGGAAAGAAATAGGAGGCAAAGCTATTTATAGAGGAAAGAGATAGAGGCCAATGTAAATATATTTATATTTTATGTTTTAAGATAGTAGATGGGCTTTGTACCTCTTCTCAAGGCCCCCTTAACACAAGGACACTTGTCTAATAACCTGACATTCTTTGATACTCACCTTTCCAACACCTTTCCAACATGGTTGCCGAAGAAAAAATGGCTGCATAAGCAAATGTGGTGAAGACAGTGGGTGGTGCCTGGCTATCAAAAGATACAGCATCTGGGGTCCTAAAGGCTTGAAGTTAAACAAGCAGCCATCTAGCAGGGAAGCAAATAAGCCCACATGGACAAGCACACCAGCCTGTGTGATCACGAGGTGTCGACTGGACCAGGTATCAGGTATCAAAAGATCCAAAACAAACAGCTATATCGATGTGAACAAGGGGGTTGGAGTGGAGAAACAAAGCCCATCTGTAGACCATTGGATATCCCCCCCACAGAAGGGTTATAAGGAAGGGATGATTAAGCCAAGGTTCAGTACAGCAGTGACGAAACACACATCATTCCTCTAGTTCCTGACTGCTTCCTCCCCAACACTACCATGACCCAGTTCAACCTTACAGATCTGTCTAGACCGGAGAACATACATAGGTACATATAAGAGCTCATGGTTTTCATGACAGATAAACGCCTCAGGAACAGTAGTAGGAATAGCGATATCATGGTAGGGGGATGGTTGGGGAAGGGGCATGGGGAGAAAGGGGAAACACATCACAAGGTTGGATATATAGGCCCTTCCAAAGGCAATGAATTACAGAGATGTAGGTCAAGGGAAACAATAGACAGCTTAAGATACAAAATAATAATAACAATATAAAATATATCAAGGATTCATGAAGGTGGGAGGGGAAAATAGGGATTTATACAAAGGGCTCCAGTAGAAAATGTTTTGGAAATGATGGCAATATATGTGTAAATATGCTTGATACAATCAATGTATAGAATGTTATAGGAGCTGTAAGAGCCCCCAAAAGCAAAGTCACTCCTAAGGACCCCAGTTGCTTCCTCTGTACCCCAACCTTGAGTCATGCACATCTTAATCATCCAAATAACATACTTGCTTTTCAATACTTTACATTGAGATTTACCCAATGTAACATGCCATTGGAGCTCTTCACTGCTGCTTCCATGAGCATTGGTTGTGGTTCCAAGCGAGGTGAAGCCCTGACAGCTTTCACTGCTTCTCTGTGTACCATGATGCTTTATTTTTGTGAGGATGTTTGCTTTCTTTGAATTAGGTTTAATCCTTAATCTTCGCAAGATTTTTGCTTCAAGCCCTCCTCACTTTCAGAAAGCAAGATTGTGTCCTCTGCCTCCAGAAGATTGTCAGTCAGCCTTCCTCCAATCCTGATCCTCCATCCTTCTTCATAAAGTCCATCTTCTTTGATTGTTTATTCAGCCTAAAGGTTAAATAAATATAATGCGACTATGTCACCATTTCTGGGTCTTGAACGATGCAATATTCCCTTCTGTTCTTACAACTGGCAACTCTATCAACCGTCATCCGTAATTATTGACTGCCCGTAACACAGTGTTGTTTTTCCTTTGACATGATGATACCAGTGTATATGATTAGACTTTGTGTTATGTGTTAAAATATTTTATAACTCATTTGAAATTCTGTTAGTAATGAAGTTGGAAGGATGATCATGGAAAATTAGTATTCTCTAAAAAGTATTAATAAAATTTAGCTGCTTAAGTTTATATTATATGTATTTTATAAATTTACTGAAGCTATTCACTGACACTGTCACCTCACCTCTCCTTCTTTCTGGATAGCTCACTATTCTTGACTAACGTGATGTCACGTGCTCTTAGTTTTCTTCCTGTCTTTATGACAGCACAATCTCAATATCCTTTTTGTACTTTGTACCTATTTTTCCACTTCTATGTCTCCTAAATCTTTATTCTCCTCAGATATATAAATGTCCTCCTATAAAGAGGAACAACAGTCTCAGAAACATACAGAACCAGTTCTGCCTTGTCCTGCAGGGTTGTTCTGAATCAGCATTCCCTCAATGGCAATGAGGTTGAGTCTTCTAGTAAGTGCTTTTCACAGTCTCCTACAACTTAATCTGTTAACCATATCTTCAATTACTTCCCCATCCCAAATTTCCTCAGTCTATTGGACTTCCGCAGTCAGTCTCTTAGTAGACTAAAGCCTATAGCTAATGAGTTGAT
The DNA here is from genome assembly GCF_050624435.1 of Tenrec ecaudatus. Classification (NCBI taxonomy): domain Eukaryota; kingdom Metazoa; phylum Chordata; class Mammalia; order Afrosoricida; family Tenrecidae; genus Tenrec; species Tenrec ecaudatus. The sequence goes on from NC_134536.1 coordinate 139,864,083, forward strand.
ACTGACTCAGCGTGACCTTATGGGACAGAGGAGAGCTGTCCCTTTGGTTTTCCAAGCTGGGAAATCACTATAGGAGAAGGTAGCTTCATCGTTCTCTTTTGGATCAGCTACTGGGTCTGAATGGCTAGCCTGGTAGATAGCACCTCAGCTCTTAGCCCGCAGCACCACCAAGCTTCTTGCTTACTAGACTAGACAGCTCTAAGGTGATGTTGCAGATGCAGCTCAAACTCAGCATGTAAGAAACAGGGCTGCAGCTTCATGCTACAACCATGTTGAATGAGCAATCGTTCCTAAAGATATCACGCACTCTTTGCATTCTTTTCTATTTCTAACATACATCTCTTTCAATTTATTTATTTTTCTTGTAATTTGGATACAAATTTACAGAGAAAACTAGTTTTCCATTCACCTCTGTTGTGGCATTGACTATAATTCCAACAATGTAACTCCTTTGCAATGTAAGGGTAAGTCAGAAAGGTTTGGCAACTGGGCTTCTTGTTCATACAAATGTGCATTTATTTCAAACAAAGTATGTTAATTAACTTTGTGGTGAAGTGAAGTTACTTGATATGGTTCTTCTATCCACGTCCTTGTAACTCTTACCCAATGATTGGTTGGAGCCATGCAAAAAGGGTGTCTAAAACACTAATAGAAGGGATTGATTGGCTTTAAAATTCCTTTGGATATGTAAATGAGCAGAAAGAGAGATAATCAAGACCCAATTTAGAAAGACAAGCCACGTAGGGAACTTGCGCAAGATCCCTACCTCTGAGGCGATGGAGGCAACAGAGGTCCTGCCACCCAGACCATGAGACAGAGAACAGGAGCAGCATTGAGACCACTATGTAGTGCAGAGGAGCAGCACTGAGCCTGTGAGGCAGGCCACTGGGTACACTGGTTCCCAGAGCACCGCAGAGGTCAATGGATCACATGTTGAGATAATGAGAACCAGTGAGAGGAAGGGCTGGGAGCTTGGCTAAGAAGAAGAATTGTAAAACAAAACAAAACAAAACAAAAACCCTTAGCATTTTATAACCTGTTGTTGTTAGGTGCTATCAGTTGGTTAGGACTCACAGTGACCTATGTACAACATCATAAAACCCAGCCCAGTCCTGCCCCATCCTGACAACTGCGCCCATGGATGAGACTAAGCATACTATTCTTTTCTAAGGACAGATCTCACCTGATAACACGCCCAAAGAATGTGAGATGAAGTCATATTTCTAAGTAGCAGTCTAGCTGTACCTCTTCCATGACAGATTGGTTTGTGCTTTTAGAAGTCCTTGGTACTTTCAATATTCTTTTCCAACACTATAATTCAAACGTTTAATGCTTGAGGTATCAGTGGTAGATACAGATGCAGTTGGGGTCTTTGACAGACGCAGACCCTTATTGGTGAGTAACAGAGAAAACCCCTACCCTGGAATATTCAAGGTAAGCTCTGCTATGCTCTGCAGAAAAACAGCCTTTAACCTACTGGGCTACTGGGCCTCAGTGGAGAGTGGAGAGTGAACACCTCAACATACACCAACAATCACCATGTAGCCTGAGAGTTTTTCAGCATGCCCTGAGCGCTGCCTGGTCCAGAATAACGAAGTTGGACATGCACGGCAGCACTCTGTCATTAAATGGAAGTGGTATATACAAGACCAGGCTAGAGCAGGATCTGACGGTACAAACAAACGGCATGAAGAAGTAGGCTAAAGTCCTATGGTCTCCACTCCTACCAGCATACTATCTTTTTCCCCAATCTTAACTTATGATTTCATGTGGAGTGCCTTATGATCAGCTGACTGAGAAACAGGAAATGCAGGCTTGATTTACTGATGGTTCTGCATGGCGTGCATGCATCCTTCAAAAGTGCACAGCAGCAACACTGTGTAGCCCCTCTCTGGGACCTTGCGGAAGGAACTGGTGAAGGGAGTTCCTCCTAGTGGGCAGAATTTTGAGCAGTGCATCTTGGAGCTTGCTTAGAAGGAAACATGGGCAAATGCACAACTTTATATTGATTCATGACTATTGCTAATGGTTTAGCTGGAGAGTCAGGGACTTGAAAGGAGTATGATTGGAAAATTGATGACAAAGATGTTGTGGGGAAGAAGTATGTGAAAAGGCCTATCTGAATGTCTCATTTGAATGCTCAAAAGAGGGTTACCTTCCCATGCAGAGGAGGATGTTAAGAATCAAGTGGATAGGATGTCATGTTCTGTAGAAATCAGTCATTCTCTTTCCTCAACAATTCCTGTCATTGCCCAAAGTGACAAAATATCCATGGTGGCAAGGATGAAGGTTAAGTGTGTGCTCAGCAACACAGACTCCCACTCATCAAGGCTGATTTGGCTACTGCCACTGCCGAGTGTCTGATGTGCTGACAGCAGAGAACAACACTGAGCCCAAGATATGGGACCATTCCTTGGAGAGATCAACTTGAAACCTGGTGACAGGTTGATTACAGATCTTCCTTCATAGAAATGACAGTATTTTATTCCAACTGAAATAGATACTTACTCTGGATTTAGCTTTGCTTTCCCTGCACACAATCCTTCTGTCAATACTACCACTCATAAACTTACAGAATGTCTTATCCATGAGAAGCTTACACAGACGATTTCACAGCAAAGAACTGTGGCAATGGGCCCATGACGATAGATTCCACTGGTCTCCCCATGTTCCACTGTCCTGAAGCTGTTGAGTTGATGGGAGGATGGACTAGATTTCTAAAGACACAATTACGGTGCCAGCTAAGTGGTGAGTTGTTGCTGGGCTGGGGAATGTACTCCAGGAGGCTGTATATGTCCTAAATCAGCACCCAGTATGTGGTTCTTTTTCTCCAATAGCCAGGGTCCATGGAGTCCAGGAACCAAAAGTTTAAATGTGAGTGACATTACTCACTATTATTTCCAGTGACCTATTCATAATACTTGTGCTTCCTTTTCCTGTAGCCATATGCTCTTATGGTCTGGAAATCTTAGGGAGGAATACTCCACTGGAGATAAAGCATTGATTCCATTGAACCGTGAGTTATGAATGCCTCCTGGCCATTTTGGATACCTCATGGATCAACAGCCAAAGGAGAGTGTTAATGTTCTGAGTGGGATGATTGATCCTGATTGCCAAGGGAGAATTGGGTTGGCATTGCATAATGGAGGTATAGCAGAGTATGTGTAGAACCAGGATATCCCTTAGACTGTCTCCTTAATATTACTCTGTCCTGTGATTTAAGTCAAGAGTAGACTGTAGTAACCTGATTCTGATATTAGGATTGGGTCACCCCATCAGGCGAACGAACAACATGATCAGCTGAGAGTAAAGGGAATTTACTAGCCAAGAGTAAAGGAAATAAAGAATGAGTAGTGGAAGATGGTAGTTCTTAATACCACCGACAGCCATGTGATCAGTTACAGAAATAGCGATTTGTTGGAAATGTTTTCTTTGTATATGTGTATTAAATAGTTTTATTTTGTTTAGTTATAAAATATAAAATTTAAATGGGGTGAGTGCATTTTTTGGTTCTGTGCATATTAGTTATATAATATTAGCTGCAAGTATGACTTTATTACTGTCTTTGTTTGTAGACTATATAGCAGTGGTTCTCAGCTTTCCTAATGCTGCGACCATTTGATACAGTTCCTCATGTTGTGGTGACCCTCCAACCACAAAATTATTTTCGTTGCTACTTCATAACTATAATTTTGCTACTGTTATGAATTGGGGGGCCCCTGTGAACAGGTCATTAGACCCCCCAAAAGCGGTTGCAACCCACAGGTTGAAAAATGCTGATGTATTATTTAAGGAGATACTAAGCTGACAAAGGGGTGAACTGTGATAGGTTTGTGTTAAGTTTGCCAGGACTCTCTTATGATACTATCTAACATAGTGTAATCAACTCTGTGAGAGGATCTTCTGTGAAGCATCAAACCAGTTTGTGGAGAAAAGACTCCTTAATTTGATCATAATCTTGATACAATTAAGGGAGTTTTCATTCAGAGTTTGGCCTGTCTTATAAATTGACAGTGTGTGGGAACTAGCTCACGTCTATTGCTGAATTTGGATCCTGCAACTGGTATGTCAGCCTCCTATTTTATTGTCTGTCCATTCCAGGAGTCATCAGCAGACTGACGACTTTGAATCCATTCAGCCTATCTCAGATTCATCAGCATGGCATGCATCAATCTTTGCTCTTCCTACTTCATTTCCTAGCTTCCTGTTAATCAACCTATCTAGTTAAAGAGTCAAGAGAAGTCTTCTGCTTGCATCTGATACACATACTTGAGCCAGAATTGACTTGCTCACTTTTACGATTATGTGAGCCATTTCTTGTTATAAATCTGTATCAATACACACTGAACTGCTAATGCCAAGGTCAGCAGTTTAAAACCACCAGCCAGAGGGAGAAAGATGAGGCTTTCTTTCCCCCATAAGGAGTTATAGTTTCAAAAACTCCAAAAGGCAGTTCTATGAAACACCGTGTGTTTGTTTGAAACACCTTGTTCTGTGGTGTTTCTGTGAGTTGGAATTGACTCAGTAGAATGACTTTTGACTTTATATATGTACACCTACAAGTGCCAATGATTTTGCGTCTCCAGAGCACCCTGTTGAACATATCCATCCACTCTACGGTCTATGCTCCTTTAGACTCCCGTTCCCTCTGTAGAATGTCCTAAAACTCCAAGAACATTTAAAAGGAACATGGTTTGAGTCCCCTGAGGATGCTAAAACTACAATTTTATACAAATTGTGTAAGTCAACGTGTGCAATCCTGTTTGATGGCATTGACCTATGGAATAATATATTTCTATTTTCCCCGAATAAACTGGCTTTGTAAAACAAATAAATAGCTTTGCAGTTGGTAAATTACAAATTTAATTTTAATACAATTTTATGGAATGTAAATTTGAAAAATATTAAAATGGTATCGAAATTGAAAACAAACAAAGAGCACCCAAGCCTATGGGAAGGTTTAGAAAGAGAAACATCATCGTCAAAAATGTATAGACCTAGATGGAAAATATGTGGAGAAACAACAGTTTCATATTTTTATCTTCTCGTTATCTGATGCTAAAACAGTGTTTTTAAAAATGTATCCTGGTTTATGGTATGTATTTAAATGATTTGCCTTGCACATGCGTAGGCACTGGAAAACCTCAAGTTTGTAGGATAAGTAAGCAGGCTATAATCTGAAGCAGAAATTGGTGCTGCAGTTTGGGGACTGAATTTTTTCTTTTGGGATCCTCAGCTTTACTCAAGGTGTTTTACTTTACTGAACAAGGCTCTCTACATTTTCAAGGCTAATCTCCTTTTTTTAAAGCAGTGTTTCCAAAATCAGGCAACATCACTCCATGGGGGACACTGGAATGATCCAAGGAAGCTGCAAAAACAGATACCTACACTTTATCGTGGATTATGGGCTACAGTACAAAAGTTTTTAATAGTCAAGGGAGTGCTGAGTATTTTATTTTCTGAAACAAGGTGACAGGCCAGATAAGGTTGGGAATCTAAAATGATATAAAGTCAATGGATTATTGTATTAACCACAGCTACAAAATACTTTTGTACAAAATAAGATTATTGGTTGACTCAGGCGCTATAGACTAGTTAAACTGACATACAAAAATAACCATCACATTAGTCTAAAATAAACGTTCCCTATCAGCTTCTGATAATTAAGTTTTTGGTATTAGATTACTATGCAGACAATCCAGGATTTTCTTAGAATTCCCAAGTAAATTAGCTTCCAAAATATTTGAATATTTTTCTGTTTTCAAGGCATTGAAAAATTGTGCTTGCATATTTTAATTGATGCAGCCTCATTAAAATTCAATTTTTAAATTAAATTAATTTCAGATATTGTGAATTAATATTTTCTTCTTGAGAATGGAGCAAAGGAATATTTGTTACTGAAATATTTAAAATGTAGAATTTGATGTTTTAACATTGTATAAAGTCATGTGCATATCATAACTAAGAAAATGAATCGATTATCTTCAAAAAATTTCTATTGCTTCATTGTAATTTCCTCCCACCCTATTATTTTTAATTCTATTCATCGCTATATATTAGTTTTCATTATCTACACTTGTATATAAATGAAATCATGCAGCATACATTCTTTTATTTTAAGTACAACTGTCTAGATTTACATATACTTTTGTACATATTGATTGTTAATTCCATTTATTGTTGTATAGTATTTAGTTGTATGGAAGTATCATCCTGTTAATTCCATTTATTGTTATGTAGTATTTAGTTGGATGGAAATATCACCCTGTTATTATTTATTCATCTGTTAGTGAGTACTTGGGTTGTTTCCAGTACAAAGCAATATAAATAAAGTTCTTATGAGCATTGTTTTAAAAGTTTTTATATACTTATATTCTTTTATATAGGCAATTATATTGGTCATTAATACAGATATCATATCATTCCATAGTTCAGTTACATCAAGCAATATTGTACAAATGCTACCACAGTTTCAAAGCATCCTTTTTTTTCTTGAACTCCTTGTATCCTCCCACCCCCATTACCACTCTACCCCCATAAACCCTTATTATACTTTCTGTCCCTGTAAGTTCCGTGTACTGAAAAACAATGACCATAATGACAAATATTCAAGAGGGACACCTCCAATGACAAAACACATCTTAAACCAAAATATGAACAAACAGAAAACCCTCTCTTTTATCTTTGACCTGTCCCTCTAATGTGGATAAAAGGAAATCACCTGAGGCTTATTTTCTATGTAGATCCCACAAATGTATCTTGGACTCCTTCTGACATCCACAGCCTTCTGCAAACCTGATTCTCACAATTTAGGCTCTGATACTATTCCTTCCTTTGACTTTGGATTATATGATTTTTAAATCCATCAGCCACTGATGGTGGTGTGCTTCTTCCATGTTCTCTTAGTGACATCTCACTTAGATGGATGCCTCTGTGGAAACAAGCCTTTAAGAAGCATTTTCATATGACACCCAGGCACCATATAATTTCTTCACCATACTCTTCTATAGCTACCATAACTTCTGGGTTTTCTTCCATTGGGCAGGGTCATGAAGTAAGAATTAATTGTACTTAAGTTGGATCCAATATTTAATATAAACCCAAAACTCATTCCTGGATCTATGTTTGTTGTTTTTACAAATCAGCTTTTGGGTGCCATGCAGAATCTTCATGTGATTTTGTGGTAGAGAGTCTTATGGACCATCCCCTGGGGCATTAAGATTTTCTATTATTAATGTCTTTGAATAGCCTCTGGTGAATTTTTAAATTTTAAAACTATCACAGGTGATTCCTTGAGTTTTTAAGGTATAGAGAAGAGGATGGTTAAAATGCCTTTCTATAGTTGTTAGAACAAGCAGTGCTTTATTTGGGGGGGGAGATTAAACTTTTTAAAAATATTTTTATTAGGGGCTCATACATATCTTATCACAATCCATACATACATCAATTGTGTAAAACACATTTGTACATTCATTGCCCTCATCATTCTCAAAACATTTGCTCTCCACTTAAGTCCCTGACATCAGGTCCTCATTTTTCCCGTCCATCCCCACTCCGCCCTCCCTCATGAAACCTTGATAATTTATAAATTATTATTTTTGTCATATCTTGCCCTGTCCGATGTCTCCCTTCACACACTTTTCTGTTGTCCATCCCCCAGGGAGGAGGTAACATGTAGATCCTAGTAATTGGTTCCCTCTTTCCAACTCACCCTCCCTCTACACTCCCAGTATCACCACTCACACCACTGGTCCTGAAGGGACCATCCACCCTGGATTCCCTGTGTTTCCAGTTCCTATTTGTACCAGTGTACATCCTCTGGTCAAGCCAGACTTGCAAGGGAGAATTCGGATCATGATAGTGCGGGGGAGGAAACATTTAGGAACTTGAGGAAAGTTGTATGTTTAATCTTGCTACATCGCACCCTGACTGACTTGTTTCCTCTCTGAGACCCCTCTGCAAGGGAATGTCCAGTGGCCTACAAATGTGTTTTGGGTCTCCACTCTGCACTCCACCCCCCCCTCATTCACTATGGTAAGATTTTTTGTTCTGATGATGCCTTATACCTGATCCCTTTGACACCTCATGATCGTACAGGCTGCTGTGCTTCCATGTGGGCTTTGTTGCTTCTGAGCTAGATGACTGCTTGTTTACCTTCAAGCCTTTAAGACTCCAGACGCTTTATCTTTTGATAGCTGGCCACCATCAGCTTTCTTCACCATATTTGCTTGTTTACCCTCTTTGTCTTCAGCGGTTGTGTCGGGAAGGTGAGCATCATAGAATGCCAATTTAATAGAAGAAAGTATTCTTGCATTGAGGGAGTACTTGAGTGGAGGTCCAATGTCCTTCTTCTACCATAATACTAAACCTGTGAATATATGCATATAGATCTATTTCCCCATCCTCATACATAAATATATTTGCATATGCACATGTATTTAACTAGACCTCTATAAATGTCCTTTGACCCCCAGCTCTTTCCTCTATTTCCCTTGACTTTCCTCCTGTCCCACTATCATGCTCAGACCCCATCAGGGTTTCAGCAATTCCTCTTTGTTACATTACCCTTGATCATGCCTTACCAGGCCTCCCACACCCTCCTCACCACCAATTTGGATTACTTGTTGTTCCCTTGCCCTTGGGTTTGTTAACATCACTTCCTTCCCTGCCCCTTCCCCTCTCCCATGTCCCCTGGAACTGTCGGTCCCATTGTTTTCTCCTCCAGATTGTTCATCCAGCCTATCTTAGACAGACCTTCAGAGATAATAACATGCACAAAAACAAGACAGAGCAAAACCAAGCAACAATATACAACAAAACAATGACAAACAAAACACAACAAAAAAAAGCTTGTAGTTAGTTCAAGGATCATTTGTTGGCCTTTACGAGTGTTTTCCAGTCCAGTCTGTTGGGGCACCGCGCCCTGGCCCCAAAGTCCACCATTCACTGGGGATCTCGCCACTCCATTACCTTGATGTTCTGTTACACCTCCTTAGTGTTTTGCCTCGGTATGGAGGGATCAGTTCGGGTGCAATTCACACACTGTGTCTCCGGTGTTGTGCCCTGTAGGGCCATGGGTCAGTGAGGGGCGTCATGTCTCATAGTGGGACTGGCCATGTGGTCCTCTCTGTGAACATTCTGCTCTAATTGGGGTCATCGTCCTCAAGGCCTGGTGGCTCAGGATGTGCTCCACTCTCTCTTCCTCCCCTTTCATCTGCTTCTGTGTGCTCTGACCAGATATGTCCGTCTCAAGGAGCTGCATATTCAATGCTGTCTTTTGAAATAAATTCTTCTGGGGGAGGGGCAGGTGTCCACTTAGTAGTTGGGATTGGGACCGGCCCCCCAGTCCTCTCCACTGGTTCCCTACTCCATGCTGGCATGTTGCATTCACATCTTGCAGCTTGGGTTGAAGTGTGGTCCTTCTTTCCCTGTGGCGATATAAGCAATACCCTCCCCTTGGGTAGGTTAGTACCCTGTGCCCCAGCTACCCATTTCTTTTTATTATTATTGTTATTTTTTTCCTTGATCCACCTCCTTTTTAGTTGTATACCATGTGTATCCCTGTATTTGATCTGGTTCCTGCCATATTACCTGGTCCTCACCCCAGGAAAGTTTGTGTACAGTAGCTTTTTCCCTACGACAAGCAGTGTTTTCAATGCTTTGTTAAATGATTGCCTGCCCCCACCCTCCACACACACACCATCTGTAGACATTGTTTTCCATGCCTTTTGTAAAGCCTCTCTCTATTAGTCTGGGTTGACAAAAGAAACAAATTTATAGACACTCATATGTATATAAGAAAGAGATTTATATAAAGAGTAATTGTATATTAAGAAAACATCCCAGTCCAGATCAAGTCCATAAGTCTGATATTTGCCCATATGTCCAATACTAGCCCATAAATTTCTCTTTAGACTCACACAACACATGCAATGATGCCGAGTGCAGGAAGATCACAGGCCAGTGGGTGGAAAGTCTTGTGGATCCAGTGGCAGTGGAAGTATCTTAGCACTGGCGTGGGTCTCCATTTGGCTCCTACAGCTCCAAGGCTCTGGCTGCCTCAGCATAGCTCCACGTGTCTTGTCAAGAGAGAGAGGAAGCAGAGAGCCGGTGTGTATCTGACCTCCAGTGAGCTATTTATCTCTGTTATGGCTCCAAACGAGGTTATCAAGCTGCGACCACAACCGCATTGAGTTGACCCACATGAAATCGAACCTTTAAGTTGGTGCATATTGCTGTTAACTTCATGGACGGCCTGTCCTGATCTTACTTGCTTCTGGATATGGACTTCACAAGGTTCCCATTGGAATGAAGATTCTTCACATCAAAGGATATGATTATCTCTTCAGAGCACTAGGTTGATACAAGTGGGCAATATAAAAATTGGATACCCAAAATGGTGAGGGTAAAGACATGAAGTGTTTGGCTTATAAACTTTCATAGGTGGGGGAATATGTTCATAGGATCATGGTGTTCACATAAGTATAGAATATTTTTGTTTGGTTCAATTGTAGAATGTTATGTTGAAAAGGGGTGTCACATTTTTAAATTGTATGCCTTTAGTTTTATCCTGTTAGGTACAGACATGATTTTATTATTGTTTGCTTGAAAATTATATATGGTTAAAGAGTTGTGTACAAGTGCCAAATTGACCAGTGGTGGTCTGTGGCAGTTACATAATCTTGAAAAGGCATGTAGTCTAGCCTATCAGGCCCTAGCCAATGAGGCCTCTGTGTGGGCATGGCCTTCTCGTGAAGATTCTGGGAACTCCTGTATTCCTCCCTAGAGACAAGAGACACTCTCTGCTTAGTCTTCCTGCTGACAAGCCACATGGAGCTACACTGATGAAGCCAGAGTCCTGGAGCTGAAGGAGCCACGTGGAGACTCATACCAGTGCTGAGATTGGTATCGGCCACATGGTCTAATATCGGACTTATGGACTTGATCTGGCCTGGACTGGGATGTTTCCTTAATATACAATTGCTCTTTGATATAAGTTCTCTTTTGTACACATATGAGTGTCTCTGGATTTGCTTCTCTAGTTTACCTGGATTAACACACCCTCTGTATTTTATTCTGTTCATCAACCACTTCATCTGGAATCCAGTTGCACTTGCTAAAATTCTCTCCTCTGGTTGATATGTAACTTCATTACCCTGGCCTGACTTGTGTGCTTTTATATATGTGGATACCAATGAGTCACCAGCAACATGTTTTGATCACAATGATCCGATTTCTTTGCCACCATTTTTAACTGTTCCTCCCTGCCCCTCACGATACCTGCCTGTGCTATGAGTCTTTTTTTTTTAGCTTAATCTCCTGTGTGTATCTTCTTCTTTATCCCGGATCCCTCGACTATTTAGCCTCTGTATTTAGAATCTTCAATTGATGTCTTTTGAACCGATCTAAACTCTATTTTGGAACGTGAGATTTGCTCACTTAGTATTGAAAACCCACCTTCTCTGTGCTCTTGGAGAACTATAGTATGCATAGGTGCCTCCACTGTGTAACAGGCTGGATCCAAAAAGATAGGTCAGTAGTCCCTGAAAACAAATGACTGTAGATATACAACGCCTTTTGCCACATATTGGTGGCAGACAGAGTCATTACACTGTTTTTCTATTGTCTGTTTTGTTCTTATTTAAACCAGTTCTTAAATTAAAATCTTAAATCATCATTCTTGGTAGTCAGGTTATAATGGAGCTTACAGACTAAGACAGGATAAGAAGAAGACCTGACTGTCTGAATCCAAGATTTAGTCAGTCAAAAAGCTATGGGTCATAAAAGAGTACCGTGTGATAAAAAAATGGAACATGAGTACCATTAGCAGAATGCATTGTGGCCCCAGCAATGAACTGGGACATACCAACGATTCTGAAGGTGGCATAGAGCCAGGAGGTGTTTTGTTCTCTTGTACATGGAATCACTCTGAATTGAATCTGAGTTGACTGCAATTAAAAACAAAAAACAATAATTTTAAGTGTTTTTTAAATTATCACTGTTGCTAGGGAGAGTACTGGCTAGAATATAGTGGTAGGATAATTCATTTCAATTGTTGTATAATGCTCTTGTACATGGTGATTTCATAGTTTCTTTGTCCATTATCCTGGGCAGAGGCATTTAGTTTCTCATATTCCTGCTCCCAGTGAGTACTAGAGTGGGCATTCTTGTAAAGTTTTCCGTGGCATTTTAGAGAGTTACAAGAAATGTATCAAGAGATGAAACTTCGGAGCCAGAGACCGAGAAAACGATAGGATTGTGATTAAAAGTAGAGGTGCTGGAGGCAAGCTGCCTGAGTTCAAACCCCTATCCTGTCACTCTTCAGCATTCCCAGAAAGCCGTAGGCACAGCTTCTTTCAGCCCATTTTCATGAATGTATACCCTACCTCAACTCATGCCATCCAACCATCAGCTTGGCTTAGGTTCCCTTGGCTCAGGTACAGCCTGTCATAGCCAATGCCCAGCTACTACTGCCTGCTTCTGTCGCCAGAACCCCACAGGCCTGTGGCTTCGCAGCAATCACCATTTTGTGTGTCTGTACCATTTCTGATCCATGGAGAGATTTATTTTTGAGTCCGGAGGTGTTTTTGGTTTTCTCTTTTAATCTTTTATTTATACCTCTAGATGTCTGGAGCAGAGGAAGCACATCAAAGCATAGGTTATTGTGCCATCTTCACCCAAAAGTTGATCACACTTCTGTGATTTAAAATTAAACGCAGATCTTAGAATCATCTAATCAAAGACTTTTGAAGCTGGAGAGAGTTAGAGGGATGATTAAGGCAAATAAGCCAATTGCAATAGGTAAGGGGTCTGCAGTCTTAAGAAGTTACGTGATTTACTGCTACCATGTACCGGTTCATTTTAGGGCAGGACAACAGCTAAAGTGTTGGGCTGCCTCAGGTGTCCTTTGCCGCTCTGTCCACTGCCATATGACCCTCTACAGGCTATCCTTAAGTGCCATGTTTCCTTCAAACAGAACCTGGAAAGAGATATCAATGTAAGCAATCAGAAAATGACAAGTCTCATTTTAAGACTGATAGATAATACTTGTTTATCCTTGAGAAATATGGAAGTGAAAGTCAGAGCATAGTATGCCCAGTACTGAATTGAAAATACCGTATATACTAGAATATAAGCCGACCCGAATATAAGCCGAAGTACCTAATTATTACCTGGGAAACCAGAAAAACTGATTGACTCGAGTGTAAGCCTAGGGTGGGAAATGCAGGATGTGAATTAACACAGAGACCCGAGGGGAGAGACAGAGCGCAGCCACAGACACATCCTTACCAGTTCAACTGTCTACATAAGTGAATCACTACGGGTGCTTCTGCGAATTGGAGCCATCCACGTCATAGGACGCCTCTGATTGGTTAGATGTGAGTAAACAAACATTCAAAGCCCTGCAGTGTCAGCGGGGCTTCAAATGAACAGTGGAGGAACGACAATCGCCCATGAGATGTTACACCTCGCTGGGGTACCACTGACCCATGCATAAGCCGAACCTCAGTTTTTCAGCACATTTTTTTGTGCTTATACACGAGCATATACGGTATTTTCTTTAGAAGACCCAGTGCATTTGACTTTGTGGATGTCTATTGCCTTGGGTTTCTCTACGTTCCTGCAACTTACGAGATCAGTAATAGTGCCAATACTTCCAGCCACCCATATCATTGGGTTTAAAAAGCAACTGTGATGAATGGATCTGACCATCATTTACAGGGATAGCCTCTATTTCTGCTGTCATACAGACATGACAGGTAGGTTAATTTAGGAAATAAAAAAAGAGTGACCAAAATAGAGCAATACTCCCTTCTAATTAGGATTTCTGAATTTATTTTAGGATACAGGTTTAGAAACTGGTATTTTTATTAAAGTCTTTGGAACTGTTTTATTCTGTTTCTAGATCTTTTAGCTGTGCCTAAGCATCCGTATGCTGCTATGGAGAACTGGGGACTAAGTATTTTTGTGGAACAAAGAATACTACTGGATCCCAGTATGTCATCTATTTCTTATTTGCTGGATGTCACCATGGTCATTGTTCATGAGATATGTCACCAGGTATGAGAAAAAAAAAGATCAGGTGTAAGTATAATGTGCAAACGATTGAGAATGTAGAATGATTTCAGATACATAGATTAGGAGCTAAAGTATCATCCTTCTAATTAAGTTTTAATTATCCACTGAGGACTGCTTAATTCTTCCTAGAAGATAAGTCATTTTCCCCTGGATGGCAGCACAAACAAAACAAACACACAGTATATTGAAAAAGCAACTCTTATTCCGTTGACTTGAGTCATGAGGCGGCTCTGCCACTCGGCATCCTGTGTAGAGTCCTTCTCGGGCCACTGTTCCTTGTCAGCTCTGCTTTATCCTCTGTGATTATTGGGGTGTGTATATGGTAAATGCAGTGATAGCAATGATTTATTGCATTGCTGCAAGATGCAGCTGAATTTTGTGTACGTGTCAAAATGTGCTTTTGCTGAAATCAATTTGCTATTCCCTTTTCCCCATTACACAGACACTTAGGAAGTCTTTCACTAACTCAGCCGTAGACTCTTTGTTCTCAAATGATTGATATTTTTTGCCTTGGCATGTTTAGAAATTCATATGCAAAATAGTCAACTTTGTAGTGAAGGTAAGATAAAATTAATTTCACTTTGATTTTATACACTTGCTTACAATGAGTGGAAAGAATCGTCGAGCTTTTGCAGGGCTTATGGAATCCTGAATTTATTGAAGGAAAAAAAAAACACACCGAAAAACATACGCTCATTCTAGTAAGAAGTAATAATTGCCCTGATTACCACAACTGTGTACAGGCTTTAGCTGAAAACATTAGGCATTTTATCATGCTGCAGTATGATTCTAATTTATCATAATCCACCAAAAATATAATCTATCAAAACTTAAAGAGTGGGGTGCAAAAAGGTTTCAGTGAGAAGTGAAATGCTAAGTACCAATAAATGAACTGGCAAACGATTCTGGAGCTCGGGATCCTTTCCTTAGATATTTGCCTTTTGCAGTGAAGTTGTGATGGAGAGATGCTGGTACCGGCATCCTGGTCACGTTGGGGATGTGCGCCTCTTTATCTGAGGTGCCATTGCTCAGATATCCAGGGCTTCTCTTTCATGGGGGAGAATCTAGTTTTCACCTAAGCATAAAATTCTTTGCAGGAAAAAGCACTTTTTCCTTGAATGTTCCTATGAATGACAAATTAGAAGCATTAACAAAGCACAAACTCCCTACCGTCAAGTCTACTCTAACTCGCTGAGCAGAACTGCCCCTGCTTCCAAGTCTCTACATCTTTACAGGGGTCGAGAGCCCCATCTTTCTCACCTGGAGTGTGCCAACTGCTGACCTTGGAGTTAACCACCCAGCGTGTAACTCACTTTGCCCCTGGAGCTCCTGGTTAGAAGCATAGTTCTGTAGCGGTAAGGCCGCACTGCTAATGCTTCAGTGGCTCATTAAACTGGATTCCCTTTATTCGATAGTCTACATAACTTCCTTGTGATCATTTAGTGGTGCTGTGCTATTTACTGTGAAAGAACAAACCAGAAAATAGGAGACACCTCCAAAAATGTTCAACTATTACTGCCACTTATATTTTATGCCATTCTGCCATTCTTCATTCCCGCTAAATACTCATGTTCCTGTGATTCTTACAATAGACGTATTTTAAAGGTAAAACGTGCATTTTTAAAAGTAAACATTATTTTTAAAAACTTTATATTTTGTGATCAAGAACTTTAGGGTACTCTCTTACTTTATTTTCTTAGAGATCTTCTTGGGTAAATGATACTTACTTTTGTATAGTGGAATGTTCAGTCATCGCAGTCTTTATTGTGACTCTTAATGACTGTTTATAACCCGCCTCTTCCTTGCTCCTGTGGAATGCTCCTGGCTCGCCTGGCCTACGGCATTGTTGCCCCGTTGGCTTTTTTGTTTCCTAAACAGTTCTTTTCTACCACAGTGATGGCACCAACCATTACATCTGCCTGGAATCTTCTTCCCCATGGCTTTCTCATGGCTGGTTCCTTCTGTCATTAAAGTCTGAGCTCACATGTCACCTAGTTAGAGGGATCTTTTTTTTGGTTTTATTTTCCAATCTAAAGGGACCTTCTCCCCTGATCATATTTTATCGTGCTTTATCACAATCTGAAACGATAGGGTTCATGTGCTTCTTTATTTTTGCCTTTCTCATTTCACACCATCCCCAATAAAATGTCAGCTGTCTGAATTTTCACTGCTGGATTGCAAAATCTTTAGGATAATTCATGGAATATATACATATATATATATTTTCCAGCAATAAAAAGCACATACATATATATGTATACTTTTGAAAAATGAAATATATTTATTTACCCTTTTGTTGAACTATTAAAGGGACTCAGAATAATGCATCATAATTTGATCAGAGGCCAGAGAAATTGCAGTATTTTTCTTGAAGGGACATGGAGGAATGTTATGCCTCAGTTGCTCATTATAATAATATCATGTAGAATTGGGTGTGGAGCACCTTAATATTCCTTCATTCCGGCACACAGCTGGTGTCTCCTGTGAATATTTCTTGCCACTGGAAGGTGATGCTTTGGTACCTTCTGTGATGAGTTGTTCACTATCTCTGGAGACAGTAGTTTCTATCTTCAGGCGTCTTTCAGCAGACATCTACTAACCAGAACTTTCATCCATTGGTTCTGGTTCACCCTTTGTGGGACCACCAGAAACAATCCTTCTTCTCATCCACATAAGAGACCTTCAGCTATTCGAGGACAACTGTCATTGACTTTTTTTTTTCTCATTTGTACTTTTTTCTTCAGATTAACTATTCTTTTTGTGTTTCTTGATAATTTTTCTCATCCTTCTTTGAAATATATGTGTATTTGACAAGTATAACCAAGCAGTTGAATAAATCAATACAGTCTTGCCACACATATTTTAAGATCATAAAATCAATGGGGGAATGACTCCAGTTATGATGATTACAGTTTGATATATTTAATTTTAGATGAAATAATTCTGGACCATATTGTAAGTATATCTGTATCAATTCATTTTGTCACGACAGTGGTTTGGTGACCTTGTGACGCCTGTTTGGTGGGAAGACGTGTGGCTGAAGGAAGGCTTTGCTCACTACTTTGAATTTGTTGGCACAGACTATCTGTACCCCGGCTGGAACATGGTAAGTGCACTCTTCCAGAGTCAGATGGAAGCCCAGTGCCAGGCTGAGCTGGTGTTGCTTCAGGCTATTGGTACGGTCCAACATGCTTGAAAATACAAGCGATGCATGAAAAATGTACATATCTAGTAATAAAGGAACCAGTTATAGAAATGATAGTGATATAAAAAGTTACCTTGTATTAGCAATGAAATAGCAATTTGTTTATTATACATTGATGTTGAAATAGTACATCTTATCCAAGTGGAAATATTTAACATTGTGGTATTTGATAATACAGATAAAACATCCTTCACAACAGAGAAGGTAGAAGTAATTGATAAGTGATATTTTCAATGTATACTGTATTTCAGTATGTGGCTATGTGAGACCTTACTATTTCTTGCATGTGATGAAACAAACAAAACATAGCTGAAGTATTTGGTGCATTGTGCTCAGAGATTTATGTAACATAACAGTAAGCTTAAATCATGTAAGTATGCGTTCACTTTACTTATGAAGAACAGTGTAAATTTTGCTCAGACTCCAGCAAGGTACTTACACATTTGAACCTGAAGTCGAGTTGGTTGTTTTTTATGTAGTGATGTTCAAGCACATTTGTAAGAAAAATGGGGAGATAATGTGGTTTGTATATTCCTTATTTTGTAAGTTTTCCCATCTTATATAAGCTTCCATTAATATTATTAATATTAACATTAAGTGTGCTTATATCAAGTAAAAGGATTTTAAATTGCACCCTGGATATATGGAGGTTTGCCATTTAACATTTTAATTTATTGTAAGTAGTAATGTGTAAAAATTTCTAAGTACAGAAATTTAACCAACTTAAAAAGATAGAATTTTATCTGTGATACATCATAAGTGATATAGTTTTTTATACCTTTTTAGATATTATAAACTAAGATGAATAGGTGATTATCTAATTTCAAGTCATTATTCCAAGTGTGATGTTCAGATAATGTAAACCAAGGGGAAATCTGGAATATGAAAGTCATGTTGCAACTTCTTTACCATTAATTCAACTAACTCATGCTGATTAAATAATGTGACCTTACACATTCCTCAGAGGAAATGCTGCAATGGTAATTCCCTTTTGATATCTTTTAATTATGTTCCTTTAGTTTTGCCCATGTCTTCTAAAAGCAAGGTGTTTACTTTGAATAAATGTATGTTTACTTAGATTTGTATAGCTGGGTGTACACATAAAGAATTTTGTTAAAATCTTATAAGAATTATTTTATCATGATACTGGTGGTAATTAAAAATTCTTCATATATATGCAAAAATATCAATAATCACAAGAAATATTATTTTATGTATTCTTTAACAAAAATGAAATATTATAACTTAAATGTTTAAGGATATTGAAACATTAACAGAAGTACCTTTTGGTTTTTTGATGACTTTTAACCAACTTTGCTTATACTTTTCATTTAATTTTTATTGTGCTGTGGATTATTACTGATTTAAAATTTCATTATGTTTCAATATTAAAAGATGTCCTTATTACAAATGATATGTTAATCATACTGATAAAGGTTTTTCTTTTTTTTGTTGGTTTTGCTTCATTAAGAAATAAAACTTGTCCATTCATAATTATGAAAAAGATGAGTACCTCTTAGATTAAAAATAATGAACAGAATTACACATGACATCCTTGATAATCATTGAACAGTAAGATTAAGGTTAAATAACTGAATTTGTTTTTGAGAAATTTTTGAAAGAAAATATTTCTTCATCATTTCCCATTGTTATCAACATAGGTCACTGATAACATTCTTTTGTAAGGGGTATTTAAAAAATTATGTCTCAATAACATAAGTGAGACTTTGCCCTTCTTAGAATACAGGTCAAGCAATGAAAGAGCAGAAACCTGTGGTGATCAAGATATCAGCTATATGTCTTTGAAATCTACATTTTATCATTAAGAACTGGACACCATTACAGTGAGATGGAAAACTTCCTTATAAAACTAAGGACATTTATTCATGAGAAATAACAAGTCCTATGATGATAATTCTGCATTCCTATTATAAAAATTAAAATACGTTCCTTTTTGATGACACTTTTTTTCAGTAGCTTGCCTTATTTGGTTTATAGAGAGCTCCCAATGTATTAAACACACACAATCTGTAAGAAGGAGCCCTAAATAAATGGACTTTTTAGATACTATTATCTCCTTTTAGAGAAAGTCTTAAGTTAGCCATATAAAAAAGAGAGAGTACTAAGTGGGTTCACGGCTGTACCAGCAATATTTTACATAATGGCGTCAGCAAAAGAGAGAAAGAAATACGCAGAGGAATAGGAGAGACAGCTGCGTCAGCAGTAACTCATACTGTTGTGGGAGGCACAAAAGCTTCGCTAGAAATGCACGGCTTAGGCTTCACAAGTGCTGAGACTAAAATAGAAAAACCAAAAGTCAGGCCCATGTCAGGAATAAAAAAATTAGGAAGCTGACCTCTTTTACTTTTAATTTCAAAACAATACTTTAATTCTTTTTAGGCATGAAGGCTCATGCCTTGAAATTTGATTTAAATTTATTAAAGAGGTTTCTTTGGTCTATCTACCTTCTGTAGAGTATCGGTAAAGTAGCTTCAAATTATTTTGTATTCTTAATAAAGCTTCCATATTGATCGAGGCTAGTATATAGTTGCTTTGTCTGCTTAACTATTAGAGAAATCTGACGATGTGTGTGTGTTTTCAGAGCCCATTTATAACATAGAAATAATTAGTTTTTACAGTTGTAACACAACATGTGTGACTATTTGGTTCATAAACAAAGAAGTCAACTTTGGATATTTCATGAAATATGATTTAAGGTGGGCCAATGAATGGGAGACATTCTCTAAGTATTTGTACCTCACTGGCTCACGCTTATCATTTGAAAAATTGGACTCTGTTACTGATGTACTAAGCTCACTGTTTGTTTGCTTGTTTGTTGTGAAGATAAAAAGACTTATGAGCCTTTGAAATGTTTGAATTTCTAAACAAATGTGAGCAAGCAACCTGGACCTGGAAAATGAATGCTCCATTAGAACCGTGCATCGATTTTATAGAGAGAATTCGCTAACATTTCCAACCTTAGTAGACCACTCTGACACTCTATAGATTTATATCAATTATGTTTAGATTACAAAATAATTTCTATCAACTTTATATCAGGACTCAATCTCACCAAATCAATTCTTCTCTCTACTGGCAACAGAAACTACTGTACTCTATAGGAATATAAGCCTTAGATAATGTTTCATTCATCAAAGAGAATTGTCAAGATCATTAGAAGCAACTTCCTTAGCTCAGGGCTAAGGGTACATTTCAAGGGGCAAGTGGTCTTTTTGTTTGACATTATTTTATCAGAGTTGGCTGTTAGTGACAACTTTATTGGATGGATCAATTTATGGTTTGCTGTTGATAGCAGCTGTATTAAATCTTATTGTTTCCTCAAAGGATGAAAAAGAAAGACTAAAACAACATGTGATTGCTAGTCTTCAAGGGGTCTTTATCATTTGAAACTGAAAGAGGCTATGAAAAGATGCACAAATAAAGGCTGTGATGAACTCTTTGTTCATAGATCTGATGCTGATGCAGGTTACATCAGAGGCCTGTGCATATTAGATAGTCTTTCATTGTAATTAGGATAGTCCATGTTTTTCTATTGTCAGTGTGTCCTTGAGTCTCCTGAAGGTGGCATTGTAAAGGAATGCTTCTACAATGACAATCATTTTACTTGTGCCTATGTTCTTTTATTACATGAATTGGCATGGTACAGAGCCTTATCCAATAATAAGGTTTTCTGTTTTACACTCATTAAGGTCTGCAGACTGGCTATTCTTCCTCGATTTTGACAGAGACAAATTGGCAGAGTGACAAATAATGTCGAATCATGAAGTTCACTTCATGGTGCTTACTGCTTAGGACATTACAAAATATATATATATGTATTAAACCCTTGCTAATTGTCCTCAGTGATTTCTAATGTGGGCAAAAGTAAGAGAATAAAAATGAATGGTGCCAGTAGAGTCAGTTTCTTTGTAATGTGCACCAACAAAGGAAACTTTAATAAGCATGACAATAAATTTACACTCACCTTTTAAGTAATTTTATTTTCATTAAAAAAGAAGTAAAGAAAATTATTGGCAAACATAAATAGGCATAAACAAACTTATTGAGTTCATGTTTTTCTAGTTTAAATGTAGAGATATAATTCTTGTGAGCAATAATACGCACTCTGTTGAATATTTGGCAAGTGGGGAATAGAAAATTAGAAAGCTTGGTTAACATTTCATTTGTTCTGTTGTTTGGTCCTGAAATCTTATTGATGTAGGGAATACTTCCGTAATCTTCGCACAGTTTCTTAGTGTATATCCTGGCAATAGCTGGCACATGATTGCTGTTGCATGTAATTTATCATTCAATATCTACTTGTTCACCAGAGCTGTGGGATGAGAGACACGGTGTTTGTGAAATGTTTATTTTAGAAGTTTACATTACAAGTATAGAATACCAAGTACAGTTTTCTATATAGTTGTGCCTATCTATTGTGATCAGAACCCACATTATACTTTAATCCTAAAAAAAACCAGTCAATTCGAAAGTGATTCAATCCTTTGCTACTTTTGGGGATATTTTATTTTCAAATGACAAATACGTACATAGCACATACATAAATGTGAAAGCTTCAAAGTCTTCTCAGAGCTAGTGCCAGAGTCTGTAGTCATGTTGATTCTGTTCAGAAGCCTAAGAGTGGAATTTGCATAGAAAGAATTGAGGAAAGTTAGAGAACTTGCCTGGATCTCTTGAGGTCAGTCTCCCAAATGTGGGAATGAGTTTTCCCCTTACAACTTTTCTCCCCTCTCCCATTTGGAAGCAATTATTTAACCACTGAAAATAGGTATTTCATTTTAAAGAATAGGAAAAATAAGACAATAATTATTCTCCCCCTTTGAGAGGCATCAGGGATCCATAAGTCCCTATTCTGTAAGAAAAGTTTGCTTTTTCGGAGCGTTAGTGGACAGTTTTCGGCGTTGGTGGATAATGGACCTGTAACAAAAACAAAGGAAGTAAACCAGGGCGTACTAGCTGTGCTGAGAACAGCAGCTAATGCCATGAAAGGAAGCTATGTAGCGGAGGTGCTTTAGCCGGATTCACAGTAAACGCAGAGGGAATCCCAAGGTGCATGTGTCCAACACAGCGAGGGTTACACCAGGACTCAGAAAGTGTACAAATAAGAACAATTCAAAGGATTCTTAGTGTTTGGAAGCAGGACCAAGGGTCAGATTCTAACTAATGGTAATAATAGATATTAAGAATTTCATGAAAGAACTTACAGTTATCAAAGAAACAGTTTAAGCAGGTGCCTGTTATAATAAAGAGCATGGGGGGGGTGGTCATATTTGACCTCTGGTTTTCTTACTGCCCAGAGTCAGACATGCCTCCCAACATGGTCCATCCTCTTTCTCCCACTGTGTTAAGCTGAGTTGTCTAGAGAAGCAAATCCAGTGACTCGTATGTGAGATCCAGGCCCACATCTGGATGCGTCTTGAGGGGCAGTTGTGTGATTGAGGGGTAAATTAGAGAGACACAGGGCAAGGCATGCATGGGCTCACCTTTTCCATTGGAGATCAGACCCAGATGAGGCAGTACTGTACCTTCTCCAGCCTTACATAATTTCGGACAAAGAAGCCACAGTAAGCACATACATAATAGGAAGTCGTTATATTTAGAGACATACGTGTAACAAGAGGAGGACGAGCTAGGGGTATACATACACTAGAAAGGGGAGATCCTAAAGGCATACATGTGACAGGACGGCGCATACATAACAAGATGAGTAGATGCTAGAGTCAAGATGGCAGCCGAACCTTAGTTATCTCTGAGCTGGCTTGACCACAGGTATCTTTGAACTCTTCTCCAGGGGAACAATTTATGATCCTTACAAAAGGGAGCGGACCCTATTCTTAGCATGGGGCCGACATTAGGGTCTGATTGCTTTTGATGGCAGACAACCTTCAGGCAGATCGCTTTCAAGCAGTTGACTTTCAAGCATATATTATAATAACAAGCATGTGCATGCAAGCTCCTTAAGATTGACATTATTATGGGAGCGTCCTGGGGAATAACTTTTACTTATGAAACTGACAGGAATGTATCTCCAACCCATGAATGTGAAGGTGTCTCTCGAAGGGAGCCCCAGCCTCCCAGACTCCTTAATACATAATCATAGAAAATTTATTCGTGAATACTCTCTTCCCGGTTCTGTTTCCCACACATATATGTATAAGAAAGAGCTTATATCAACAAGTAATCTTATGTTGTCAAAAGAAGGCATGCCACCCAAGTCCAACTTCAGTCCATAACTGAGATTGTAGTTTATAAGTCCCTCATCATACTCACATAGGTTCATACTGGTGACACAGAATGGTGAAAATCACAGGCTGCTGGAAGCAGAGTTGTGTGGATCCAAGGTTGCTGAAAACATCCGGGTGAAAATAGTCCTCAGGGTAAAGCGGCCCATATGGGGCCACCTTTGGAGGTAGACGCAGCAGCCCAGGGAACTCCTAAAGAGGAGGAAGGCCAAGTGATGAGAGGGAGGCCATTTTCAGAGCCCCTTACTCATACAAAAGGCCACATCGCCAACGAGGTATCATAACTGACATTTGATAGGTCAGACTCCACCCCTAGTTCAGAGTGTAGAGTTGGCATAAAATAATCCAATCACCACAGGCCATCACTTGTCAATTTGACACCTTTACAGATGTTTTTAGCCATAAATAATTTCAAAACAGAGATAACATTGACTTTATTTGTACCTAATATGATACAACTAACAGAGGTACTACTGAAAATACACCAGCCCTACTTAAGCCCTTGTGGTAGTTACATAATCTGGTGCCAATTTTGGACCTGCCAGGACTAAGAGTGAAGGCGTACAGTCTAGTCTGGCAATCAGGTCGCAGCCAGTGAGGCCTCTGTGTGGGCATGGCCTTCTGAGAATTCTGGGAATTCTGATATTTTCCTCCTTAGAGACGGGAGACATTTTTCCTCCCTCTCCTCACTCCCTCGGAAATGCTCTACTGAAAAGGCTGACTCCCTGGGGGACATCCCTGAGGAGAAGTCACATGGACCTACTTGATGCAGCCCTGGGTGCTGGGGAAGCCCTGTGAAGACCCCTGCCAGCGCTGAGATGCTTGCAGTGCCACCGGATTCATACGACTTCCCACCTACTGGCTTATGATCTTCCTGTCCCTGCATTGGTTTCATCTGAAGAGCAATTTATATATTGGTATCACACATATGGGCTAATGCCAGACTTATGGACTTGATCTGGACTGGGCTATAATGTTTTCTCAATATTTAACTGCTCTTGTATGTAAACCTCATATGCATATGCATGTTTGTGAATTTGCTTCTCTAGTCTACCTGGACTAACACAGCCTTATATTCTATAGGTGAATTAAGCAAAACTATCCTCTGCCTAATGATTACAGCTTTCTGACACCCACACCTTAATTCCATAATCCTATTCATATGTTCCCCCACCTCTGACACTTTGTAAGCCAGCCACTTCATGCCTTTATCTCCCCTATTTTGGGAACTCTGCTTCTAAACTGCCTATTTCTCTGGTGCTCTAGTGCTCAGAGTAAACAAGCTTGATCTTTGATGTGAGGAATATTCCTTCCAGTGGAAACCTTATGAATTTTCAAACAGAAGGGAAGTCAAGTCGACATTGGTCATCCATCAGGTCAGCAGGCAAAGTGAACCAGCTCACAAGGTCAAATCACTTCTCTTCATCTGGTTGAGTTCTGGTCACTTCAGTACTAGCCATTCCTAGCTAGGTCAGTGGGTACACAGTAAGCTACGGAGCTCCCCACAGAACTCCCTCTGCTTCAGAACAATGGCCCTTCACAAAGTCTCTACAACTCTAGCTCCATAGCACTGTCATGCCATCAATATAGACTCTGCAAAAACTCTTCAAACTTCAGTTTTATCTGTTTCATCTGGCCTCTAAGTCTTGTACACCAAGTCTAAAGTATCAGTGTCCAAACTCAACATGTCTCTCTGTTGCTGCATTTCCTCCACTTCAATTCACCAAGTGGATCCAGGTGGTCACCTAGCAAGCATTTTTGGCTGCCCACAGATGCTTTGTGACCTTCAATCCTAGAGGGAGCTTTTCTTCCTGGTTCCCAGCTTAGGCACAAGCTGCTGGAGCACAATTCAAAAAGGCAAAGACACCTGTTTTTCTTGTCTCCCAGCAATTGTCTCTCTTTGTAATTCTTTCAAAATGCAAACGTGTTGCCACTCAAAGCACTGAGTGGGGCTTAGCTTTGCTAAACCTTCCATGCAAGCCATTCCTAATTCCCATTTCACAGATCCAACTGTACAAGAAGCCAGTGAGCTTAGAAAGTCTCTGTGATTATTAAATTCAACCTTCATTTCTGCCAAATATTATGTCAATAAGTAGGGAAAACAACATAATCCCAGTACAGTCACATCTTAAACATAATTCTTAAAGCAGTCAAATCCAATACTTTCTTAGTTAACTGTCTGATTCAGATACAATAAGACCATAGGCCTCAGGCAAGACCAAACCAGGCTTGGGCCTTCTGTCACTATAGAAAAGTCCTAGAAGAATATTTGCCCCCTGAACTCAAATTTAACATCCTCTGCACTTATTTTCACCATTACAGTAGAAATAACCAAGTCCAGCTTATAAGAATCAAAAATGTCACTTCCCATGTCCTTGATAGATAACAGCCAAGCAAAGCACGTGGCTATATCCGACTTTCTCCAGCTGTCCCAGGAAGAAAAATCCAATCCCATAAGGCAGAGGTCAGAGAATCTCCGCTGTGCATCTTATGATTTATGGTCCCATGACTGGACCATAATGAGTTAGGCTGGGTGTTCTAGAGAACAAACCCAGTGAAACTCATTTCTGTGTAAGAAAGAATTGTATCTCAAGTAATTGTATCCCGGCACAGTTGAACTCCAGTCCATGATGCCGGTCCATAAGTCCCTCTTCAGACTCACGTAACTTCAAGCTGCTGCTGCAGGCTGGTGCAGCAGAAAGATCACAGGCAGGTGGGTGCGGAGGGGCATGAGCCCATGGGTGCTGCAAACACGGCAGTGCCCGTCACCTCTCAGATTTGGGCGGTCAACGTAGAGCAGCCCTTGGGTCAGGCACAGAGCCCAGAGAAGAGGACGTGGAAGAGCAAGGCAGTTCCTGCAGCTCCTTATGCTCATGCGCGGGGGTGAGGACGTGGTAAAGAAAACTGACCAATCCTCTCACTTAGTGTTGTGTACACCCTATGTGCATAGTACCATACAATCATTTGGCAGGAGTTACAAAGAAATGAGTAGAAAAATCATATTTCGATATTTCACTTGTTATACTTGTGTATTAAAATAGCTATTAGTGTAACTAATATATAAACAAATTTTATGTATGCTTGCTTTCTTATTATAAGGTTAATTCTATATGTTTAAGTCAAATGTGATGCTGACTCACTAGTGGCCATGCAAAGGGCATCAATCAGAAGCAAGACTGTATCAGGATATACAGGTGTTAATTGTTGAAGTGTATTAATTGGGTTTGAAGCTTAGTGGCAAATAAAAGAAAAATTGATTTATGAGTGTAATAATACATCAGTGAAGAATAAGTAATTCATTCACACGGTAAGGTTTATTTACACCTTTATTTCCTTTACAAAAACTAGGACTTTGGGCTTCCGTTTGGTTTTTAGTGGCTTTTGAAGAGCTTGGAGGTTATCAAGGTGTGTCATTTAAGTCTTGGGACTGTAAGTCTTCTTTATTTATTGCTTCAAATGGCAGAATAGCTCTTTTAGGCAAGACATGTTAGACAGGAAAGAGAAAATAAACATTGGTTATTAGTATTCACACCTGTTTTCCTCCCTATAAATCCAGGTATGTGCTTTGGAGGTTTGTTTTAGTTTCATTTCCTCAAATTTTTATTTGAATTTTTCAAATTTAAAACAAACCTTCAAGTTAGTTCTACCTTACAAATCTGGCTAGGCCAGAGTATGTACACGGGTTCAGATGAGAACTCTCAACACAGGGAATCCAGCATTGATAACCCCTCAGGACCAATAACGAGAATAGTGATACCATGAGGGTAGGGGAAAGGTGGGGGGAGAAAGGGATAATTGAACACAATGATCGACATATAACCCCTCCTAGGGGGATGGACACCAGAAAAGTAGGTGAAGGGAGACAGCAGACAGTGTAAAATATGAAAATACAAATAATGTATACATTATTAAGGGTCCATAAGGGTTGGAGGGAGGATAAAAAAGGGCTGATACCAAGGGCTCGGGTAGAAAGAAAATGTTTTGGAAATGATGATGGCAACATGTATACAAATATGCTTGATACATTTGATATATGGATATAAGAGCTATAAGAGCCCCTAATAAAATGATTTATTAAAATTTTAAAAAGAATTTTATATATGTTCTTAGTCAATGATTTTTTAAAAACATGAATTCATTTTAGAAAATACTGTTTTGAGTTTTGAAACTAGAGATAAAAGATAAATAAGCATTCCTTTCAGAATAAGGAATTTTCACAGAGAACCGTTTTAAGGCATTTTGGGTGTCAAGGTCTTTCTGTGTGTCCTGAGGACTTTTAAAACCAAGTACTAAATGGGGAAAAATCATATATTTCCCAGTTAGAAGACCATTAATGAACGTGAAGCTGAATAGTAATGCAAGGATACCCCTTATATAATTTTATAATATTGTAGGGAAAGTTACTCTAGTTATTCCTTTTTCAAATAAGAGCAGTAGGTAAGCAAAATATGCCAACTTGCTAAATATATATATACACACATTTGATAAACTAAAATTTTGATAACACCAAAAAGAGATGCCAAAACTATGAAGTGTTCTGTCAGATATCCGTGCCTTTAAGCATATCTTTATTACAGTGGATTATGCTGTTCTCCTGGTCACCATCTCTGATAGCAGTGTACATCTCCCTATAATAATTGTTCAGCATCAGATATCATTTAGCATGTTTCCATGTTAGTTAAAAATAATTTGTCTTACAAAACCTATAATGACACACAACCAACAATGAACACTGGGGATTAAAAAGATACCTAAAAAATAATGAATTTGTAATTATCACTCATATTTAGCCAGGCAGCTATGCGATCTAAAAACCCTTACAACACAACGCCATGTCTAAACTAGTGAAACTGGGCTTGTTTTGCTTTTAATTTTCATAAGATTACTTTACCACTGCGCAGATGACACCAGAGAAAGGTCATCAGTCAAAATAAAGAAGAGCTCTACGTTAATATGTTATGCAGGGCTTTCTATAGAAACCAAACCAGGGCGCTTATGATTACAGATGATAGGTCGATACAGAGATAGTAATTTATAGAGTGAAACAAATTAGCAGCAAAGTAGTCTGCACAGCAACACAGAGATCTCAGGCCAACTCACTTTCATGGGACATTTAATATAAAAGATACTCCAATTTACATGGTCACTAGCCCAAGGCCAACGAAGCAGACAGTAGGATGAGGAAGTAGTGAGGTGGAGCAGAGGCAGGTAGCTCAGGGAAGCAAAGCAGGTCTCGGTGGAGCCTGGAGGTGTAGTGATACGATGTAGCTGGCAGTTGTTGCAGTGTATGCAGTGATGGCAAGACAAGCGGAGTCAGCCCGCAGGTTGCAGACAGAGCAAGGTGGAGCAGCACAGTGACAAGGTCCACCAGGTGGAGCAGAGCTTTGCACATCCCACAGCTAAGCTACCACAGCACACCTGTTGAGATGGGGCAGGCAGCTCAGGCAGCTCACTGGCTGGTTCAAGCACCTGGGAGAGAGGGAGAGAGGCCTGCCTCCAGAGAGCCATTGATCTTGGTCTCACCTCCTAAGGAGGTCATCAAGCTGAAACCTGATTGACAGGCTATCCTCCACCCACATCTTCCTACAGGTTCCTTTTTGGCACACAAAGAAACTATCACAAGATCTTTGTGAAGAGAAAGGGGGGAAAAAGAGATGTATTTGTCATCCATTAATAATGAAAGAATTTTACCATTAAAGAATAGGAAACATTTACTATATAACACAAAACACATGGCATGTATTCACTTATCCCGAAGAAAGATAATTTACTAAACCGATCCTTTGAGAGTACACGTCTTCTCTATTGTTGCTTTTCTCAAGAGTGTGAAGTGTATTATATGATTCCAAACCACCATGCTTTACACCCTTTAGGTATCTCTCTGCATCCATGAAGGATCCCTGGTGGCAGAGTTGGTTACACACTGGACTGCGCCTCAAAAGAAAGATGAGGCGCTCTGCTCCCATAAAGATTTCAATTCCTGGAAACACTAAAGGTCAGGTCGACATCCTAGGTCAGGTAGTCACTATAAGTCAGAATCAACTCGATGGGAGTGGGTTTGGGGTCTGCATCCATGAACCCTGAGGTAGTTAGTTTACTGTGCCAACCTGGCTGACAAACACATGTGGGCTCCATTAAAGGACAGAAAGATAAATGGCTCAGTGAGCCTCGCCTTTCTAATTCTCAGGTCTCTTGTTTTCTGATGGTCAGATCAGGGTGCAGTTACCTTAGCCAGTTCCCTACTTCAGCTGGCCAGGCTCACTTCCTGCAAGACATTCTTGAGGAGAAGCCACATGGGCCTACCCCGATGCAGCCCTGGGTGCTGGAGCAGCTGTGTGGAGACCCCTGCCAGCGCTGAGATGTTTACACGTTCACTGATTCGACTTTCCTCCTGCAGTCGGCATCATAGTGTGTGTTTTGTGAGATGGAGGACTTTGTGGATTGGTGTCAGACATATGGGCTAATGTTGGATTTGTGGGCTTGGGCAGCACTGGGTTGGGAGGTTTTCTTGATGTTCACTTCCCCTTTATATAAAACTCTCTTATACATGCATTTCTGTGCATTTGTTTCTCTAAAGTACCCAGACTAACACAAACCCCAAAAGGTGATTTATATTTTATCAATTTAGTTTCATTATTTTCTAAATAAATCAGCAAATGGAGTTAATATAATCTTAAAATCAATACAAGGAGTACAACCTGACACATGTTTACAATGAAGTTCGATGAATCTTTCGGCTACCCTACCATTTATAAAGGAGCCCCGATGACATCGTGGAAGTTGGACTTGCTACTCCAGTAAACAGTTACAGCCTCAGAAACGTGAAGGGGGAAGTTCCGAACCTACAGGATGAGTTAGCATTGACTGGCCTATGTTATGAATCAGCATCAACTCTCTGGCAAAGAATTTTCCATTTTGGTTTTTTTGGGAACTGACTCAAAAGCATCCAACAATCACCAACACTGGCCCATAGATTCAAATTTTGGTTCTCTTTCACATACTAACAATGTAATCTTATTTATCCATCTCCAAAATGTTCTTTATATATTTAAAATCCCTGTACTGCTTCAGTCATATGGTAATTTTAAAGATAAACATTAAGAGTGTTTCCCTATCATTATTACCAATACCATTGTTACTGCGAGAAGCAGACGTACAGTTTTACTGCACATAGAGCCCAAGAATGTTTTGTGATGGAGAATTTTATGAATCATTTATTAAAATTTATGAGACGAGCAGAAAAAAGAGGATCTTCACATATATTTTGAATATGTCTCTTCTATTCCTGAATAATTCTGAAATGTTGATAATTTAATATTTCTATACAATACAAATGGATTGATAATTCAGAGTTTATATTCCATATAGGGAATTTTCCTCAACTAATTCAATAATCAGTTTATGGATATGATAGCTTGCTTTATAAATAAGGTAATATTTATTTGGTGGGGAAATAAAAATGAAAACTATTTCTGAATTGGGTAATTTTCTGGGCCTGAGATTCTCTGTTCTGTATGCTCCTCGGGGCTGGAGTAGTTGTTGTACATTACTAAACCTTCAAATCAGAAAAAGAAATAATTTTTAATTTCACTGAGATGATAAAGTCTTCTGTGATCTGATAGCATGTGATCAGGGCAGGTATTTGATGAACTGCCCAGTTATATCACTAAATATTGAAATTAAAGTGTAAAAATGAGAGTATTTCATGAAACTACTCATCAAGTCAATAAGAATTTGTTACAGAATTCAAGTTACTTGAATTGTTATTTATTTCATAAATTAAAATAATACAGAATAAATTAGCAATTTGGTTCATATTCTAAAAAAGTTAGTGTTGCCTCCCTCAATGCATGAATACCTTCTTTTATTAAATTGGAACTCTATGATGCTCACTCTCCCGACACAACGGCTGGAGCCAAAGTGGGTGAACAAGTAAATGTGGTGAAGAAAGCTGATGGTGCCCGGCTATCAAAAGAGATAGTGCCTGGGGTCTTAAAGGCTTGAAGATAAACAAGCAGCCATCTAGCTCAGAAACAACAAAGTCTTCATGGAAGAACACACCAGCCTGTGTGATCGAGTGGTCCCGAAGGGATCAGTTACCAGGCATCAAAGAACAAAAAATCATATCATTGACTGCACACCTCCATGATAGGATCGCTGAACACAAATGGGTGCATAAGCAAATATGGTGAAGAAAGCTGATGGTGCCCGGTTATCAAAAGAGATAGTGTCTGGGGTCTTAAAGGCTTAAAGGTGAACAAGCGGCCAACTAGCTCAGAAGCAAAAAAGCCCACATGGAAGAAGCACACCGGCCAGTGCGATCACGAGGTGCCAAGGAACCAGGTATAAGGCATCATGCAAAAAAAAAAAAAAGATATGTGTGTGTATGTATGTGTATATGTGTGTATATGTATATATGTATATGTATATATGTATATATATACCATATTAAATGAAGGGGGAAGTGCAGAGTGGAGACCCAAGGCCCAAGTGTCAGCCAATGGAGATCCCCTCATAGAGGGGTTTAGGAGAGGAGATGGGTTAATTAGGGTGCGAGGTAGTACCGATGAAGAACACAGCTTTCCCCCAGATCCTGGATGCTTCCTCCCCCCAACTACCATGATCCGAATTCTACCTGGCAGGGCTGGATAGGGCAGAGGTTGTACACGGGTACATATGAGGGCTGGAGGCACAGGGAATCCAGGGTGGATGATACCTTCAGGACCAAGGGTGTGAGGGGCGATGCTGAGAGAGTGTAGGGTGAGTGGGTTGGAAAGGGGGAACTGATTACAAGGATCCACATGTGACCTCCTCCCTGGGAGAGGGACAGCAGAGAAGGGGGGGAAGGGAGACTCCGGATAGGGCAAGATATGACAAAATAACGATGTATAAATTACCAAGGGCACATGAGGGAGGGGGGAAAGGGGAGGGAGGGAAAAAAAAAAAGAAGACCTGAAGCAAGGGGCTTAAGTGGAGAGCAAATTCATTGAGAATGATTGGGGCAGGGAATGTATGGATGTGCTTTATACAATTGATGTATATATATGTATGGATTGTGATAAGAGTTGTATGAGTCCCTAATAAAATGTAAAAAAAGAAAAAAAAAGTTAGTGTTGCTTAGCTTATCCTTGTAAATTTTCAGACTGAATGATTTTAAGATTGAAACAGTGTTGAAATATGTTTAAGAAAATTAGTAGGCATTAACCAATACTATGAATTTCATTTTACTAATCAATATTAGAGTACCTTGATTAGCTTAGTATGTGTGTCTGAAAAATGACACAGATTTCTTGTGATGATGTGAGGAATACATGTGCCAGGACTTAAAAGGATTGCCAAATTTTATTTGATTTTAATGTCTTATCGGCTGTCAGAAAATTGAGTATAGAGATAGAGTATAATATTCTCAGTGTCAAAGTAGAGATAGGATTATTGAAAGATGAGAATCTTGTCAGAGGTAATATCTCTCAGAAGCTTAAAAAATCTGGGCAGGATCCTGAAATGACACACTGAAATGAAGAGTCAGCAGGCTTGAGTCTGTGTGAAAAGATGGGGCATTGGTGTCTCAGTGGTAGAATCTTCAAACCAACAGACCCAGAGTTAGCTCCCAGCCCACGCACCGCAGTCCTGCCACCATCAGTCTGTCTGTGGAGGCTTACATGCTGCTATACTGCTTCTATAGAAATTGCAGATGAAGATGAACTAGGAAGAAAGACCTATAATACAACTTCTGGGGATCACAACAATACAGTCCAACATCCATCGAAAGACTGATGCCTTGACCGGGGCCTCCAAGACCTGTGAGCTGACTCATTAGCAGTTAATGATAACAAGTATTACAGGAGAGGAAAACAGACTCCCCTGGGAGATTACACCATATCAGGGACAGTCTTGTTTACCATCACGTCTCAACGTTTCACTCTACAGCACATAGGAAGGGCTTCATCATAAAATCGGACAAAATAACAATAATTATGAAATGAAATAATCAGATAAATTATGAAAAACATTAGTTCCCGTGTCTATATCAGGACTGCATTTATTTGACTAAAAATAATATAAAGATTAAAAATACATGAAACAATATTGGACATGTATTTGGAGCAAAACAGAGGAAGAAGTTATAAAATCCTCAAAAAATAAGGGGAAATTAAATTACTTGTGTTAATTAAGAGGGTTGTAGGAAAACACTTAGCATATGGTGATTGTTCACAGTAATTTTTTGGGCCACTAGAATCAGAATGAGCTATGTAATTAGACAACCTGTTCATAATTATTACTATGATTGACAGTGTTTGGAGCATCTTCATGATTATTGTAAAAGACCTAAGATTATCGTAATTAATGAAAACTTGAGTGATGGATTGATGATAACATCTGCCATGCCAATATTGCACTGTAGCTTTAAGAGGATTGAGTAAGTCTGTGGGAATTCCAGGATTTGATTGCTTATAATCCAATGCAGTGAATGTTCAACCTTAGCATTTTCTCTGAGGTGCTTCAGGTCTTGGCTATTAGGAAGTATGGCACAGGGATCTTGAAAATTACAAAGGATACACAACAGCTGCAGGATGTGGTTGCTGAAGGGACCCACCATGTGACCCACGTTCTCTTGTTTGAGAGCGTGCTGCTGTTCATTGCTGTCAAGCCAGCAGCTCCTAAAGTCGTGAGCCAGGAGTCACTTAAGTCACTGATAAAGTTGCTCAGGACATTCTTATAGAAATAGAGTTGCTTTCTCAGTTCATACGTTGATTCAGACACATTAGCAAACTGATGGCTTTGCAGTAGATGAAAAGTGATCGACAGTTAAAAGAACCCCATACTTATTTCAGATAGTTACTATACAACAGAAAAACACAAACCCATTTCTTGTCCACAAGTCAAATTTGACTCCTGGTGCTCTTATAGGACGTAGATGAACTGCCCCATCCTATGTCCAAGGCCTTAAGTGACCCTGGGTGGCAGAGGGGATAATAGGTGATAGCATGGTTCCTTGAGTTCCGAAGGAGCTTATTACTGAGATCCTGGCATAGTGTAGTGTCATAAGAGAGCTTCCTGAAGTTTCTGTTCATGTACTATTTTCTCTGAAAACTTTTGTCTACAAATACAGAAGCAAACCTTGTGTTTATTGCATTGAACACATTAAAAATGATTGCTTCAAAATTTATTTTTAATGCCCAGTGTATATGTATTTGCTTATACAAGTTTGACTTCAATATAAATATTGTGTTTCTATAACCTATATATGAAAATAATGTATTTCATTTTCTCGGGTGTCTTATTTTAACTGAATTTTGAAATGTTAATTTTTATATACATTTTTATATAGAATCAGAAATTAAAGCTATTTTTTAGTCTTACTTTATCTACAAGTATGTTTAAGTTATCTATAAAATATAAATTAGTTAGGTTCTTTTAATATCATAGCACACTTGGGATCCAAATAATTTCTAAATTTCAGAAATATGCATTTATATTATGTGTTTACTTATGGTAATTGAAAAGTTAACTAGATACCATGTCACTGTGAAGCATGAATGAAACCTAGTAGATTTTATTCTTCAATACATTTTCCTCTAGTTTGAATTCTTGATCATATTCTTCTACTTTCACCTTTGTCATGACATGAATAAATCATGAAGAATAAGAGTGGAAAGCTCAGCTGTGTGTGTGTACCTGTCTGTTTTATTTTAACCTTGTATAGTTCTGGTGTTCATGTTAGTAATGATACATGCGGCGAACTTTTGAACTGAGAAATCTTTTTAATCTTGTTCTTATGATAAGATAGATTTTCATAGAAATGAAACATAGATGGCATATTACATCTTATTTCTTTATGGTGTATTCACTTAGTGCCATCGAGTCATAGTGGGCCTATAGGACAGGGTGAAGCTGCTCCTGTGAGTTTCTGAGACTGAGTAGTCGGTACAGGAGTAGAAAGCCTCATCTTTTCTCCCAAATAGATGAATTAACTGATGTGAAATTAACAAGAGCATAAGTCCAGAAAAAACATTTTACCCTTAAATTTCTCTCTAATTGCTACATCATTATAGTTTCTTTATGCTAATAACCTTGCATGTGTCACATGATGTTAACTGATTGTACACCTGTCCACTGTTCTTTACCTACAGGGAGTTTCTTAGAGGCAAGAAAAAGATTGTAGTTATATTTGTTTCTGTAGCCTTTTAGTACTAATACAGCCCCTCTCGTACAGTAAACAGTCAGTAAACAATTAGGTTTAGATTACATTGTTGAATAATTTAATCCAATGTTTTTATTGATCAGAAACCATGGATTAGAAAAGTACCTATATTACGTAAGAGAACATTATGGGCTTTAAAAACATTCAGTGTTTCATAGTGATTGGATTTAATTTACATTTAGAAAATATATTTGGGAATAAGGTATTATTTAAAATATCTAAGAAGGAATACATTTCATTTATTTGGTTATTTTTATACATACATGAATATATATGTATATATATATGTCTATCTACGGGCAAGTCAAGAGAATCGATAGTAGGGTTTCAGTTTACATGAGTTTATTCCAAATAAAACACTTGTAAGCATGTCTCTGTGATGAGTGGGTGACTGCAGAAACATTATTGCAGTGATATACTCTTATTACTCATTAATCATCACTTATCTGTCAAATACTATTGATTGCCAAAGGACAAACAAATATTTCCTAGAAGAAGTATAGTGAGAATGCTTCTTAGAGGCAAGGGTGGTGAGACTTGATCTCAGATACTTTGGATGTGTTGTCAGGAGAGACCATTCTCTGGAAAAGGACATGAGAAAAGATGAAAGGCATCAACAAGACAGACTGACAGCGGATTCAAGCGCAAGAGCAGTGAGAAGGTGGCGCAGGAGCGGGCCATGCTGACTTCGCTTGTATGTAAGGTCCATAGGCGTTGGAACTGATTCGATGGCAGCCACAGTCTGTCGTTGGGGTACCGTCAAAAGGGAGGTCCAACCAAGCAGCGACTTCAGAGACGATCTGCTGGGCCCATTAAATTCAGTCACAAAGGTCAACTCAGAAGGTCATGGTGGTTGTTTGGGGGAGATTCTAAAGGAATGATCCTGATTGGTTTCTCACAAAGGAAACAGGGCGATTACAGGGATGCATTATGAAGACGTTTTTAAAATACTGAAAACTGCATTCACAATGCAAGACTGTGAATTCTGGTTCTTTAATTTTGGTTCTTCCAGACAACTCTTGCTTCCTCCAACGAAATGAAATTTATTTTCTCGATCAGTCTGGATAATAAGGTTGGGGGAAATACTGATTGGATTATGATTCAGCTGTAAGTAATTGCTAATAAAGTTAATCGTGATTACCATACCAATGGGTATAAAACAAGCCATCTCAGAAACCATTGGGGAGAATCACTACTAGGAAGAAAGAAAAGCCAGGAGAGGGGTGTGTCCTTTGGACCCTAAGGTCCCTGCACATGCACTTGATCCAAGAGACCGCCGTGACACCAGAGGAGTGGCAAAGGATCCGCAGCCAGACCAGGGGCTGGATGATGAGACAGACTAGTGGGCTTCCCATACTGCAGAGCAGGGAAGGTTGAATGTTTGGGGGCAGGACGCTGGCTTATGAAGTGGGGTTCTTCTGTGCACCTAATTTAGGGAGCTTGGCTTGTTGACCCGTGGCGCTAGAGCTGAGTCACTTCTGGGAGAGGCTTAGAGTGGGTGACAGATTCTTCTGGCATTTATTGGCAGCCTAAAAGAGCTTTGTATCATTGCCAGAGCAGGTCCGGGGTCCACCAAGAGGCTGAGGGCCAGAGAGGGGCTGAGTATGGGCACTGCAGAGAGGAAACGGTCCTGAATGAACCCAGTATCCTGAGCATTTCTCACATGAATTTAACTTCGTAAAGCCCCTAATAAACCTCATAATTGTGAATTTAGTTTTATGTGGCAATTTCAGTTAGCTTGAAAGTCAGCAGGAAAGCCGAGTCCTGTGGGAGAGAGAGCAATGAATGTAGAGAGTGCTGTGGGGACAGCCAGGACAGGGGTACTAGTTCTCCTGGGGTAGCAAAGTGTGCTCTATTTTATTGGGAATTTTGTTTGGCAACTTTCCCACATCCACCTTACCACCCTGATCTTGCCACTTCAGGCTTCTTTTTATTAAGGAGCCCCTTCAGAACAACAGAACTTCTGCTTTGAAGGTATAAATCGAAGAAGGATGAGTTATTTGGGTAAAGGTGAGATAGAAAGACTGCCACCAGCAGTGGATAGACTTAGGAGGTTTATTGAAAAGCAGTAGCTTCACATTTTAGTAATTTTGCTTATATGATTTTATAGTAATACTTTTTGACTTATCCTTACATCTCTATTTAATTCAGACATGAAGTATATTATTTTGTTTGATCTCCATTGGTTACCCCCAAATTGAATTAAATTTGAAAGAAGCAATTGCTAACAATATTTTGTGATCACAAAGCTCCAGTCCATATTGTAAACCTTGTGTGGAGTTAAGAAATGTTGTTTGCCTCTTGTTTTCTTTTTATTCCTCACTCTTAATTCACAGTTAAGTCTCTACCCATGAATATGATAAAGTCACTCCTCTAGATTCCTAGACTTCCATGAGAAATGCTTGAAAACTTTTCTCTCTCTCTCTCTCTCTCTCTCTCTCTGTTCATCCCCAACCATTTATCCCATTTTGTTTCTGATTTTCATTACTCTGCCCACCCAGCCCTGTGTGCCGAAAATATCCCTTTCTCTTTCATTCTCTTAAAAAAGACAACTCAAACTATCACCCCAGGCACCTTCCTGGCCCTTCACCAGGCCAAAGAATATAAAACCACTGCTTTCTCTGTGTAGTCAAAATATATCTGGAACCCACTTTTATTTTGTATGTAGAAGAAATGGTTTTTCACTGTTTGTTTTCACCCCTTTTCCCTTCTATAACTATAGTCTTTGAAGGTAGGGCCCATGCTTTGCACCTCGATGCTCATGACCACCCACACCATCTGAAATGCAGCAGGAGTTCAATAAATATTTGTAGAACAACACATGTTCTTCTTCTCTGTTCATAACCCCATATACTTACAGTTGAGAGACACTGAGGTCTGAAAAGGCTCAGCATCTTGCTCAAGACCATACAGTGAATGAGAGGTGTTTTTCTTTTAATCAGGGCTATTTTATCAAACTTTGAGCACTGTTAATGTATTTTATTTTAGGAATGCTAAAAGATCCTTTTATGGTTACATCCCTCCTTCTAGATAATTGAATCTTTTAAGCTACTCTGATGTAACCTACATCTGCTGTAGGCATTTCTTTCCTGATCTCTCCGTGCCTGTGCATACCGCACCGTGTCTTAAATTGGGTCACGTTTCACTCAGATCCTCCTAAACTTGGCTTCATGTATCTACCTTTTTTTGATAGTCGTTCAGATTTTTCTCTGCTCTTCCACTCTGACCCTACCCCTTGTCCCTCTCATGATACCCTTTACTTTCCCCCTACCCCCAAGACAGAGTCAAAACCACTGTCTGGTCTTACCCTTTATTAAAATGATTCCATCTCATAATCGATTTAAATGATACTGACCTCTTCCTATCAGTTCTCCTTATCTTCAACCTATCACTAGTGACAGATGCTGACTCGTAGTGACCCTATGAGTCAGAATCAGTAGAACTGTCCCATGGGGTTTCCAAGGCCGTAAACCTTGATGGGAGCAGAAAGCCTGTGGTTAATGGTCCAGTGGCTAATCTGCACTGCCTGGGCTCTTTGTGACGGTTGTTAGACGGGGCCTATGCG
Organism: Tenrec ecaudatus; assembly: GCF_050624435.1. Classification (NCBI taxonomy): domain Eukaryota; kingdom Metazoa; phylum Chordata; class Mammalia; order Afrosoricida; family Tenrecidae; genus Tenrec; species Tenrec ecaudatus. The sequence continues at coordinate 139,903,397 of NC_134536.1, forward strand.
GTTTAGCTTATCACGCTTTGACATGTTCGGGTGGAGCTCATGTTGAGATATCAAAGAATAGAATAAATGACTCAGGCATATTTAAGAATGTGATAATAATTCTAATTCTTTCCACATATAATGGTAAATGCTAACGAATGAAATGCTAATGTAAGAAATAAAAAATAGATTCTGACATTACATTGATTTTTCTATACAAACTACAATTTATTGGCAACATTTTGACCATTTCCCTTTGCTCCGGGACTCTGGCTTTCCCTGTAGTTGCCTGTTGTGCATCTCCTTTTGAGTCATGGTCCCTTTCATCAGAGGATATTATAGCTGACCTTGTAGCTTGCCCTCCAAACCAAACTTTCTCTCTGATTCCTGTTAATGACTTCATGGTTTTTAATTTGTTTTTATTATTCTTTCATTTTGTAAGCCATGTGAATCTCTGAGAATTCCGTCCCCATCATTTACAAGTGGACTAAGACATCAATGTCAACTTAATTATCATTAAAGATTATCTCTGAGCTCCACCCATCTTTCATTAACACCTGTTCTAATACTCCACCAAAAGCTCTCTCAGGTACTGTGGCCACTTCCTGTCTCCTGTCTACATACCTCCAACCTCCATGAATACTGCAGTTAAGTTAATTTTACAAAGACATAACTTTTACTGTACATTATTTCTGCTACTGTCTAAAAACCAAACTCTTTAAGTTGGTATTTGAGGATTCAAACAGTGTGGAGTTTGGTGGGTTTTTTTAATTAAATACTTCTACTGGGGGCTCTTACATCTCTTATCATAATCCATTGTATCAAGCACATTTGCATATGTTGCCATCATCATTTTCAAAGCATTTTCTTTCTACTTGAGCGTTTGATATCAGCTTCTCATTTCTCCCTCCCTCCATCCCTCCTGAACCCTTAATACATTATAGATTATTATTTTCATATCTTACATCATCCTCTGTCTCCCATCATCCACTTTTCTGTTGTTTGTCCCTGTGGGAGGCGGTTGTATGTCAATCCTTGTGCTAGATTGTTTTCTCTGATTATAGTTTACCATTTTGAGCTGCTTCCCCTATCCATCTGAGCAACTCATCCTTCAACATGCATTTTCCTATAAAAGAATATGTATCAAAGAGATTACGGAAACTATTTAGATATGCAGATATTAAAAAACTTAATACAGTGCTTGTATTGTAATAATAGGAATCATTGCACCTATTAACATTAAGTCCCCTTTAAACATAACTCAGGTTCTTCAATTTGGCTTGTTTTGCTGATTCTGTGACCATGGTAGACTGGCCACCCCTTTGACATTAAACTATGAAATAAAATTAGCTTTTGACTAAACACCACAGATAGATTTTTTTCCCTACAAAACACAGACATCCATCCATCTTTTCTTGTACTAAAAAGTTACTTTCAGTGTGTCAGTGTGGGCTCCGGATGCCATGCCGGGTCATAGTATAGAAGCTCATTAAGTTTGACTTTGTTTTTAGTTCCCAACCCCTGGTAAACAACAGACAATGAATCAATACTTAGTGATTCCTTTGTTCTTGTTGTTGTTCTTCCTGTTGCTGCTGAGGAGGGTCACTGAAAATTAGGATGCTGTATATAATTTTAAATTTTGTAGTGACATAGGCATAAGTCTTTGTAGAATATTAGTATGTTTTCCCCTTGAGACTCTGAGGTTTTCTGAAATTGGACTTGCCTCTGGCTAGGATCTTTCTCGCTTTCTCCTCAGTTGAGGGTACTCCTTCTTCAGGATTCTGTGAGGGTTTTCCTGCCAGGATTTTTCCCTTGCTTTTCATCTCTTTATGCACATAAGCCTTTTTTCTCAATTACACAGTATCCTTTTTTCCAACCATGTAGATGAATTGTTTTGCTAATAACCTGACTGTACTATATTTACACATGGCTTATGGACATTCTACTTACCGAAAAGAAAATGTTTGTTTTTTTATTGGTATAAAAATATTCACTGTACATATATAACATAACAAAATTGATATATGACAAAATTTCCTACAATTTGATTGTTTTTATTTTTAAGATTACCATTTTTAATATCATTTAAATATTACAAATTTTTAAAAGGGGGTTACTACTTTTAATATTGATAATAATTTTTAATATTGATAAATGTGTGTATTATGTATTGCTAAATATTAGGAACTTGAATTCAAATAAAGCATCATTTTACACTCAGTTTATATACTATAGTTTTAGATTATTTGTGTGAGGAATAGGTATTACAGGAGGTGACCACTATTTGAAGATGTATCTTTTTATCTTCAGAATGGAGATAGCTCACCTTCAGCTAGTACTTCTTAAAAATGTTCACTAGTCAAGTTGAAGTAAAATGATATATTTTATAATTTCCTCCATCAATTCTAAATCAAGTAACTTTTAATGCACATTTTGAAATTACATGAATGACAGGTATGAACATTTGCTTAGAAGTAAATCAATTGTAAAATTGTTTTGAATTGGTGCATGATTTTCCATTATTATATCAATCCAGGTCATTTGTCTAAAGCCTGAGTATGTCTTTTTTAGTAGACTCAAGATGAGATATGTATGTATTATTTTATTTATTATTAACCATTTAAACTATCATATCTATTTGCATTTTATTTAATTTGCCTTGAAGTAGGACGTTTATTTGAGAAGAAATATAGCCTATTTATGCCATATTCTCATATAATTCAGTCAAGTGTAAACTTCTTATATATGGCCTCCCGGGATCTGGAGCACTCCTCTGTAATTGAGAATGTGGTTTGGTTCAATTGTTTCAGCATTGCTCTCTTTGAGAGAATACAGCTGATTTCTGTAGAACTCTTAATGTAAAAGAGGAATAAATAAGCCCAATATATAGCCACTGAACTGTACAAAGTAAACAATGATGAACAAAATATTTTTTAAAGCATGAGAAAAAGGAATGTACACTTACATGTGCTAGTTAACTATTCTTTTCATGGTATATTTATTCTCCATTTCTATTTTATTTAACTCCAGGACTAGTCTTCTCTCAGCTTGAAATTAAAACTTGCTCAGAAATAACATACTGTTTATCTGCTGGCTCAAACCTGGGACGCTCCAGGACTGAGCTCAGAATGATTTGAGCAATTTAACTCTGCAGCCTTTAATCTCCATAATGATACTCTTTAGCTCCTAACTGTCTGGGGGCTAGTTAGCCCTTGTTATCCCTTGCACCTTCTTTTTGATTTCACTCCTCCCCCCTTGGAGGCAGGAGGCCAGGAGGACTAAGAGCTGCCAGCATCCTTGGTGTGCTGGCGACAAAACCCAAGCCACTTCCTTAAAGGAGGATATATTAAAATCCAAAACAACAGAAAAGTACTTTTTACTGTGTTTTATTTCTACCATAATAAATTTACTTTTAATAGAGTAGAGACTGATATCTCAATGATACACAGAAGAGAAGTCTTGTAATTTTGACTTTTTATAATTTCATGGTAAATTATTATTCTTATGCATTGTTATCTGCTTTGTGTTTGTTATTTGGAATTCTCATATGCATCACATATGTTATATCTTTCATTACTTGTGTTCTCTTCACATTCTTAAGGGGGGAGAGAGAGAGAGAGAGAGAATGTGTGTGTGTGTGTGTGTGTGTGTGCGCGCTCACTCACAGGGGGCATGGAAAGGGGAGGGAGGATGACCTGTTCACATGGTATTAGAGATTAGTGATACTAAATAGTGAGACAGTACTGTAAGCCTGAAATCTAGTTAGTATTCTTATACTGAATGCACTTACAAAGGCACTGTGAAACCTGGATTGTCGTCTTTATGTTGTAGCACACCCCACGAAGCCTGTATCCTAGCCACTTTCATTATGTGTCCACTGTCCAAATTTTGCTTTCCCCACTGTTAAACAGAGTCAATTTAAAAAAAAAAATCTCTTTAGAGCCCAGAGTAGTTCATTGATTTTTTTTCATGCCGTGCTCAAAGCAGCCGCCTACATTTTCAAGTAACTTAGGAGGCATTTTATTTACTGGGTTTCACTTGAGTCTCACCATCTAAGACTAATGAGCTTCATCAATTAAGTGACACATATTCTGTAGCAGTTGTCACACACATTCTGTCATAACCCTGAATCACCTATGATATTGACTCATCTGTATTGCAGGAAAAGCAGAGGTTCCTGACAGATGTTCTGCATGAAGTGATGCTGCTTGATGGCTTGGCCAGTTCCCATCCGGTCTCACAGGAAGTGCTACAGGCAACTGATATTGACAGGGTGTTTGACTGGATCGCATACAAAAAGGTGGGAATAAATAAGACCCAAATGCCGCTTGGCTGTTTCACAATGCAGGGAAGTCAAATTGCTTCATGCTGCGTGGATTCTATGTATTGCCTCCTCCTAGCAGATAGAAATGGACTGTGAGCTGGAAAATATGAAGTTAGTAGGCTCATGCCACTTTAAGAGTTAGGGCTTTGTTTTATAAAGTAGAAGACCAGATATGATTATTTGCCAAACCATGCATAGAAATATTGGAAGTACTAATGAATAAATGTTTGGAGACACAATATGAGATTGCTGTACAAACGGTGTTATATAAACGTCAGATATTATTAACAATAAGAAAACAGACTAGTATAGTGACAATTATTTTTCAGTGGTAGCTCTTAAATATTTGTTTATTTTGGTTGGCTAATGTAGAAGGATATAGGCAATGACCTGCTATGTATATTTTATAAACAATATGGGAACATTTTGGGAATTAAGCCTTTTATTGGAAATAAGAGTAATAAACAAAAACTAGAGATGAGACTTAAGATGATATAGTGTGGGGGTTGAATGGTAGTTGTTCAATGGTTAAGTGCTCAGCCAGTAACCAAAAAGCCACTGGATGGATCTCACCAGCCCACTCCGAGGGAGACGGGCGTGGCTCCTTAAAGATACACAGCCTGAGGAAGAGAAGGGCAGTTCCCCTCTGTCCAAGGAGTCGGGATTGGTTCAATGGTAGTGGATAGATTTCTTTGTTTGGGACAATAATTAGACTTAGAGCTAGGATCTCTTGCATGAACTTTTTTTCTGTAGTTAGCTGGGCCAGGATAATGATGTTTCTTTGTACCTCTCTCCCCCGGTTCTGTTTTTAACACTAGCATGTGTCTCATTATTTCTTACTTATATGGCAATGAATTTTGTTTTACTGGAGCTGAAATAATTGTTAAAGTAGGTTTAATGTCTCCAGTCATCAATTTTAGGATGTTATGAATTGTACCCATTAGGATTGGTTTGTACTTTATAGATTGAATATTGTTTCTGTTTTATTAAAATTACGAATACGGTTTTCTAGAAAACATATCCCTTTTTAATAAAAATGCTTTTACTTTTGCATTCTAGTAGTGACTGTCTCATTGCCAATGAGTTTATGTTGACGTATAATATATAAAAATATGAACTGTTTTAATAGAAACCCCCATGTACAATTACCCATCAGTGCAATGATTAAAAAGTGTGTTTTGGTGTTTTATTAAAATAGGCGACATTAAGTTCTGTGTCATTAGAAGTCTTTGCGTGAAGACCTATCTGTGCACAACAGAACAGAGCACCAAAGTCGTTATGTTTGAGTCCACTGTTGCAGCCATTTTGTCAGTCCATCCTGTTAAGTGTCTTATTCATTTACAATGACCGTGTCTTTTACCTCCCATGATGTCTTCTTCTGAAGACTGGACGCTCCTGACTCAGTCTCACCAGGCGAGCTTCGAAGAAGCATTTTGGCTGTATCTTCTAAAAGACTTTTGCTTGTGATGGCATCATTCTTTCAGTATCCTTTTCCAACCCTCTAATTGTAAACGCATAAATCCTCTCTGATCTTCCTTTATTATGAACTAACTGAAGACACCATGGCATGGGTCTGCACGTCTGATTCCTCAAAGTGACGCATTTGCTCTTTCACTCTTTAAAGAAACTTATACAATAGATGTGCCCACTGCAGTATGTGACTGTCATTTGATTTCTTGACTGCTGACTTTATGAGCATTGAGTGTAGATCCAATTATATCTCTGATCAATGAAATCTTTCTACCGTTTATCCTGATTGGCTTAGTTGTGAGGATTCATGTTTTTTTAAATTGAGTTGTGGCTCATATTGAAGGCAGTAGTAGGTCTTCAACAGTAAGTGCTTCAAGCCCTCTTTTCTTTCAGCAAGCATATTTCTTAACTTGTATGTTGCCAGTTGTTAATGAGGCTTTTACAGATTCTGATGCCACATTATTTTCCATCTCATCCAGGCTGAGGATTATTTGTTTCACATACATGTTGAACGAGTATGGTGAGAAGGTCCAGCCCTGATGCTTACCTTTCCTGATTGCCTGCATACTGTTCCCTTGTGCTGTTTGAATGAGTTAAGTGTTCCTGAATTCCCATTATTTGCAGTGTAATACATAGTTTGTAATGGCCCACACTGTTCAACATCTTTTCATAGTTGTGATACACAAGTAAACATCTTTCTGGTATTCTTTGCTTTCAGCCAAGACTAATTAGACATCAGTAAAGATGTCCCACGTGCAGCTCCCTGACGATGTTGAATTATCTTCAGCAAAATTTTACTTGCCAGTAAGAATGGGCTCAAACATGGATATCTTTCAGTTGGTTGGGTAGGTTATGCCAGTTTCTTGAGGTACACTAGTGAGGGCTTCTACTGCTACATGAGAGTTTTAAAGTGTTTACTTTGATATTTTTCCAATTTCTGAAAACTTGTTTTTAACTTCCACCTTCAGTGAAACTTAGGCTTCTTTCAGTATCACCTGTTCTTGATACAATGCTACCTACTGAGTGATTAAATACAGACCAATCTTTGTGATATGGGTGCTTTGTGTATTCCTTCCATCTTCTTTTGATGTATATATAATTTAATATTTTGTCTGTAGAATCCTTCAATTTTAACTGGAGGCTTACTGTTTTTCTTCAGTTCGTTCAGCTTGACATCTGCTCACCCTCTTCTGCCCTTGGGGCTTTCCAACTGTAGGACTTTCCACATGTTGTTAAACTGTTTTCCGCTGTCTTCTCAAGCTGCCGTGTTTGGTTAAGATCTTTTATTATCTCTTCTTTTGAAATGCACTTGTTTGTCATGAAAGATGTCAGGTCCATTTCAATTTTACTTTTCTTAAGCCACTCACACCAATATGGAGAAATTTTTCTGGTGCTGTTTTGCTTTTAGAAGAAACATAATATATAAAAATTTCTCACACTTATTTTTTCATTTCTACCAGTTACTTTAGCTACTGTATGCTCAAAAGCAAGCTTCTGAGTCTTTTATGACATTGATTTTGCTATTCTCTATTTTCCTGTCTTTTTAATAGTCCTTTGATGTTATCCTATATTCATCTTTTCTTTGGTTCTTCGTGTTCAAGGCAGAACATCTAGAGATGATCTTTAAATTCAAGTACAATATACCAAAAAATTGAATTCTGATGCTAATGAACCTGTATTTAGTTTTCTCAGCTTCATCCTGAAATTGCCTATGAGGTTTTTGGTTTGTTTCACAGTCAGCCCCTGGTCTTGGTTTGACTGATGCTATTGCATTATTTCATTGTCATTTCACGCAGATGAGGTCATTTTCATTCTTCCATATTCTTCATGGTGAAGTCTATATGGACTGAGGCTTTTTATATTTTGAACAAGGATATTTGCAATAATGAAGTTATTGCTTTTAAACATATTTTATTATATGATTTCTAGCATTCTTTATCACTAAGGCCATATTTTCCAATTATTGATTTTTCCTTTTCATTTCCAACTTTGGAGTTTTAATCATGAATCACTATCAGTGCATCTTTATTTTATATTTGTTGAAGTTCAAGCTGAAGAGTTATGTGGTTGGTGTATGAATTTGAATAATAATTTTGCTGGCTTCATTGTCCTTGGTAGATATCATCCTATCACAGACAGCGTTATACTTCAAGATAGATCTTGAAATACTCCTTTTGATATTATCTACTAATCAATTCTCTTGAATTTGTCATACTAGAAATAATAATCCCTATGACTATCTGACAAAAAAATATTGGTCAATATTAGCCTGTTTTGGCTGTTACATATCTAGGATATTGGACTTTATGTGTTTCATTTCTTTTGTTTACAACTTCTAATTTTTCAGAGTTTAACTTCACATATGCCATGTTCTTTTGAAGCTGTTCCTTCTCATTGTGAGTTGAGCCCCACCAGTAAATGAAGGTGCAGAAAGATGTTCTCCATCCGTGTCATTAGGTTAACTCTAACTTGAGGAGGAAACTCATTAAGATTTAAAACATAATTTTTTTAATAGAAAAAAATCCAACCTCCTTGCTTTTGGGTTGATTTTCAATTCAATTGAGCTTCCTCATAGGGTCTTCCAGGCTGTGATGCTTATGGCAGCTGACTGACACATCTTTTGCCTGAGGAACAGCTTGGGGTTTTAAACCTCCAACATTTTGATCAGCAAGCAAGCACTTTAAACAACAATATGCGGGTTGGTAGTCAACGTCTATATAGAAGTCATCTTACGGTTCCATGCTGAGCTGGGATCTGCATGGTTTGCAGTTTGGAACCACCAGGAGCTCTAGGAGGTCAAGATGGCACTCGACCCCCCTAAGCAGTTCCCATCTTGGAAACCCACAGGGGTCGCTGTGAGTCATCATCACCTCCATAACAGTGAGTTTTTGTTTTGTAATATTATGTACACATCAAAGGAGCTTAACAATAGTTTAATTCTCTTTCTTTCTTCTTGTCAGTTTTGTTATTTTTCATATATTTCCTTTATACAGATATATTTAAAAGCTAATAATATATTGTTATTATTCAATTATTTAAAATATATTTTAATAATAGGAAATATCCTATATGTCTATCTATATAGTTTCTATTTGTTATATTCTTCATGAATTTGTTTTTTATTTCTTCTGTATAGCTTCACAGCCTTGTAACTTTATGGAGTAGCTGTATTCTATCCTTTAGGGCCACTCTGAGTTAAAATTGATTTGATGGCAGTGGGTTTTTTGTTAAAGGATTTCTTTAACATTTCTTGTAGTGAGAATCTGATAATAATAAATTCTTTCAAATGCTATGTGCCTGAAGAAATATTTAATTTTTGTTTTGTTTTTGAAAAATCATGAGGAACCAATGGAGAGTTTAAAAAGGAGGACTAAGAATTACATTTGTATTTCAAGAAAAATATTTATAAAGGTGTTATAGATATTGGAATTAATAAAACAAGTATGGATATCATTAGAGTACCCAGCATTTATTTTATTTTATTGTAATGTATTATGTTGTTACATTCAATTAAATTTTACTTCTGTGCCTCTGCACTCGTCTTCCTTTGTGTCTCAGTTGCTAGTCAATTTTAACTTCTGCCAACGATCAAGCCTCTCATTACATAGATGTTATGCTAGATTATCATCTCTGTAGTTATTTACTTAATAATTAATCTAATTATTCCCACTTCTGTTTCATTGATCTTCCGGAATTGTAACGTCACCCTGATTTAAATATTTTCATAATCTTAGGATAGAAAGAGGAAGAATGAGAACTGTTCTGTGAAAACAGGTTAGTTAGCTCAGTAATCTTTCATAATAGCTTTAAAAAGAGAATAAATGATAAAAGTGCAATGAAAACAGGAAAGCACTGTCCATAAACCGGAAAGACTGGAAAGGATGGATTGAGACAGTCTCTTTGCTCTAAAAGCACAAAGAGAAATAAGAATCAATGACCCAATGGCCTGGATGATGAGAGTGAGAAAATGCTCATTAAATTTACATAAGATGCTAAGTTGGAAAGGTTTAGTGTAAGCTTAGAAGTGAGAAACAGATTTCTAAATGACAAGCAAATTTAAAGACGATCCTTTAAATGTGAACGTATTTCATCACTTATATGAAGATTACAACATTTTAGAGACCAGCTACAATGACAAAAACCAGAGCTGAACAATATTCACAAGGAACAAATTTTAAAAAATAGACATTTTAACTTGCAATGTTCTGGTGGTATAACTAAAGTTTTTAAATATTCATGTACCTATTAGATTAAACATATCTAACTTATATGTCTTCTACACAAATGGACATGAAAAGCCAGCCTGTCCTTTAGAACTGCTGGTTCTATTGATACCAGGCTCCCCATCTATAGCATTACGTCATCCAGACCCTGGTTAATAATCGGGAAAGTGCACAGATTAATTCTATGCACAGAATGTATTGGTTCTATAGAACAGAAATGAAATTAGAGAGTGCTTTCTCAAGAATGTTGTAACCTAGTGAACAAAAACCCAAAACCAAACAGTGCTGTGAAATCAAGTCTGACTCAGAGCCACAGTACCTTCAACAATAAATTGTTTCTCAAGCCAGTGATTACTTAAATTATATCAGTTTATGGTAATTCCTGGATACTTCACAATACTCTTCAGCCCCCCTTTCTCTCATTCTGTTTGCCAGGACATTCTGTCAGTTCTCCCCTCAAAATAATTCCAGAGTTTGAACCCTTTTCCTCACCAACAATATTGCTATCTTGTTCGAATGACCAACCCCTTGCCTTAGTCGTAAGAAGCTCTGGTGGGGCTCGAGGTCAGCAGCAGTTCGAGCCCATTGCTTGCTCCATGGGAAAAAGACGAGGCTACCTGCTCTCAGAGGTTTTCAGTCTCAGAAACCTGTAAAGAGTCACTGCGAGTCAGGACAGACAGCATGTCAGTGGTCTTTGTTTTCTTTCTTCAGCATTTTCCCAAATAGTCTTTCTGGAACTAATCCTGCTCCTGTACAGTTGAATTTTAACCAGTCAGCTTGATATATTTTTTTACCCTTAAGTCAGATGCCATCTTTAACTGTTAAGGCATTATCTAATGTCAAAACTTTTACAATGACTCCCTACCAAAGTGGGGATAAAAGCCAATCTTTACAGTGAACTCATAAGACCCAACCTCTGATCTCCACTCATCCAAATCTCCCCAACTTGCCAGTGACCTTAACTTCCCTCTTCCCTCTGTGGTTTTGCCTCTTATGACTCCCTTCTCAGGTCTCCTTTCTCACCACGCCCTGATTTCTGATGACTACATCCAGTTCGCTCCCAGGGTCAGGCCTTTGTGACGGGCTGTCTTCTCTACGTAGAGTTCTATTTAAACCATTGTCCTGATTCTGTTAGCTGTACCGCATCTTCTGTGTAAAAGCCACCTTTTCAAAGACGACTTCCATGTAAAAAATGACAGCGAACACGTTCATTCTTCATTTCCCTTATTTTGATTCATACATCAATTTGTCCCTTAGCATTTGTCACTTTATAACATATATATTTTTTATTCTATATTATATTTACTATGTCTACTGCTCTACCCCTGCTTACTAACATCCCACACCTCCACTGTAAATGTTCTAGAGAGATATTAGCCCGTACTATTCACTCATGTGTATCCAGTATTCATTAAATGGTATACAGTATATATTTAATAAATACTGATTGACTTTAATTAAAGTGGCTATCAGAAAAAGCAATATAAGCAAAATGCCATGATATTTATGAGAGAAATATCGCATCTTTTTATAAGAATTAGAAAAATGAGTTGGTATTTGAACTAGGATGAAGACGTTAAGGACATAATGTCATGTCAATTCAGGAGGGGAAATGAAGATTGTTTTGCCCAAGTATTTTGTTCTCTAATGGGGTCTCCTGGGTCCTGTCACATTTAAGCTGACCCCTCAGCTTTGACCCCTGGGGACCTCTTTTCGTTCACTTAGCTCTCCTCCTGTTCTTTGAACTCTCCGCCTCGGGCACAATCAACTTCCGAGTTCTGCAACTTCTTCCTATTCTGTTTTTTTAATCACTTTATTGGGGGCTCATACAACTCATCACAATCCATCCATCCATCCATTGTGTCAAGCACATTTGCACATGTGTTGCCATCATCATTCTCAAAACATTTGCTTTCCACTTGAGCCCTTGATATCAGCTCCTCATTCCCCTCATCCCCCCACCACTTTTCTGTCCCTCATGAACCCCTGATAATTTATAAATTATTATAATTTTGTCATATCTTACATGTCTCCCTTCACCCACTTTTCTGTTGTCCACCCCCCAGAGAGGAAGTTATATGTAGATCCTTATAATTGGTTCCCCCTTTCTACCCCACTTTCCCTTCACCCTCCCAGTATCGCCATTCACACCACTGGTCCTGAAGGGATCATCTTCCTGGATTCCCTGTGTTTCCATTTCCTATCTGTACAAGTGTACATCCTCTGGTTCAGCTAGATTTGTAAGGTGGAATTGGGATCTTGATGAGGGGAGGGGAGCATTTAGGAAGTAGAGGAAAGTTGTGTTTCATTGTTGCTATTCTGAACCCTCATCTAAACAATCCTTCTTCGCCTTTGCTGTCTCTATCCATAGTCTCAACTACATTTATACTATCAAATGTAGTTCATGACTGTTTTGTTCTCTTCATGTTCCCATACATGGCGTATATATGAGGGGGTAGCCCCCCAAAGTGGAATTTTTTCAAAGCTATGTATTTATTAATTATTATTATGTTACAAAACAACCTTATGATCTTTAAAGTACTCTCCATTAAACTTAATACATTTGTCAAATCTGTGATTCCATTATTGGAAACATTTTCCAAACTCATCTGTTTGGATGGCTGACTGCACCTCCCTCATGTTTTTCTTCACCTCTTCTGTGCCTTGAAGTTGCTGCCCTTTCATGTCCTTCTTCATTCATAGAAACAAAAAGAAGTCACATGGAGGTAGGTCAGGTGAGTAAGGTGCGAGCGACAAGAGAGGCATGCTGTTTTTTGCCAAAAACGGGTGCACTGAGATAGCTGCCTGAGCAGGTGCGTTGTTGTGGTGGAAATCCCAGTCCCTCGTCTGCCACAAATCAGGTCTTCTTTGTCACACACTGTTACATGATCTTGTCAGACCCTCTCAGTAGAAAACTTGATTGACCTGGTGGGTAAACTCCAAATGCACTATGCCCCTCACCTAAAAAACAAACAAATGAGCATCATCTTGATCTTTTAGTTTCATTTGATAAGTGTTTTTTTGTTTGTTTTGGGGGTACAATTAAAGATGGCATCTTCATTGGCTTGATTGATGTTTGCTTTCAGGCTCCTAAGAATCGCACCATGTCTCCTCACTAGTAATTACCTTAGAAAAAAAGAAAAGTCTGGTCGTTTCCTACCTGTTCTTTTAAAGCCATGACATGCTTCTACTGGCTGCTCCTTTTCCTGGCCAATGATTACCCGAGGCACCAATTTCCTAGCAACCTTTCCCATTCCCAAATCTTCAGTTAAAATTCACTGAACTGAGTTGCAATATAATCCAGCTAGTCCTCCATCTCATCCGTGGTCTCTTGCTGGTCCTCAAGCACAAGTGCATGAATTTTGTCAACATTTTCTTCTGTGCAGGAAGCTGATGGACTTTCCATAACAAGGGTTGTCATCAGTTGACATTGTACCTTTTCAGAAATGAGAAACACACCCATGCACCTGTTTTTTCCATACCACTGTCCTAAGCTGTGTTCAACATCTGCCAGGTTCTGCAGCGTTTTTCCCAAGCAGGAAACAAAATTTCTGACCTTCACACTGTTCTCTTAAATTGGCCATCACAAAAAAATGAGCTTTAAGCAAAACCGCCTTTATGAAGATATTCACTGTGGCCAGACAGAGCCCTATGTAACACCAGAGGTGCACTAATTTACAGCAAGTTGCTCTCTGTAGGGGGAAAATGCACACTACAAATGCTCTGCCTCAGGAGCTTTTTCCCTTTATTGGGCGGAGGAGTGCCCCTGATGTTGGTTAACATAGTCTCTGTGGTCACTCTCAGAAACAAAGTTGGAGAACAGACTTTTGGTCAGATTTATGAAGGTATTAATATTAATATACATAATAGTAGCAATTTTTGTTAGCACCTTTTGTTTTAAAGACTTTACCACTCCTGTAAAATAGATATTATTATATTCAATTTATCAATCAGGAGAGATGCAAATAACTTAATGATTTAAATAATTAATGATTTAAAGCTGTGCTCATGCTTCTAGGCAGCAGAGATATCTATCCATATATTCTTTTACTTCTCTAGTATATCATTCTTTAAATAGAAATATGATTTGAGATGTAATCTTTTGCTATAGATGTAAGTAAAGCATATGTGCTTTTTATTAATATTCTGTATGAATAAGTAAATACAGTGTATTAATGTATAGTTTACATTAAATGAAGGCTTAAGAAATGGAGGTTATGTGATCTGGGAGGTCACTATCAATATTCAGAGAGTACATTGGAACTGACTCAATGATAATGGTTTGATTTTTTTATTTTCAATCATCTCAGTTCAAAAATGTGAATAATATTAAGAGACTGAAAAAATTAGGTGAAGACGAGAGGGGCAGAAAGAGGATCCGAGGTGGCGGGGGGAAGCGAGAGCAGTTACATATATTCCCTCTGCAGGCTAGAATTCTAAGAGTTAGTAATTGGCTCCAATGCATGAATGGTCACCATAGGAAAACCAGTCACCACAGTTCTGTCAACATCAGGGTCAGAATAAGATAAGTGGCCCGAAATTCCAGTAGCAAATTTCAGATGATGTAAGAAAGAACTTTTTGGTATAAAAAGCAATTCAGTATTTGCATGTGAAATACTAAAGATAATAAGAATTGATTTTTAAATGTATTTGAAAATTAAATTACCAAAATAGATTAGAATACCATTGGAAAAATATTTCTCAATGTTGGTTTCATAGTACATGGTAGTTGACACATGTAATGCACAGCCTTTAATTTATTAAAATTAGTTTTACTTGAATACATTTCTGCTTGCATCATCCCTTCTCTACTTTGGTTATAAATTTACATTTAATGGTAGGAGAAGCTAATTACTTGCTTCTAAGGTAAAAGAAATTAATATTGAAGTAATTTCTGTCTATCTGGCTTGTCTGCTGGTATCTCTAAAAAATCTTGAAAAGAATTTTCCAGATGAAATATACTTTTGACTCTTATTCTTTATTACTTGAGTGTCTTGGCTTAGCTTTTGGCCTTGAACGACCGTTAGAATAGGCCAGAGGTGATTTTAAGACATAGTGTAAAGGAAAAGCTTCTTTGTTCTTGTAAAGAAAATGTACATAGTGAAAGGACATGATTTTATTGGCATTTCTATGATAAATGCCTTTACCACTTACTGGTAAATTATTAATTTGTGCTTTTTGCTGAACGAAGTAAGTTTTCTCTTGTCCATATTTAGTTCATCACTGTTTGAATGCTTTTTTTTTTCTATTTTCTTGGGCAAAATTTAATACCAAGAACAGCTTCTTTTTTCTTCTTTTTATACTTGGTTGAGCTTGTAGTTCTCCTACCTAGATGTTCTGGACTTATTTAGCATTTATTTGATAAAACTGTCTTTTATTAAGTGAAAATAGGTAAAAGGCTCCTTACTTGTATTCATCTCATTACTAGATTAATACAGGCAGAGATTATAATGCTTTCTCTGCTCCTCTTGGGTCAAATTATTTTGTTGTTACCTAGTGTTTTAGCTATATTAATTTTAAAATTCCTTTGTTGCATCATGTTCAATCATTTTTATTTCACTAAAATGTTTAAATAAGTGCAATACTTGTTTTGAAATTATTTACCTAGTCTTTCGTATGATCCTTTCTGGTAGTTGGAATTGTGATAACATGACACACACACGCACACACCGCTATCCTAGTTTTATCTTATATAAATTGACTGTAGTAAAATTCTACTTTGCAGTGTTCTCAACTATTTCTTTGGCTACTCTTGTTATTCTTAGTATTTGCATATGTAATGAAAAGCCTAATTCTAATGACTTTTGCACTTATTTATGTATTCAATAGCTTTAATTAAGAATAAAATTTGCCTTGTAAATTAGTACACATGGCGATGTACAAAGATTATGCTATTCCCACAACTTACTATCCTGCTATCTATGGGACTTACTATCATCTATGGGACTCTAATTCACTTAGGCTAGGAGGTACCTTCACTGCATTTCCAGTGGAGCTTCAAGGTCAATCCAATCCTGAATCTGTCTGAATCTCAGATTGTTTTATAAATGATATACAGAGAAGAAATGGATATTGAAGACAAACAGTGAAAAGAAGTGGAAATAAACCAATGCATATTCCCACAGCACATACTTAGTAAAGGGTGTTTCGAGAATGGAGAGATTCTATAATATTTAGAAAAAGGACAAATAACAAAGTTAGAAATGAATTGAGGCTTAAAAGACAAACGAGCAAGTCAACTGGAATTAAACGTTGACATATTTCTACAAACAAGAAGTATAGAAAAAGCAAATGAACAGTGATATAACATCTTTTATAAAAATTAGTTTTGGGAGAAAACGCTAAATAAGTATATTCACAATATACATAATCTGATAGTAGTGGAAAATATGAGACATTTAACTTAATCAAATTATCCTGTAGAATAATAATGTGTTGTTTTAGCATCTTATAGGCTTTTTAGTCATCATAAACATTAGTCCATTTAAAATCAGCCTGATATATCAATGTATACTATAAAAATTTTGAAAGCTATATCTGATTACCAGATACATATAGAATTCAAAAGTTTCATCATCAGGCCCACTTTAATTATCTCTTTTTATGTAGATCCAAAGCTATGCAGTACTTATCAGGTATCAAACAGTTCACCTATGTTAATTGAACAAATTAAAATCTCAGTCAGAATTTCTGCTTCAATTAGGTCTAATACTGAGGTATCACACAAGAAAGACACAATTCTGTTCCGAGCTAACAAACAAGCAGCCATTATTGGCTCAGGTTACATTTTTGAAAGCAAATACACTATTTCTTTTGAAATAATGAAAAAAAAATGGCCACAGTTTTACAGCTTTTGCCAGGATTTATTTTAGGAAGGCTGTTGGCTATTTGATAACCTACTGAGAACATTATCTGGAGACTACCTCTTCACTTCATCAGTCATTCTATTGCATATTGCCTGGTAACACTGATAGCAAGTTGCTGCTTTTTCTGTTTCTTAAAAATAGAATGTCTTTCTGGTTTCTTTAGTGAGTTTTTTTTTATATAAGTATTAGAACACTTGGCCCTGGTTTCATACAGCATAATCTTAACTTTTAAAAAAAGAGAGAGAGAGAGGTTAAAAGAAATACTGAAGTGAGCTTTTGTCTTGAGGACATTTTTTCCAACGAAGAGCATTTGCACATATATTTTCAAGGTTTCATGTAGTGACAGAAAGGGAGCAAAGCCAATGGTGAGAAATTTAATGAGATAGTTTACAGAAAGAAAAATGAAAAAGTGCCCCTTTAGCGCAAAGGGACTACAAAGAATTTTTCTGTTCTAAATCTAGGTGGTGAGTGAAGAAGAAAAGAACCTTTCCCCTAAAATTTGGAATTGCATTACAAACCTTAAGTCTTTATTTTAAAATGCTTGGTTCACTAATCAAAATGCTCCAAGATTCCAGGCTTAATGTAAACAAAATACATTCTAGATCAACCCAAATGTATACTTCATTACAAATTATTTCTACAGATTATAAAGAGTACTTTATAGTAAAAAAATCACCATTTACACAAAGAAATATGGTTCCATGTGTGGGTATATGCTAATAGAGGAAGTAGACATAAAAACAGTCATGTATACAATTAAGATAATGAATATGTCAAGTATGAGGTATAAATATTATATTAATAAATTGAGGAAATAAGATATTTGAACATATGACCAAAATGCAAGCAGTTTTGGAGAACAACTGAGGGGGAAATGAAAATGGAATTATGTTTTGAAACAGTAAATAAGTTTAATGTAGATTAGAGGAAACTGAAGAGAGACTTGTGAACTGAATCACAGGAGTATGGAAAATCCAGAGTAAAACATAAAGGGAAAGAGAGAAGAGATATCAAAGAGAGACAATGGGGGATAAAGAGAAAGTCTAAGGTATGGACCTTCCATTGACCCAAAGCTTTGTTTCATTTACATTATGTTTCTACTCTTTGTTTTTTTATTTGAATTATTGCTTTTTAACATCAAGACCTATAGTTTTTGCCTTAAAGACTGATCTCATTCTTAGAAACAGAACTTTGCTTAATCTATGTTTTTCTTACAGTGATGAATTCTACACATGAGAACCACTTAAAATAATTATCTTTATTGCTCTTTAATGGCATCTTTAGCAAGACAAAGGTACTGTGTTTGTTTTAAAAAATAAACACTACATATGTTTTTACATTGTTGCTGGTACATTGAGTCAGTTCTAACAACAGAATGAAACACCGCTCGGTCCTGTGCTATACTTGCAGTCACTGTCATGGCGAGCTCAGCATTGAAGCCACCATGGAAATCCATCTACTCCAGGGTCTTTCTTGCTGTTTTGTAAGTACTTACGTCACTTATTTGAGCTTTCAACGAGCTGAACCATGGGTTAGTACATTGTCTGCCTGGGGTCATACTGTCCATCAATAGCAGAGCAAAGATTTCAACCTGGTTTACCTGACTCCAAATTCTGCCTTCTCATATATATTGACCTTTTAGCAGAGCATTTGTTTGATCTCTGTTTTGGAGAGGCCTTTAGGTATAATTTCCTGCCTGTCCAAGGGAATTGCTCTCCTATATATATGGCTTCTAAAATCGCTTTTGATCAGAGGTTTTCTTTCTCCCACTCTTACATAATTTGCCCTAGTTAACTTTTCCTGGTGTGTACTCCCATTTTTGTTTAGACAAGGAGTCTATGGGATGCAGACAACGGCTGTCTTGAAGTTGGAAGTCTCCGAATAGCTATCTGGAAGAGAGAGGATGGAACAGTGTAGGCTAGAGGATGCTACAGGCATGGTTAGGCTTTCTTAAAGGGCAGAGCAGACCCCAAACCAATAGACTGGTTTATCTCAGTAGCCTGATTGTAATACTTTTCTAATGAGAAGCAATTAATTTAGCAATATAAAAAGATCCAATTTACGGTAGAGAATTTTTGGTGTACATGCCCTTGGTAAGCACTTAAAGCTAGCGTGAAAAAAAAGATCCTCCAGTTGAATGTTTGGGCTTTGTCATATAGTCCCCAAGTTGATTTTCAGCTCCATCCTGATGAAGTGGAAACCTTTTGTTGCCACACCATTTTCCTTCCTGAAAGATATCAGCCATATCAGTAACTTCATGACTCAGTTGCTTCCTGCTCTTCCTGAAGCAATTAAAACAATTAAAACAATTTCAGTGTTAATTAAAATGTCCAAGAAATTTTTTTTCAAATTTGAAATAAAGCATGGATGTAAGACTGGGGGAAAGTTACCATGTTCACAGATGCCTGAAATGGCAACGCTTGTCATTATTATAACAACCTGTAAACAATGTGTGCCAGTTGATTTTGTGTAATTTTCCTATATTCATTAAGTTATTTAATACTCATGACAACTAAATACTTTAGACACGGTTTCCATCCACATTGTATAGATGAAAAACTAAGACAATAATTTAAATAACATAACAAAATTAACAACTTCCGAACTCAGGATTAAAACACTGGCAGTTGTATCTGTACCTTTTAATAGATATGTGTGTGTGTGTGTGTGTGTGTGTGTGTGTGTGTGTGAAATGTTTTCAATTGTGAATTAGGTCAGGGAATTATATTTCATACCTTCAACCAGGGAATTATAATTCATACCATCAACTGCATTCAACAGTTCAAACTACTCCTTAGCACAGCCCCCCAATTTCTCTTTCCTTCTTATGGACGCCCATCCTCCCTTTCACAGAATCCATTACCTGTCATTATTGAAATTCCAAGCTTTCTCTTCCCACCCTCTCTCCCTAGGGAACCTCCAAGGTCTGATCCCTTTGATATACAAATCTTGCCCTTGACTTTTATCTTTATAGAAGTGGTCTGCTATGTTATTTGTCCTTATTTGATTGATGAACTTTGCTCAGCATAATGTTCTCCAGGTCCATCTGTCTTATGTTTCATGTTTTCATCATGGTTTTTAGTGATGAATAGTATTCCACTGCACAAATGTTTCTTTATCTGTTTCCTCTCATGGGAATTTGAGTAGTTTCCAACTTCTTGTTATTTTGAACAGTATTGAGATAACCACGAAAGTGCATATGTTTGTTTATATTATGGCTCTTATCTCCCCAGCAGACACTTTGCTGTATTAGATGGAATTTATATTCCCAGTTCTTTGAGGTGGTGCCGTTTGCTTTCCACGGTGGTTATGAATAGACCGGCCGGCAGCGTGTGAGATTGCAGTCTCACTGCACCTTCTGCAGCATTTGCTGTTTTCTGTTTCGTTTTTAATTGCACTGTGTTGTCAATCTTTATTTTGACTTGCTTCTCTTGGATGGGTAATTATTGTTAACATTTGTCTCATGTTTTGTAGCCATTTGGATATCATTTTTGGTTAACTGTTTATTCATATCCTTAGCCTACTGTTAGCAGTTTCACTGATGTGTAAGTTATATATTATTCAATTCAAAGTTCAGTCATATTAAAAACAGCTGTGACATCATTGCCACAGTCCATTTTGAAACCTTTCCTTCTTCCTTGTGCTCATTGTTGTTAGCTCCTTGTTTCCCCTCCAAGTTTCCCAGCGTGTCCTTACGAAACTCCTGAGGCAGTTTGTGTCTGTATAGATTTGCTTACCCTGGATTTAATTTACAGAAAACAACAAAAAAAGTAAACAAAAATAACAACAAAATAAACCAGAGAAAAACTTCAATTAGAAAATATTAAAATTTGGAACAACTTTAAATGGGTCTACAAAGAGATGACATGATAGCCATATCCGTCATAAGCTACAATGTACTCTGTCTTGAAGAGCAAGACTATTTCTCTCCCTAGTATGTGGTCAGAGAGGATTCTCCAGAGGTTTAATCCACATGCAAATGCATTTTAGGCTTTCACTGTCATCCGTAACCTCAGCAAAGTATGTAGATGCTCAAAGTGTACGCTCTCATACTGTTCCACCTCTGGATTTGGATTTGATTATTGACAAGCCTCTCTCAGATGGCTGCTTATTTTAAGATTAAAAGACCCCAGAAACAGTTCTTTTAGATAGCTGTGTACTATCTGAATTCTTCACCACACTTTGTAATGGATTGTCCCCATATTTTCAGTGAACTCTCCCTGAGGACAATAATCAAGTAGAACCATGATAGAAGAAAGAATTGTTCTCATGAGGGAGGGTGGGGAGAGGAGAGAGCTGATACCAAGGCCTCAAGTAGAAATTGTTTTGGAAATATTGATGTAAATATATGTACAAGTGTACTCAATATTAATGAATAATGGATTGTTAAAGATTTGGAAGAGCCCCCCCAATAAAATGATTAATTTAATTTAAAAATAAATACATAATTTTTAAAGAATTAATTATTCTTAGGGCAGGGCTATAATTAAGTGTAAACTCAGAACTCATTCATATATCTGTGGTTTATATATGTCTCTGGTTCACTTTAGAAACATCAGTATCATTTTATTGGAGAGCATTATAAATCATCCCCATGAGACATATGATCAATCTATTGACATTATCATTAATTTATCCAGTGGGATAACATTCAAACCCCTATTGAAAAAAGGAAATTATGCATGTGAAGGTTAGCTTTTTAGACCAAAATACATGAGTTATTCCCTGGACAGATTAAAAACGTCAATGACTGGACATTGTTTACACAAACAGCGAGGATTGGAGATCATGGAAAACTGTAACCCTGATTGACAAAGGCAGAGTCATGCCTGCTAGATTTACACATGCCGTAAAAGAGCAAAGAGAGCATGAACATTATAAACACATGTAGTCTTGAGCCATCATCCATCGGGCACCCTTAAAGTAAGAGATCTGAACCGAAGTCCAATGGCCGTCACATCCCAAACCTGGACACGTAGCAATCATCTGCTTTTTCTCACACTGAGCCTTTCCAGCCTAAGTCCACGGGAGTGTTTTAGTTCCTTAAATCTGCTACAGATGAGTGCAAGGTAACAGCAAGTTCCTTTAGTGTGTTTTCTAAATCAGATCCTTCTAGACTCTATAGAGTGATCTATGAAGGATGTTGTGCAACTTTATTTACTTATTTTTTGATGTTTTCTTCCTTTTTAAAAATCATTTGTAAGGCAGAATTGGGATCATGATAGTCGGGGGAGGAGGGAGCATTTAAGAACTAGAGGAAAGTTGTATGGTTCAGCAGTGCTATACTGCACCCTGACTGGCTCGTCTCTTCCTGTGATCCTTCTGTAAGGGATGTTCAATTGTCTACAGATGGGTTTTGGGTGTCCACTTTGCATTCTCCCTCATTCACATTGATGAGATTTTTTGTTCTGAGTCTTTGATGTCCAATACCTAATCCCATCAACACCTCATGATCACACAGGCTGCAGGCTGGTGTGCGTCTTCTCTGTGGACTTTGTTGCTTCTCAGTTAGATGGTTGCTTGTTTGTCTTCAAGTTTTTAAGGCCCCAGGAGTTTTATCTTTTGATAGCTGGGCACCATCAGCTTGCTTTGCCTCATTTGCTACGCACCCATTTTGTCTTCAGAGATTGTGTCGGGAAAGTAAGCATCATGGAATGCCAGGTTATTAGAACAAAACATTCTTGCGTTGAGGGAGTACTTGAGTAGAGACCCAATGTCTGTCTGCTACCTTGATACTTAACATATAAATATATGTGCATAGATCTATTTCCCTATTGTTATATATAAATATATTTACATATGTACACGCCTGTATTTATACCTCTATTAATGCCCTTTGCCTCCTAGTTCTTTCATCTATATCCTTTTACTTTCCTCTTGTCCCACTATCATGTTCGGCCCTCATTCAGGTTTCAGTAATTCCCCTCAGTCACATTGTCCTTGATCAAGCCCTACAGGCATCCTACACCCTCCTTGTCATCGATTTTAGATCACTTGTTGTTCCCTTTTTCCTGGGTTTATTAACCCCCACTTCCTTCTTTCCTCGAGTCTGAAGGCACAGTTCTATGTAGAACAGTTGTCTGTGGCCTGAGTCACCAGGGGCTAGATAAAACACAGTTCCAAAGTATCCAGTTAGGAACATATTATTTTGCCACTTTTAATTGGATCATTTTTTTTCTTGTTGAAGTACTGCAGTTTTCTATAGATATTAGAGTTTAGTTCCTTGTTTATTGTCTTGTTTCCAAAGCTTTTTATCCCTGTTGATTGCTTCTCTTTTTAATCTTTTGATAAACCCCTTTGATGCACATAACTTACTTTTAGTTGGTCCCACTCATTTATTTTGTTTTTACCATGTGCTTCCTTTATTATATTTCATAGTAAGTCTGTACACTGAAAGAGGGCCCTTACATTTGTGCTTAAATTTTCATTTATGACTTTTATAATGATTGGATTTTATGTGGGTGTTTCATCCCTCTTATATTCAATTTTGTACATGAGGAGCAATATAGATCCTTTTTTTCATTCTTCTACAAATATAGATCAATTTTGGCAGCACCTGTTGTTAAAGAGACGATCTCTTTCCCCTCTGAAGGTCTTTGGATCTTGTCAAAGATTGGTTATTTGTAGGTGGGTGAATATATTACGGGGTTTTATATTCTGTTCCATTGGTCTATGTATTTATCACTGTACCAGTGACAGGCTGTTTTGAATACTGTGTTAAATTTCCATGCATTTGACTTTTTGCCCATGTTCTTTCTATTGTTGATTTCTAGTTTTATAGTGTTGAGTTCTGAGAAAATGGAATGTATAATCTTAATATTTT
This sequence comes from Tenrec ecaudatus, assembly GCF_050624435.1. Lineage (NCBI taxonomy): Eukaryota > Metazoa > Chordata > Mammalia > Afrosoricida > Tenrecidae > Tenrec > Tenrec ecaudatus. The sequence goes on from NC_134536.1 coordinate 139,927,082, forward strand.
TAAATGTATTAAGTCCTGATTTGTGGCCTATCATATGGTCTCTTCTAGTGAAAGTTCTTTGTGCACTTGAAAAGAATGTATAGATACTGTGATAATCCTTGTTGGAGTGCACTGTATATGTCTAGGAAGCCAAGTTGGTTAGTTGTTTTATTTATTTCTCTATTGCATTTCTTTACTGATGGTCTGTCTCTCTTTGATTGTGCTGCATTGAGATCTCCCATTATTATTGTTTTATTTTCTATTACTTTCTTTAACTCTGAAAGATTTTGGTTAATATATTTTAGGGGTCTTTTCCTGTGTGCATAATATGTTTATTAGAGTTATGTCTTCCTGTTCTACTGTTCCTATAATTACTAAATGTCATTTTTTGTCTTTAATAATTTTATTTTTTTAACATGAAGATTTGTTTTATCAAAAATTAATATTTCCACTCATTCTTTTGCCATAACCAGGTAAAATTTTCTCTGCATTATACTGTCTAGTCTATTTTATCTTTGTTTCTAAGATATGTTTCTTATAGGAAGCATATTGATGGAACAACTGCTACTTAATCCATTGACATTCAGTGGTATTGTGTGACTGTGTAGTTTACTGATTTCTTTGTTCTTCCTATACTTTTATGGTGTTTTGAAAAATTATTTTAGTTTGTTGGTCTTGAGGTTTTATTTTTATATTCTCTCAGTTTCATTGAATGTCGTTAATTCTCTCTCCATCATGTTTCCTTTAATGTTTTTTTTGTAATGCTGGTCTTATTTTAACATATTCCTTAAATATTTTCTTGTCTGAGAATACCCTTATTTCTCCCTCATATTTGAGGGTTAGTTTTACTCGATATAATAATCTTGCAGGGCAGTTTTCTCCTTTCAGGATTTTCTAGTGGTAAATCCATAGACTTCTTGCCTCTATAGTTTTTGCTGAGACATCTTATCTTATAATTATAGGTCCTCTGCTCTTTTTGTTAATTGTTTCTCCTGTTAGTTGTACTTGGGAGAATATCTGCAAACATACTAATTTGGTTTCCATGTATTTGATTCTATTTCTCTGTCCTTTTGCAATTATGTCTAATTCTGTTATCTTATAACTTATCTTCTGGAATTATCTCTGGTGTAGAATTTCTAGTTCTGCTATTCATTGCAGTGTTCTCTTGAGCATTTTCCTATCCTTTGAAAGTACCTGATCATTCTTCAGAATTTTATTGCTGGTAGTTTCAGGGCTCTTTAATCCAAATATTCCTTTATCTCTGTGTGCTTTTCATTTGTTTCTTCCTGTTTTTCTTCTTCTTCTAATTGTTCAGTTTTGTGTGTGTGTGTGTGTGTGTGTGTGTGTCCCATGATTGATACTATTTTGACAGCACCATGGTGCAGCTGTAATTTTGCGTTGCCGCTGCGTCGTGTTAGAGTATTTGGTTGGTCTTGCAGGCCATGGGGACAGTGGGGGCTTCTTTGACAGAGCTGTGATAAGCCAGGGCCTCTCTTACCTGGGTGTGGGGATGCACATAGCCTTCCTTGTCATGTCACAAGGACAATCAAGGCCATTCTTCCGAGGGACAAAGGATGTCCAGGCCTTTGTGGACAATGTTGGGAAGTCTAAGTTCTACCTTGCCTAGTGATAGGGCTGGGATTTATTGCCTGGCCACAGGAGTGACAGGGACATACTTTGCCAGCTCGTAAGGATGGCCACTGACTTTCTTGCTGGGCAGCTGAGCCTGCAGGTGCTCTTTTGTGTGGGCATTGGGTTGGCCGGGTCTTACTTTCTGCAGTAGACTTCTTAACTTTTGTTTCTTTTCTCTATTTATAGACCATATTACAGATATCGTAAAGCAGATGCATTAATTTATTTTATAATAGAGCTTTTGTAATCATAAATACATGCATGGATCTGTTTACTTAGACTTTTTATAACAGACCATAGATCTTTAGCACTAAATTATCACTTGGGTCAGTCAGTTCCTTATAGAGGTAAGTGGAGCTTAGTTGAATTCTAATAATTGTACCCATGAAATCCCCAGAGGTATAAATGTTGTAATGCAAATGTAATTTCTGTTTCAGTTAGAGTTGCCCTCACAGCAGTGAATTGTGATATACATTTTTTAAAGGTGCCATATAAAAAAAATAAAATAAAAGGTGCCATATATACTTGAGTATTAGCCAACCCGAATATCAGCTGAGGCACCTGATTCTACCATAAAAACTGCATAAAAAATGTGCTGAAAAGCTCAGCTTATTAAAAAAGTTTATACAGTATTTACCATGAAAAAGAAAGTCAGTATATCTCTATGATATTTCATATGAAGCAAATCATACTTTCTTCAATACCCATATTAATTTAAAAAATAGTTCTTTCTTTTTTCCCACAACCCTGAGACCAGAAATGGATGGTGTATAATTACCAATACCACTTATTCTGAAAGGATAGCTTTAGAAGATCTTAGCAAGGGGAACTAAAGCACTTTATTTTGACCTCTTTCCACTTTTCCTGAAATGTAATTAAGATTAAAATTTGCCTGGCTTATCTCTATTCCTTCCCTCAATTACACAGTGGCTCTCCCTATCTGATGATCTCTGACAACCACTATCAGCTTCTCATAACACGGTGGTGGCGGGAGTGTGAGGGCCGACTGGTATTTCAGAAACCAGAATGGGTGCTCAGGGTGAACAGATTTCAGAGGAGCTTCTCAACTCAGAGCCGACCATGACAAAGGAAGAGGAATTAGCCGCTGAAAACTTGATGAATAGCACCGCCTACTGACAGATACAGTGCCAGAGATGAGCTCCTCAGGTCAAAAGCACTCAACCTGTGACTGAGCAAGAGCTGCTTACTCACACTGGAATTCACCATAACGATGGGATTTGCTGATGTGCATAATTCAAAATGAGAATAAACATCTGTAAAACCTACTTTTATGGGAATATTAAACATACAAAGTATAACTCTTGGAAGTCATCAAAAATAAAATGAAAGAAATAAAGGTTGGTATCCTAGGCATTAGTGAGTGGCATTGGACTGGCGTTGGCCATTTTGAATCAGGAAATCGTACAGCTTACTATGCTAAAAATGACAGATTCAAGAGAAATTGTGCCACATTCATCATCAAAGACAACATTTCGAGATTTATCTTGAAAGTGGAACACCAACCACTAAAGCTCAGCTCAACCCAAATTACTGCCATTAGGTTGCATAGCATCGCCCCCTGTAGGTTGCTGAGACGATTGCTATCACTCTTTCCAGCAGTAGCACGCACGGGCTTTCTCCCAGGTAGTGGCTGGTGCTTGTGAATGGCTGATCTCATGGTCCGCAGTCCGATGTGTAAACACTTTGTCACCAGGGTTCCTATCCACTAAAGCAAGTGATAAGGAAACTCAAGGATTCTCCCAACCGACCAGTCTCAGATTTATCAAACATGCAATCAAGATGCATTGATCATGATTGATTGTGAGATTTTGAAAGTTGGAAACAAAGAGGAGGAGGAAATACAGCACTTGTGGTAGAAACGAAGCTGGAGATGATATGATCAGATTATGGACGTTTAAGGATTTCTCTATGGAAAAGACCGCCTTTGCAGCAAAATAGACAAGTGTGAACAGGGTCCTCCACATGCACATGGAAGATACAGGAATCAAATTGCTTAAATCAATTGTAAGAGATAACGGAGAAGCCCAAGATTACCAGACAAAGTTAGGCCAAGAGCTGGGTGTGAAAGAGATCATCATTTATTCACAGATTAAATACAGCGTTAAATGGAGGAAATTTAAAATAATTCCACAAGAGTCAAAGTACAGTCTTCGGTAGGTCCCACCTGAAATTTGAGAAGGCCTCGAGAATAGACTTGACTCACTCGGATCCTTATCACTGAGGATTTGATGCGCTGTACAGAGGGGCCTCCAGAGCGTCATACACAAAGAAAGCACAAAGTCATAAAAAAAAAAAACACAAGGAAGAAAAGTTCAAAGTGAATGTCAGAAGGGACTCTGACACTTTCTCTTTAGCATAGAAGAGTGAAAACAAAAGGGTTAAGTGATGAAAAGCTGAACAGAAAAGTCAAAGGGCAGCTCAAGAAGAAATAGTGAAGTTTTATAATGAAATGCGCACCTAAAGTAAGAGAGTCAAAAAAGAACACATTTAGTTTATCTAAATCTGAAATAACTAAGGGAAACCCCAAGCCTCTGGTTATTTTATTGAAGGATTTCATGGGCAAAGTATTGAAATATAAAAAGGATCAAAAGATGGTGAAAGAGATACAGGAGTCACGATACCAAAGATTATTGAATGATGTTCAATCATTTCCAGAGTTAGAATATGAGGAAAAACCAAAGGCACTTACAAAAAGGGTCCTGACTGTTATGAATGCATTAGTGAAAAATAAGGCTTAGGCATTAATGAAATGTCTGTTGAATTGTTCCGATAAGCAAATGAAGCACTTAAAGCAGCCCCTCTTGTATACCAAGAAATCTGGAACACAGTGTTTTAGCTAACTGACTAGAAGAAATCCATATCCAAAAAAAGTAATACTCAAAATATATGTGGTGATACCCCACAAAAAACAGAACTTTTTCCAATATAAGTAATTAATTTTTTTAAAACCAGCTTAACACCTTCAAAATACACTCCATTCCACTTAATACATTTATCAAATCTTTAATTCTTTCTTTGGAAACATTTTTCACACTCATCTGTTTGGAGGGCTGATAGCACTTCCCTCATTTTTTTCTTCACCTCTTCTCAGTCATCAAATTGCTGCCTTTTCTTTTTGTTTGTTTGTTTATAGTATAATTTAAAATCATTTTACCGGGGACTCTTATAGCATCTTGATCCATCAAGTGTATCAAGCATATTTGTGCACATGTTTCCATCATCATTTTCTAACCATTTACTTCCTATTTGAGCCCTTGGTATCAGGGGTTCAGAGGAGAAGACTCAAACCCATATGTAGAGAAGAGGACAAACCCTCACACAAGCAGAACAAGGAAGGGACGAGCCAACCAGGGCAGGGCGCAGCATAGCATTGATGAAACACACAGCATTCCTCTGGTTCTTTGATGCTTCCTCACCTCCCACTAAATTATTACCCCAGTCCTACCTTTCAGCTCTGGCTGGACCGGAGCATGTACACCGGTACAGATAAGAGTTTTCAACACACAAAATCCAGGTCAGATAAACCCCTCAGGAACAGAATTGGAAGTACAGGAGGGTAAAGAGAAGGTGGGGGGTGCTTGCTGAAGACAAAGCAGGTGCATAAGCAAATGAGGTAAAGAAATCTGATGGTGCTCAGCTATCAAAAGATATAGCACCTGGGGTCTCAAAGGCTTGAAGATAAACAAGTGGCCATCTATCTGAGCAGCAACAAAGCCCACCTGGAAAAAACACACCAGACTGTGTGATCATGAGATGTTGATGGGATCAGGCATCAGGCATGAAAAAACCAGAACAAAAAAGTCATAAGATTGTGAATGTGAGGTAGTGCAGATTGGGGACTCAAGGCCCATCTGTAGGCAATCAGACATCCCCTTACAGAAGGGTTGCGGGGAGGATATGAGACTGTCAGGGTGCAGTATAGCACCAATGAAACACACAACTTTCCTCTAGTTTTTTAATGCTTCCTCCCCTCTCCCTGCTATCATGACTCCAATTCTACCTTACAAATCCGGCTAGATGGGAGCATGTACATGCATACAGATAAGAGCTGGAAACACAGGGAATCCTGGACAGATAAACCTATCAGGACCAATATTGAGAGTAAGGGTAAGGTTCAGGTTGGGAGGAGGGGGAATGAGAAAGGAGGAACTGATCACAATGATCTACATAAAGACCCTCCCAGGGGGATGGACAACAGAAAAGTGGGTGAAGGCAGACATCGGTTAGTGTAAGACATGAAAACATAATAATAATTTATAAAACATAATAATTTATAAAATTATAAATATAATAATTTATAAATTATCAATATTTCATAAGGGAGAGAATGTGGGGGACAGAGGAGAAAATAAGAAGCTGATACCAAAGACTCAAATAGAAAGAAAATGTTTTGAAAACGATGGCAACAATTGTACAAGTGTGCTTCATACAATGGATGGGTATATGGATTGTGATAACAGTTGTATGAGCCCCTAATAAAATGATTATAAATAAATAAGAAAAGAAATAAATAAAGTTAAAAAAAGAATGTCACGGAGGAGGGAAGGAATGGGGAACCAATCTCGCAGTGATTGACACATAACACCCCTATCCCCTAGGAGGATGAACAACAGAAACGAGGGTGAAGGAGATAGCAATGGGTGGAAGATATGAAGACAAGAATAATTTCTAATTTATGAAGGGTCATAGGGAGGGAGAGGGAGGGAAAAATACTGCAGTCCTTTCACATCCTTTTGCATTCACAGAAACAAAAAGTAATCGAAAAGAAGAGCAATCGGGTGAGTCAGGTGCATGGGGGGGGGGGGCAGCAAGAGATGCAGGCTGTTTTTGGCCAAAACCTGGCTCCCTGAGATGGCTGCGTGAGCAGATGCATTGTCATGGTGGCAAAATAGTCCCTCATTTGCTAAAAATCAGGCCATTTTTATCACACACTGTTATGAAATCTTTTCAGAACCTCTAAATAGGAAGCTTGATTAACAATTTTACCTGGTGGAGCAAACTCCTAAGTCACTAGGAGTCTACATTTTTGTCCATTCAGGAGGTTGACAGATGTCCGCAAAGAGGTTTGTCATCAGTCAATATGTCTCCTTTTCTGAAATGAGAAAACTGTCAGCACACTTGAGTTTTTCCCATAGTGCTGCCCTTATAAGCTGTGTTCAACATCATGACAGTTTCTGCAGCCCTTTTCCCAAGCAGGAAATAAAATTTCACAGCTGCATGCTGTTCTTTTAAATAGGCCATTACAAAAAATAAGGTTCAAGCAAAACTTTTAAAAGAAAAAATTCACTGTGACCAGAGAGACCTTACCAGGGGATGATGCTACTGGGTCCACTAACTCAGAGCGAGTTGCTGGATGCTCACCTAGCGGGAAGAATGCATGCTACCAGTTCCATTGTACTCAGCACAGTTCCCGGTTTCTATGGATACCCCCTCGTAGGATCGTATTATTGATATAACTTGGAAGTAAAATTTTGCTGAAGATGATTAACTAATAATTACAGCAATATATTGACAGATTGTTGTCAGAAATTGGAGCTAGATTCAGAAGATTATGTGGAATGGGGAATATTATTGCTCACGTGAGACGGATCTTGGCTAGAAGCCGGGAATACTAGAAGGACGATGCAAAGACGTCAGCAATGTGAATCATAACAGACTAAGGATAACTTTGAGAAGACTTGGAATTTCATTGTTCTCTGTACTACCTGAACATCGATCAAGAGGAAGCTGTTCTTATAGAACAAGGGTTTAAAGCATAATTTAAATCAGGAAAGATCTTGTTTTTTGATACATAAGACAAAGTCTTGCCAACCTCTCTTCTAAGAAGCATTCTAGGTATACTTCTTCCATGACAGATTAGTTTGTTCTTCTGGTGGTCTGTGATGACTTCAATATTCTTCACTAATACTATAATCCAGTGCATTAGTTTTTCTTACATCTGTTTATTCCTTGTCCAACTTTCACCTGCATATGAAACTATCATGGCTTGTGTCAGTTCAACTTTAATCTTCCAAGTGGCATCTTTGCTCTGTAACACTATAAATAGGTCTGTGATGCAAATTTGCATAATGAAATGGATCATGTTATTTTTGACTGCTACTTCTATTAGCATTGACTTTGGATCCAAGCAAAAATGAAATCCCCGACACCTTAGATCTTTCTCTTACTGAGTTGTGCCTGACCTCAGCCGTAGTATTTTCGATCATGTCATAAGCATGTGAAAGTTGGACAATGAATAAGGGAAACCAAAGAAGAATTGATGCATATCAATTGTGGTGTTAGCAAAAAATATGGAAAGTACCATGAACTGCCAAATTTGTTTTTGGAAAAGTACAGTCTACATGCTCCTTAGAAGTGATGCTTTGGATGTGCTCTTAGGAGAAACTCGTGTATGAAAAAGTACATTATAATTGGCAAAAAAAGAGGAAGCTCCTGGCTTTACCCAGCGACTGCAATAATGGACTCAAACATGAAATAAATTATGAGCATGGTGCAGGACTACACTGTGTTTCATTGTGCTCTACGTTAGGTCTCTGTGAGTCAGAGCTTACTCGATGGCACCTAAATACACCAATCCTTCGCCAAGCCAGACAGGCAGTTTAGAACTACAGAGAGCATTAACCCACATACCTGACATGACGGTCTTGGAAACAACAGCAAACTGCCACTAAATGTCCAGATATTATTATTACAGAGATCCAAAACGTTATCAAATATAAGGGTGGCAAAACCAGAAAGGCCCTCAATGAGCTGGATTCACCCAGTGGCTGAAACAAAGAGCTCAATTTTAAAAACAGTTTTGCGGATGGCACTGGAGCAGGCAATGTTGAGTCACTTGTATATAGAGTCTTCATGAGTGGGAACCAACTTTACGGCACCTAGCAACAACATGCTGAATCTGATGGGCCCATATTTTTCTCCCTTATGACATTTTTATTCCTAATTCTAATCTTATTTACTTTAAGACATAAATCTTCCAAAGTTATCCACTTCTGCAAGGACAAATATTTTTTGTTGTCTCAGGACCAAATATATTCATTAAAAAATCATTTTATTGGGGTCTCTTATGGCTCTTATCTCCATCCATTGTATCCAGCATATTTGGACATATGTTGCCATCATCATTTTCAAAACTTTTTCTTTCTACTTCAGCCTTGGTATCAGCTTTTTCCCTTCCACCCAAAGCCCCATGAAGCCTTGATAATTTATAATGTTTTTTTTTTCAGTCTTACACTGACCACTTTCTCCCTTCACCCACTTTTAAGTTGTTTGTCCCCTTAGGAGGGGTTATATGTCCATTATTGTGATCAGTTTCCTTTTTCTCCCCCCATCTTCTCCTAACCCTCCTGATATTGCTACTCTCATTATTGATCCTGAGGGATTTATCTGTCCTGGATTCCCTGTATTGCAAGCTCTTATCTGTACCAGTGTACATGTTCTGGTCTAGCTGGATTTGTAAGGTAGAATTGGGGTCATGATAGTGGGGAGGGGGAAAAAGCATTAAAGAACTAGAGGAAAGTTGTATGTTTCATCAGTGCTATTCTGAACCCTGACTGGCTCATCTCTTCCTTGTGACCCTTCTGTGAGGGTTGGCCAATTGTCTACAGATCGATTTTGGGTCTCTACTCTGCCCTCCCCTTCATTCACATTGATAAAATTTTTTGTTGATGCTTGATGCCTGATCCCATAAACACCTCATGATCACACAGGCTGATGTGATTCTTCAATATAGGCTTTGTTGCTTCTCAGCTAATTGTCATTTGTTTATCTTCAGTCCTTTAAGACCCCAGATGCTATATCTTTTGATAGCTGGGCACCATCAGCTTTCTTCACCACATTTGCTTATGTACCCATTTTGTCTTCAGCAATCCTGTCCGGAAAGGTGAGCATCACAGAATGCTGGGCTATTAGAACAAAGTGTTCTTGGGTTGAGGAAGAGGAGTACTTGAGTAGAGGTCCAATGTCTGTCTGCTCCCTTTATACTTAACATACGTGTATATGTACATAGGTCTATTTCCATGTCATTATATAAAATATATTTACATATGTAAATGCCTGTATTTAGACCTCTATAAATGCCCTTTGCCTCCTAGTTATTTCTTCTCTTTTCTTTTACTTTCCTCTTATCCCACTCTCATGTTTGGTCATCATTTGGTTTTCAGTAATTCCTCTTGATACGTTGCCTTGGATCAAGCCCCACCAGGCAACCTAGGCCCTACTCACCATAGGTTTTAGATCACTTGCTGTTCCCTTGTCCCTGGGTTTGTTGACACCCTCCTTCCTTTCCCTGGCCTCCCCTTCTCCCATATCCCCTGGGAGTGTTGGTTCCATTGTGTTCTCCTTCAGAGCATTTATCCCGCCTATCTTATTTAGCTAGACATGGAAAAACAGTGATAAGCGTAAAACCAAACCAAAAAGATAACAAAACTCAAAGCAACAACAACAAAAAAGAAAAGGCTATAAATAATTCCAGGTCTGTTTGTTGACCTCAAGAGGATTTCGGTTGAGTCTGATGGGGTGCCACGCCCTGGCCCCAAAGTCTAGTTTTGGTATTCCTCACGGCCTTCATTGCTTTGCTCCCTTTGCTGCTCCATTGCTCACCCTTAGTGTTTTGACCATGTGGTGGCGTCAGATCGGGTACAGTTCCCACCTGTGTCTCCAGTGTTGTCCCCTGTAGCTCTATGGGTCAGTGAGAGACGCCATGTCTCATGGTGGGATGGCCCTGATATTTTCATCAAATATTTTCATCAGCTCATTTTAATGCCTCTCTTCATTGACATTGCTGATAGCTAAAGTCATGATGTTGCTGGTATATAAATAATTTTCTATGAGTAAAAAACATCATCTTATCCCCCCCTCAAAAATAGAACCTAATAATAATTTAATTTTTCATGTTTGAATTTATATTGATCTATTTTAAAGCACACCAAAGTCAAATTGCCTCTAGTTTTCTAAAATGGAAAGTTTCTATTTCATGTCTAATGGTGGTTTATTTCTTCTAGACATAGAAATAAGTAATTTTTCTTGTTTTGGTTGATATAAGAAGAATCCAGGGAAATTAGGCAAATTTTGCTGTTGCAAACAAGCTAAAGTTAAAATGTAAAAACAGAACTAATTAAAAACCTAACCAACTGTCATCTAGTCCATTCCAGTGCATGGTGACAGTGACATGGTTTCTGAGGCGCTATGGTTGTAGGAGGGCAGAGAGCCTCGGCCATTCCCTCGGGGCAGCCTATGGTTCATAGTCCACTGCTTACCCTGTAGAACCACCGGGGCTCCTCGGTGTTGCCTGTGGAGTGCCAAGTACTTACTCATTGCCACTGTGCATTTTTACTCATCAATCTTAGGTGTTGGCAGGAGAGATACTGTGATCAGGAAGGTGCTTTTCCAGGGGAAAGCTTATACATTGCATGCCGGATGCGCTGACCCCTGTGATTTCCCCAAATGTGGGAAACCTGACTGCATAATTTGTGGTGGTGGGGGACGCATCCGCGCTCTCCCGCTGTGAATATATATATAAATCTTAGGCATATCTTTTTCCTGTGAAGGTTGGCTTTCTTCACCTTTACCCATATATTGGAACTTCAGATTTAATCCAATTTAGCTTATTCTCCATATAGAAAAACTTACGGAATTTAAATAGTGAAAATCCCACATTGTCTTGCTGTGGTAGTTCTGCCAAGATTATGCCTGCTTGTTTTGATATAAAAGTGTCGACTGTTTCTTTCTGTTTATAACCTGCCATTGTTATGAGTTTGCGTCATGTTAAATGACTTGTTACTTGTTACTTTGTTTCCCTGGATGATACTTTTGAACTTGAAACTCTCCAGAGATAAACATTGAAAACACTGAGAAACCTGAGATGAAAGCTGTCTATATGTTTTCTGACAGGTGATTGTGAGGAATGTTTACTTTACTGACTGACTTCCAGATGTTGCCAAGCCCAGAGTTGTTACCGGCTCCCCATTACACTTTGGCAGATACAAGAGTCCAAGTTGAGGTTATGATTGCCATCTCTCTGGAGAAGCAAGTAAACAAGTCATCTATTTTTCAACGAAATTAGTGAAGAAGCTAATTTATTTCCTTGAGAAGAACTGAAGGTAGTTTCATGAAATTTTAATCTGAGTGTTTGATTCTTTGTGAACTCTGCGAAGTTAGAGTAAACGAAAGGAACTTAGAGAAAACCGTATCTGTGCAATCATTTCCAGTAACCTGCGAATACAAGGGGAAAGTAAAAGGCATTTCTACTTGAGTCCCGGTTCATATACACATGGATTTACTCTAAATAAAACATGTTTGAACATGTCTTTGTGATCAGTGAATGAACACAGACAAATCCTCTTAGTATATACTTGCCATAGTTTCATGAAGGTACTATTGAAAAAATAAAAATTTTAAAGGCCCAATCACAAGGTAACTTCTGAGGGGATCTGCTGGAGCAGGTAAAGGCAAGGCACAGAGCTCAGCTCAGATGATTCTGGTGCACGGTTGTTGGATTTAAAGAGATCTGCAATGGAGAGTTTCTCAGAAAGAACAGGATGATCACAGGAATGCAAGACGAAGACGTCTGAAGAAAACTCAAAACAAAACTACATTGAAGTGAAAACGACCCAAAAAGTTGCTCTGGGGAATTTCGGGAACAACTCTGCTCACCTACCCTCCGTGTTCTGGTCATTTCACTGGGAACCTTCCATGCCCGATCTGGCCTCTTCAGATTTCTTGGTATTACCCAAACTCAGCATGAAAAGGAAAACACAGTTGGAATCCCTTGGGGACACCAAAACTACATTTTTGATAGGGCGTGCATCGCAGTGTGCAGGAATCTTCAGAAGTGCTGAGCAGGAAGGAAACACGGCCTTAAGAAGCACATGGACCTAGAAAGTGGAAGGTTTGGTTTGTTTGTTTGTTTCATAAGGGTTTCTATGATTTTTGTAGACTTATTTGGCCCTCATGTAGTGAAATAATCCTCTTAGCTTCTAGAAAATCAGGTATGTCATGTGTGAAATCAGGTATGTCATGTGTGAGTGATTCCAACAATGACAGTTAAAAAGTTTATTCAATATCAAGTGCGTCCCCTGGGCAAGTTGTTTTACTTCTTCCTTGCCTGTTATGTACACGAGTGATAAAATGATGTGCGGTTCTCAGTTGTTCCATTTCTTTTGTGGCTTAATTGCAGTGATTGGGGCATTAGTTATGCTGGCGTTCACTTTCATTACATATTGTACTTATCCGGGATATCCTAGGGTGGCAAATTTAGTTTGATAGCACAGTGAAGTTTGAGGTGCATGCCTGTGTTCAGTATTGTTCTTGAACTCTGCGATGTCCTATCGGTGTAAATAATCCCATCCACCTCCTGTGTGAGCCCATCCTTGAAGATCTCCTCATATGGATGCTTAATGAAAAATATACGACGCCTTTGTCCTTGTCAGCGGTGTCAGCACATGTGAGATATTCAGCACAAGTGCGAAATAAAGCTTCTGCTCTAAGAGGGGCCTGGGGACATTTTGTTTGGATGAGTAAACAATGTGTGCATCCTGGTGTCATGGAAAAAAGGACTCTCCTGAGTTCATAGGAAGGACATTGCTATTGATGGGTGACCCTGTGTAAGACAGCCGATCTTCAGAGAGTGTTCTGGGCTATTCTATCTCCAGGCCTTTCTGATTTGGAATTATTTTTTCAGGTTCGAACTGCCGGCTAATCACAAACCACCTGTGTCATGCAGGCTCCTGTGCATGGGGAAAGAGTGCTTAAAAGGCTGTTTAAATCTCCCTGCCTTGAATTTATTTGTTTTTCCGCAAATTTATCACCCACCTTCCAATAGATGTACTAAATTCAACCTATTTGTTACAATCAAGAGGTTTTTATCATTAGACCAGCAAGCCATCGACTTTTACAAATTACCTTATGAATCTGGTAGTACTATAATGTACTAATTTTAATGTTGGAATAGAAAAAATGTCACAGGAGCACATACTTGGTTTTGAAAAATATATTTTGATAATTTTGAATTTTCTTCAAAAATTGAGATAAAATATTTTTGGATACTTAATTCTGTACATATGAACTCTTTTGAATCTAAAGGCTGATATAATAGAGTAAAATAATTTAAAAGGTAATCAGATAATGAACTAAATAAGAAAATGATTCAGTTTAGTATACGTTGGGATAACTATTAAAATTTAGAGATGTATTTTTTTACCTTTATACAATGGAATCTTGACATGCCACACTAGTTTTTGTCTATTATCTAAGTATGTATGCATTTGTATAAGTAATTGGTGATTTTTAGGGAGTGAGTACCTTTGCACCAAGTTTTTGGATCATAGGCAACCAGAGATAGGATTGATAAGAATGAAGATTGCAGAATACTTCATTGTGCTCATGCGGAACCTAGTCATGGCTCAAAAGGAAGGGAGAGGGATGGTGCTGGGGTGAAAGGGGGATGATGTCAAGGAGTCTATGTAGGAGAAGAATGTTGAGAAACTGATCGTGGTAGCAAATGTACAATTCTACTTGAAGTGATTGAGCTGTAGAATAATATGCTGTATGTATTTAATCCCAAGTCATAAAAAAGGCAGCTGCTTGAATAGAACAATGGAATATTTCATGGTTCAAAGCCCCGAAAGGGCCACGTCCTTTCACAGTACTTATTTAATCTGTGTGCTGGGTAAGTGATCAGAGAAGAGAGACTACATGAAGAAGAATGTTGCATCAGGAATGGTGGAAGGTTTATTAACCATCTTTGATAAGTGAGTGATATAACCTTGCTTGCTGAAAGTGAGGAAGACTGAAGCGCTCACTGATGAAGATCAAGGATTACAGCCTTGTTCAGAAAAAGGAGTCTGACTTAATGTCAAGAAAACAAAAATCCTCACAACTGGGCCCATAGGTAACATCAGGATAAATAGAGAAAAGATGGAAGTTGTTAAGAATTTTATCTTGCTTAGATCTAAAATCAATGTTTATTGAAGCAGCAGTCAAGAAATCAAAGAACCGATTGCATCGGGAACATCTGTTACATGAGAGATCTTAAAAGTGTTGTGCCTGACCTAAGCCATGATTTTTCAGTTGCTTCATATACCTGAGAAGGCTGGACTTTGAATAAGGAATGCACTTGAATTCTGGAGCTGGCGAAGAATATTGAAAGTACAATGGATTGCCAAGTGAGTAACGCATCTGTCTCATAAGAAGTACAGCCAGAATTCTCATAGAAGCAAGGATGGTGAGACCTCGTCTTCGGTGCTTTAGACATGTTATCAGGAAAGAAAAGTCCCTGGAAGAGGACAACATTCCTGATATGCTAGAGGGACAGCAAAAAAAAAAAAAAAAGAAAGAAAGAAAGAAAGAAAAAGACTCGACGAGACTGGTTGACACGGTGACTGTAACAATGGGTTGAAACCTAACAATCGTGATGATCATGCTGGTTGGGCGACGTGTCTTTCTGTTGTACCAATGTGCCGATTAGTCCGACCGGCTTGATGGGACCTCACAGCAACCTTTTGTTCCTAAAACAAATCTGTATCAGTTATGATGAAAAAG
This sequence comes from Tenrec ecaudatus, assembly GCF_050624435.1. Lineage (NCBI taxonomy): Eukaryota > Metazoa > Chordata > Mammalia > Afrosoricida > Tenrecidae > Tenrec > Tenrec ecaudatus. The sequence continues at coordinate 139,942,253 of NC_134536.1, forward strand.
GATTTCAGGACAACAACTATATTGGTAGGAAATTGGGTGTTTGGTTGAATGAAGAATTGGGGGAAAATCTGTTAGTTTGGAAATGGGTACAGCAAGAATTTACATAAAGCAATTTGATGTTTGCAGGTTTAGTGGTGAACATACTCTTACATCCAGGCAGATTAAAGTTGAGATCTTGGATGCAAAAGGAGAATATAGTTTTATTCAATTTACCTTTTGAAGAACAGTATATATTTGGTGAAAATCTCCAACTCATAATGTTGTCATGGTTAAGGGATATTTTCTCATTTTCAAGAATCAGTGTTTTAGCCATGTTATTTTTTTGCCCTTTCAAGGCAGTTTCTCTTTAATTCTCAATAGACTCTGAGTTCCACCAACCACATATTCATTATATCCCACTTTCCTTAAGTTTAAGACTATCACAGTTTTCTGGCTTCTTGTTATGTAAGGGAAAATGTTCACATAAAAACAAACAAACAAACTTACCTCCCTGTTTGGATTGTCTATGATGCTTCTTCAACATATTTATGTGTATAATTTTCCTTTCAATATTCAAAAACATAGTATTTCTAGTCATTTCAATGTGGTTTGCACACTTGAATCTCAGTATATTCTTGAGCAAAAATGTCATGCATATTATTACTTTTTAACTTCTGAATTTATTTATATATATTCAAATAAATTATTCTAAAATCCTATTGAATAATAATAACAATTGCTTACTGCTTTTCAAATGTTGGTAGAAGTTTTAGAAATATGAGAGCAAGACTCTAGCTATTTTAAAACTATTTCAAGGCTTCTTTTGTCCTGGTTACTAAGCTTGAAACGGACATGTTTTTGGTTGGGATGACTGTACTTTCTACATTTCCTGTTGATAACAGTATAAACAGTTCAAACAGAAATTCAAGACTGGGGTTGGAAAACACAGGAGCCTGGCCTTACACAGAAATAGAACACACGACATTCAAACGATCAGATTCAACTTTGTCATAACTTTGAGAAACAAAGGTTTACAGCAATTAAGACAACACGGAATTAACAAAAAATAGCAACTTAAAAATGAAAGGGATGTTTTGTGACATTTTGTTTGACCTTGACACACCCTTCTCCAACACTCCCTGGTTCAACTATTGTTGAATTCAGTAGCTCACATTCCCTGCGTGGTACTCTGATCCCTCTTTTTGTAGAAATAGACCTTATTTTCATGGAATTCTAGTTTTCAATGAATAGTATTCAAAATGCCGTGTTTTAAGCAAGAATACTCTGAAGCATGCAAAAAGACAAGGAAATGTGAGTTATCTCTTAGTGTCATTGTGTGAATTCCAACTCATAGAGACCCTATCCTACAGAGTAGACTTGGCCCTTTGAGTTCTGAGGCTATAAGTTTTATTTTTTTAATTTTTTTTATTTTAACAATTTATTGGGGCTTATACAATTCTTTTCACAGTTCATACATATACATACATCAATTGTATAAAGCACATCTGTACAGTCTTTGCCCTAATCATTTTTTTCTCTTTTCTTCTTTTACATATTATTAGGGACTCATACAACTCTTACCACAATCCATACATATACATACATCAATTGTATAAAGCACATCCATACATTCCCTGCCCCAATCATTCTCAAGGCATTTGCTCTCCACTTAAGCCCCTTGCATCAGGTCCTTTTTTTTTCCCCCTCCCTCCCCAGTCCCCCCTCCCTCATATGCCCTTGGTAATTTATACATCGTTATTTTGTCATATCTTGCCCTATCCGGAGTCTCCCTTCCCCCCTTCTCTGCTGTCCCTCTCCCAGGGAAGAGGTCACATGTGGATCCTTGTAATCAGTTCCCCCTTTCCAACCCACTCACCCTCCACTCTCCCAGCATCGTCCCTCACACCCTTGGTCCTGAAGGTATCATCCACCCTGGATTCCCTGTACCTCCAACCCTCATGCACCAGTGTACAGCCTCTGTCCTATCCAGCCCTGCAAGGTAGAATTCGGATCATGGTAGTTGGGGGGAGGAAGCATCCAGGATCTGGGGGAAAGCTGTGTTCTTCATCGATACTACCTCACACCCTAATTAACCCATCTCCTCTCCTAAACCCCTCTATGAGGGGATCTCCATTGGTCGGCACTTGGGCCTTGGGTCTCCACTCTGCACTTCCCCCTTCATTTAATATGATATATATATATACATATACACATACATACACACACTTATATCTTTTTTTTTTGTTTTTGCATGATGCCTTATACCTGGTCCCTTTGGCACCTCGTGATCGCACTGGCCGGTGTGCTTCTTCCATGTGGGCTTATTTGCTTCTGAGCTAGATGGCCGCTTGTTCACCTTCAAGCCTTTAAGACCCCAGACTGGAGGCTATAAGTTTTTATAGAGGAGAAAGCCTCATCGTGTGAAATGGCTGGTAGTTTCAGACTGCTGACCTGAGGTGAGCAGCCCAGTGCCACTGTAACTCATTACGTCACCAGGACTTCTTTTGTGGTAGTCATACACAGAATAAATTAATAGTATTTGTTCCTAAGGAGCTTATACATTAGAATTACCAAAGACTTTAATTCACTGTTATAAATCAAAAGCTAAAGGACCACATGAGCAAATGAAACCATTAGTTTGGTGTGTTAACAAATAAATAAAAATTCAATTAAAAGAAACTATAAATAGGAACAAAACAAATTTTGGAGCAGCAAAGCATAACAGAAATGAAAAATTCACAAGAGGATTTTAATAGCAAATTTAAGCAGGCAAATGGGGAAAACCCACCAGCTTAAAGATCAGTCCATTTGAAATATCTATTCTGAAGAGCAGGGAAAAAATGATGATATAAAATGAATGAACCTAAAAGACATATCGCAAATCATCAAGCATAGCGGTATATGCATATTGGGAAAGCTTAGGAGAAAACAGAGAGAAGGAGAAAGATTATTTGGAAAAATTTAATGAAAGAACTATTCCAAAATCAATAAAGACATGCTTTTCCCCTATAAGGAGTTCAAGGAACTTCAAGAAAGTTAAATACATAAGGCTCCACTCTGAGATACATTGATTGATACAGTTTAAAGAAAAATGAGGTAACACTGAGAGCAGTAACGAAGAAGTGACACTTTACATACAAGTGACCTTGAAACCACTGAGGACAGAAAGTAGTGAGATGACATTTTTAAATTGTTGTGAGTAAGTGAGAATTTTTCAGTCACGAATTCTGTATCTCAGAAATGAAAAGAGGAGAGAGAGAGAGAGAGAGAGAGAGAGAGAGAGAGAGAGATTCACAAAGAAAAATAGCCCGGTTGTTGTTGTTTGTTGTTACCATTAAACCTGCCCCCAAATGAAAGAAAAGGCATCACAACTGGGAAGGTTCACATAATCCCTGCCCATCACACTTGGATTTATGAATACATTTCCGAGAACAAGATTCAATAAAATAATGTCTCTGCAAGAGGTCTTTCAGGCAAGGTAAGTTCAGGGCGGTGATGTCAGCTCCGAAGATGGTGGCAACTACCTAGAATCCTTGGGTTCTCCAACGAGTGCTATTTACAGAGGATCCATGAGAACATGCAGTGATCACAGATGCTTCTTGGGAGAAGGTGTCAGAAAACAGAACACTACACGGATGGCGAACGGTCAGGGAGCTGCGCCGAGTATTTATTTCGTCATAGACAGCATACTTGTTCCTTCCTCAAGGGCATCGGCGTTGTCCGGAGAGAAAGTCATTGGTAAACCTTACCCCATCTACCCTGCCGCCCTGGTGTTTTCCTTTCAGAAGCCCAGAACCTTAACCCCCTGGAGCAGTTCCGTTCTGCACGTGTGGGTTGCCACAGTCAGAATTGACTCAACAGCCACTGGTTAGGGTTTTTTCATTTTTATTTCAGCTTACAAGGATTTTTATTTTCAACTTGGGTCCAAAAGCAGCAGTCCTAAGAAGCGGCAGTCAAGAAAGTAAGCAACATATTTTTCCGGGCAAATCGGGTGCGTGAAAGCTTTTCATATTGTTAAAGAGCAAAAATTGTCATCATGAGGATTAGGAGGCGTCTGACTCAAGACAGGACATGTTCAGTTGCCCCACATGCGTATGAAAATTGGAGCACGAATGAGAAAGATGACGGTGTAATTGCTGCATGTGGATTAAGGGGTGGAGAGAGTGTCTGAAGGACCTTGCGTGAGGGCCCAAAGAACACACAGAAAGTTCTGGGAGAAGTCCAGCCGGCTTACTGGGTAGAAGAAGTTAGGGTGACAAAATGATGTCTCATCTATTTTTGACTATTATCAGGAGGACAATCCCTAATAAAGGACATCTCACTTGGTAAGTTAGAGGGTCAGCAAAAAGAGTGGAAGGGCCTAAGTGAGATGGCTTGACAGGGGTCGCAGCACTGGGCTCAACATGATCATTGTGACGGTGACACTGGCCTGGGGAGTGTTTCCTTTGTGCGTAAGGTCGCTGTGGGTTGGAACTGACTCACAGGCACCTAACAACAACAACAACCATGATAGAGAAATGCTGGGTTTTCAGAACCTGATTCATATTCTAGTAGGGCACCCGATATGGTTCTTTATAAATTCTTAAAATTAGACAGACTGTGCTATTTACTGAACCACATTTTAAAACAAGTGCTATTGGAGAAAGGAGAGAATAATTTAATTTGGACTTAACTCAGGAAAGATTTCTTAGAAATGTTATACAAGTGTCTTCCCCTATAACGTTAACACTTTGATGTGTGTTAATTGGACAATTTCAGGCACGGAGAAGTTGTCTCGCGATAAAGATAAGGGAAGATGTAGAATCTGTTTCCGGAAGAGCTTTCAGAGGAAGAAGGACCTATCAGCAGGCTGGGGATGGCTCTCTTAGATGCTCTCAGAAAATAATGAGAATGGAATCTCAGAGAAGAAGCAGATGCAATCATTCTTTTTCATGTCAAACAGCCATCATCTTTCTTCTTTCAATAAGTCAAATTTAACCAAAGAAGGAACTAATGTGTTACAGATGTCATTTATATACATCTTGATATACATGGTAAAATAAAATACAAGTTGTATTTTAAAAGAAAACAAATGACTATAAAGGAACCATGGCAACATGAGTTTAACCGTGTAACTAAATCTTGAATTTTAAACTAGTTTATAAATAATTGTACAGATATTTGGTTAATTTGGATTTTGATAGCTAGGTGAAAAGGTAACTATTTCAATTATCAAAAGAAATTGCAACTCAATAAAATTGGTACTTTATTTAGGATTAGTTCTGTACTCTATATTTTAGGAAAAATATCCATCTGACACTAAAATTGCATGATATTCACAATATTCTGTTTTTTGAAAAATAAACCATATAAGTTATTACTTTTCAACTAAATCCAGTAATGAATCTTAAAAAAACACAAACCTTGCGCCAGCTTTGAGATAAGGGAGAAATTAGGGAATTGTTTTACATTCAAAATGTACTTAAAATCTAATTTGTAATGATTCTGTTCATTACAAATGTGTATAATTTGTAACGATCCTGTTAATTTGTGACATTTGCTAGCACAATATTGTGCAAGTGTCATTTAAAAGCCTTGTTTATATAGCATGTTCGACAGGCCTTGTTCACTAGCATTAATTCATGCCGCGCTTTTTCTTAATACGCTAAATTTCGTATGGAATTCCAGCTGTGAACATCTAGTCCTAGTGCTGACAAGGAGCAATCGTCCAACAGTGAGTGACCAGGATGCCGATGGTGGGCTGATCTTCCAAAACACAACTGGTGCCGGCATCTTTATGCGGTTATTTTATATCCTGTCTGACTTGAAATATAAAACGAATTTAGGATGAAATAATATATACTTTTTAAGAAAACTTGTGTATTGAATCTTTAAGACAAAGTAGTTTCACTTATTTAAAATTGTAATTGAGATTTCTCCATTTGGTTTAGAAATTTAGATATATGTATATATAGTATTCATTTTCATAAACATATATAATACTTTTTTGTGAATTAATGCTTTGCTAATATCCTTTATACCTTGGGTAATATGTCCCGGATGCTCATTAGACGCAAAGGCAGGCAAAGTATGTCCACAGGCTTCAGATATGTGGTCAGGAGGAACCAGGCCCTATGAAAGGACATCACGTTTGGCAAAGTGGGAGGTTAGCGGGAGAGGAAGATCCTCAAGGATCTTGCGGACACGGTGGCGGGCCCAGTGGAGCCTGCCTGGGAACTGTGAGGGCACTACAGGCCCGGGAGTGTTTCACTTTGTTTTCTGTAGGTTGTTACGAGTCAGAGTCAACTCAGTGCCAACTAACAACATTTATTAATTTTAAAATAAAATTTTTAATTGTAAGATTTTAATGTTTTAAAGGATTACTCCAAATATCTGGCAAATGCAATTTAACCCATCTTTCTATTGATTCTCTACTATATCTACTAAATCCGTTTATTTTAAAGAATAAAAAAACTCAGAAAAATCCCATAACAAAAATAAAAACTCAGAAAGCTCTCCATGTATGTTATGAAACAGGGATATTCCACCGGAAAAAATTGAGATAAAACATAGAAGAATAAACTGAAATTAATCTCAGATGTTCTAGTTTAGCAGGACACATATTACTTTTAAAATAAAGCATTAATTAATAAATATTTTAATCCTAAAGGGAATATCAGGCATAATATCAAGCTCTAGACTCAAAAAATATCAGCCTTTTGTTAAAAATATAGTAAAACATGCAAACGCTGGAACTTGTGCATAAAAGAAGTCTGTTAGAGAAGGAAACCTGTACTGTTCCCACGAACAGAGCAATCGGGTCGTAGGAAGACTGCTCTCTGTCAAAAGTGGAAAACATGCTGGGTTGTAAAACACAAAGCAGGTCTGTTGAGTTCCAGCTTTTAAAGATTCCACTATAGCTTCTTAGACTTTTATTGAAAGAAATAAAACAGAAACGAATATATATAGAACTGAGTAAATGAAACAGAATTGAAGAAATGTAGAACTGAGTAAATAAAACAATTGAAGCACCTAATCCTCTCCCTGATCCCACCCCCATCCCTGAGATAACCCTTCTAATGTGGTTGTTTTGTGCTCTAGAGTAGAACCCCTCCCATAGCGACCCTGCAGGACCCTACACTCACCCAATTGGGTTTTCTTGGCTGTGATCTTAACAAAGCTGATTGCTAGATCTTTCACCCAAGAGACTGTGTGAGTTTGAATTTACGACCTTTGGTATAGCAGCCAAATGCTTAAACATCGCAATACTAGGGCTTCTTAAACATTAAGCCTACTGTCATCTAAGAGATTCCAATGCATAGTGATCCTATGGATGGTTTTGAAGGCTATAATTTTTTTTAAATATCATTTTATTGGGGTCTTGGACAACTCATCACAATCCATCGACCTATCCATCCATGTGTCAAGCACATTTGTACATTTGTTATCATCATCCTCCTCTAAACATGTGCTTTCTACTTGAACCCTTGTCCTTATTTTTTTTTTCTCTCCCTCTCCCGCCTTCCCTCCCTCAAGAACCTTTGCTAATTTATAAATTTTTTTCATGTCTTACACTGTCTGATGTCTTCCTTCACCCACTTTTCTGTTTTCCGTCCCCCAGGGAGGGGTTTTATTTAGATCGTGTGAACGGTTCCCCCTTTCTCCCCGACCTTCCCTCTTACCCCACTGGTATGGCTACTCTCATCATCTGTCCTGGGGGGTTTTACTGTCCTGGATTCCCTGTGCTTCCAGTCTTATCTGTACCAAGGGCTATAAATCTTTATGAGAGAGGATAGCCTCATCTTTGTTGAGTATAGTGACTGGTGGATTTGAATCACCACCTTTTAGTTAGCATCTCAATGCTTACCCAACGCTCCACCAGAGCTCCTTCCTTAACCAGTGAGGAGACTGCAAATTTATCTCATCCATATTTTCTGTCATTCATGTTTACTAGTTTATAATATTGGTCTAAATTTGTTTGAAACTTTCATCTTTTATGAGGTACTGAAATTAGAAACAGTATTGCAATTATATCTTTTTATATGTGTCCTTTTACTTGCATTTTTCTCATGATGGAATTGCTGGATTATAAGGTATATATACACATATTCCAAGTCAATTTACATTTTCTCAAGACCTATTTTTTCTGTTCTTTAAAGTATCGCATCTTACAAGTCTCTCTGAATTATTGATATTCTTCTTATTTCACTAAATTATATAAACAACAAATATGTCGAAATTCTTTCATATCAAACCTATAATTCCACCTGCACATTCCATAAACTCTGCTTTCTTTTCTTTTTTTATGAAAATGAAGAATATCTTCTTCTATCTAGGCCAAACACTCCAGTGGATGCTGTAACTTTCTTTCTTGTACATTCAAGGATATTTCTCATGCAAAGCCATACTCTATTAAATCATCAGATTTCCTGCTTGACACATTAAGTCTTACAAACATGCATTAATATTTAAATATTAATATTCCCTTGACTCCTTTAATCTCAACTCTTTTATATCTTTGCATCATTATTAAAAATTCCAATTCTTTTACCATTCTCTTAACCAAAATACTAAATCAACTGCCATTGAGTTGCTTCAGACCAGCAACTGTATAGTACAAAGTAAATTTCCTCCCTAGGATTTCTGAGACTGTAAATCTTTCCTGGAGGTTACAGCCTCATCTTTATTCTGCAAAGCATATGGTAGATTTGAACTTGTGACCTTGAAGTTAGCAGCCAAATAGGTTAACGAGGGAAACCTCTGTATGTCTGAAAGCCCATCCCTTTAAGACTTCTTAATATTAAGGCTTTACTAATATGATCGAACTATTGAAATATAGAGTGTGTTAATTATAGCTAGATAAAAAATTTTTAAAAGAAAAAATTTGTAAGGGAAGCCAAAAACATTTTTTACTTGAAAATTATTTTTTAATGTATATAGATGTCAATTTTACCCAAAAATCTATCTATGGAGCTAATATAATCCTAATAAAAAATTTAGAAGTTTTATGACAAAAATCAATACTCTGGTTCTGTCTTCAGTCTTACTGTTTGGTCATATCGCTCTTGTTATATCAAAATATAGCTTCAGTTCACCTTGGTTGACTTTCTTTCCCAGTACATTCTAGAGTCAGGATCCATCTCTTCTTGAAACAAACTTGATTTCAACTGTTGTTGTTAACAATTTCACTGTCCATTTCTCCTTCATTTCTTTTGGTGGCTTCTCCCAGGGAGCCCTGGTGGTGCAGTGGGCTACACACTAGTCCACAAACCACAAGGACAGCCATTGGAGACCAGCAGCTACTTCCTTTGAGAAAGCTGCAGTTTCTACTCTCACACACATTTAGAGATAGAAAACCACGGGGCAGTTATGCTCCATCCTACAGGGTCACTCTGAGTAAAAATCGACTTGATAACAAGTGTTTGTGTTTTAATTCCCTGACTTTACTCAGTAAATCTTGAAATGTCCCAGACTTGCTCTTCCTACTTTGTGTGTTTGTGTGAATCTTTTCCATTTATACTTGCTCCTTCTGGCTGTTAGCTCCTATCTCTCTTCTAAATTCTAACTTTCCAAATGCATCGATATTCTACTATTTGTCTGGAATGCTCTTTCCCTAAGTACAACAGAACAAAACACTATCCATTTCTGCACCATCTTCACAATTGTTACTGTGTCGAGCCCATTGTTATAGCCACTGTATCAATCAAGCTGGTTGCAGGTCCCCCTCTTGTACACTGACCTTCTGCTTTACCAATCCTGATGTTCATTTCCAGGGACTCACATCTCCTGATAACACACATAAAGTATATGAGCCAGTCTTTCCATCATCGCTTCTAAGTAGCATTCTGACCACGCTTTGTCCAAGACAGAGTTTTCTATTCTTTTGGCAATAAGTGGTATTTTCAGTACTGTTCACCAGCACTGTAATTCAAATACTGTATTTACTCAAGTATAAGCCAACCCAAATAATAGCCATGGCACCTGATTTTACCTAATTATATGGTGTATCAATTCTTCTTTTATCTTCCTTATACTTGGATTACTTTTAAATACATAATGTGGAGATTATATTGTATTGCATATTGTTTACATATTGTTTACATTGATGAGTTAGAAGATACATGGAGGAATATGTATGTATGTATATATATATATATAGAGAGAGAGAGTTTATATTTATATATAAGGAAGATTCAACAATTCCATGGGCAACTATAGCTTTTAATTCTATTTTACCATGAATTTCTGATGCTCTCTTGGATAAGAGGGCAATATCCCAGATGTTTATATTAAAATTTTATAATGTAAATTATCAGTAACCCTGTGGGAATAGTGGTTATGAGTTGGGCTGTGATCTAAAAGGTCAGCAGTTCAAAACCACCAGCTTCTCTAATCTTAGAAAGAGTTAAGGTCTCAGAAGCTCACAGGCATTTCTAACCTGTCCTATAGGGTCACTGAGTGGGAATCCACTCAATGGCAGTGAGTGAATGAATATACATGATAAAAGAGCTCTGCTGACATAGTAGTTACATGTTGAAGTGCATACCACAAGGTCAGCAGCTTGAAACTCCCAGCTGCTGCACGGGGGAAAGATGAGGCCTCTTATCCCATAAACAGTTACAGTATTGAACCCCACAGAAGCAGTTCTCCTCTGTCCTGGAGAGCCATTAAGAATCAGTGAGTGAGACTGGTACAAACCATTTGTAATCAGCTGCTAACTTAAAGGTTGGGGCTTTGATCCCACTCAATGAACACAGGAAGAAAGATCTGGCAATACAGCATTGTAAAGATTAACAGGGGGAAAAAAAAAACCTAAACGTGAAATTTCTATGAGCCAGGGGTCAACTAAATGGTATCTATCAATGACAAAATACATTATATACATTTTCTATATATTTATAAAGGTGACTGTAGTATGAAACTTCACATAATAATGTTAAGATAGATCCATGAAGGAGGAGAGCTTCTTGTGGGATTTTCACTGAGACACTTGGAATAAAAGCTGTGTGGAGATCGAGGCATGACTTCTGGAATTTATAATCCAGAGATCACCCCAAGGCTAAAGACTGGGACCCTGGGGCATGCATTCTGTTTTCTTATGCCAAATTAATTCCTTTCCATTTTTTCTTCTTCATCTACTTTGTCTCTCATCCTTCCTTTATGGTAACAAATTTGTGAGTGGGATATATTCAGGATTAGGTATTTCTTTCTATTATTCCTTTTTTTAACCTTAGAGAAATATAAAACCAAATAAATCTATTCTATTCTTTAAAAAGAAAACATGTCTAAAAGGGAGAATTATTTAAGATATGCTTTATTCCAGAACAAAAGTCATTCTTAAATAGAAAAACTACACTTGAACTTCAACTTATCTTCACACGTATCTAGGTTTAGTGCCATGACATCTTTCAGAAATTTGCATTTTAAAATCTACTTTGCTTTTAGAGTCAATAGCCTGATTGTTCAGCAACTTAAATGATAAGAAATCTCAACTCATAAGTCTCTGTGTCTAATTGAAGGACTCACCCAAGTGGAAGAAAGCTGGTCTGGAGGAGCGTTTAAGGAAGTACTGTGTTTATTAGACTATACTTCTGAAAATGTGAAGAAATTACCTGACACCTTTGCCTCAGTCTGTCCCACAGACTAACTGAACTAATGATTCATGTTTTCCCCAACCTCATTAAAAGGAGGTTCAGGCCATAGGCAAACACCTTTGTAGGATGCAATGTTTACCCATTAACAGACTGGCTGAGAAGAGTAGAAGAATAAAGCTGGGCTTTGCATGTGGTTTCCCTGTTCTAGAACATATTCATTACTAACTTACTACAGTTACCTGCCATCCAACAGTCTACACTTGCTTAAACTCAGCATTTAAAATTGCTTTTCTAGGTTACTTCAGATCTACCAAGAAGTAGATCTATGATTGTAAAGAAGCAGGGAAAGGCAGGGAGAACTTTGTGTTCACATTATATGGTAGGTTGGTCGCCTGGGCAAGGAGATGGTTGGAAGGAGTATCAGTTCATAAGGCTTTCAGATTGTGCTCCAATTGCAAACACATTCGAAGAAGCCACTGAGGAGTCCTTAAGCGAGGGTTGGATGAGTCACTCGAACGAACCCCTGGAATTAACTTGCGTTAGTTGCATTATGGAGCCCTGGTTGTATAGTGGTTGCATGTGGGGCTGATCGTTGCCAAGTCAGTAGTTTGAAACCACCAGCTGCTCTAGGGAGAAAGACGAGCAGTTCTCCTCTGTCCTACAGTGCTACTGTTCGATGAGTCAGAATTGACTCAATGGCAGTGAGTTAGAAATGTGTTTAGTTCCCTGATTGTGCTCAGCCATTGACTGGTGGGACCTAGTGGAAAGTTTAGCTGGCTTAAATATGATAGGGATGGCAGTGGGACGTCAAAGAGGAATGATTTCATCAGCTCTACATGCACATATAGCATCTGATCAGTCAAAATTTTCACTTTTGTTAGCCCAATACTTTTCTTTTCATCTATTTTATTTTTTCATCTATTTTATTAATAGATTCCCTTCCATTACAGATCTTAGGCATCTTGTTCAATTACATCAATTCTGATCCCATTGAATTAGATTCCCCTTCACAATCCTCTATCAAAACCTTACTGATTCCAAACAGTGTTTCTGGAGAGAATCCTGTAGCTATTTTGATTTGTGAGGATAAATTGCTCTGAAGTGCTCAAGATTACCAATTTTGGAGATGCATATAACTGAGGCCTTCTAATCCTAGCTCCATTACTTACTGTGCATCAATTTGGGTAAGTAATACAACTTTCTAAACTTTAATGTTCTGATCCAGAAAATAAAGTTTATAGTACTTATAATATTATATCATAATATCGCACTGGTGATATAATAAGTGCTTAATAAATACTGAATATATTATTAATAATGTCAACTAGGATTTATGACTTTTTAACTTATATGACTTTTGTACTTCTTTTGAATCTCTATTAACTTCTCACTGGAGTTAGTTCAAACTTATTGTTACTCTTTAATTTTCTTAAACCTGTGTCCACATAGTCTACATTGTTAAGAAGTGAGAGACTTTCAATCAGTTAGCCAACTGGTAATTTATTGCGAATCTTTTGCATCTGGGACTGTTTATGACAGTGATTCCATGGTGGTGACCTGGGCAAATGAAGAGTCTATCTTGATTGAGCAAACAGTTTAGCCTGTGTAGTATATTATCATAAGTTATGAATTTACATATCAAAGTCCCCCATATATTTTACTTCCTTTTTATTATGCCTTTGTGCTATCTTTTCTAAGACTAACCTTGATCTTGTTCTTACTTGGCTTTTCTGGAGACTGGTTCCAACACTTGGCTTTTGCCATGCCGCATTTTCAGTCTTTATCACAATCAGTTCTTTTCACAAGATTTTCTCCCATAATTTTAAAAGAAAGAAATATAATTTACTTGAATGTATTTCTGGCTCTTTTTCCTTCCTTCACTTTTCTCATTTTAGTTTCAATTTGTTTTTCATATTCATGAGCTTATACAAGGATCTCTCACAAAAGTGATCCACTGTGATCATTGAAATTCCAAATATTTATTCTTATATGATATCTTTTATGATGCCACTTCTGTTTTTAACACAATATGCCATTCTTTGCACTTCATTCCATTTCTTTATTGATTCCTTTGAGTCATGAGTATAGTTCATTCATCTCTTGAGAGGCTATCATTGGTCCTCAAGTGCTAGTAATGCAGAAGCTGTGGATTGGCTATAAGACTCTCGTTTCTTTGTCTGTATTTGGACTCCAGCACTTTTTTTGTTGCTAGTCTTAGCCACTTCAAAACCCAATTTGTATCTTCAGTCAATCTCATTCTCATGTTCACATTTTCTTCTGTTTCGAAAGTTCCTTACCCGTTCTTCAAGCCGCATGTGTTTCAAACTGCGCTGTAGGCACCTGAATAGCACTGCTTTTTCCATTCTTTATATTTCCTAATGTCACCTTCCAATCACTCAGATTTTAAAATTCAAAAATATCTTGGTTTTTTTTTTCCCTTAAACGTACCTCTTCTTTTTATTTTCATTGAAGCCATTTTGCTTGGGTTAGTTTACTTTCTGGAGTAGCCTCATCACACTAATCATGCTGAGTGCGTGTGCTTTATTCTTCCACATATGTATGATACTACAAAGGCCACTTCTGCCATCTTCATGCCATTGTGTGTTTATTTATACTTTATTTGTGTTCATAGAATTCCCCCCATCCTGAAACGTCCAATACAATTACTACTACTTAAAACCTTTTAATCCTTCATTAACCAGAAATAACAATCTTTCCCCATTGTGAATATTTTATTTTTTCATTCCTCTATGTAAAACGGTGGGGAGGTTACTGTGTCTGGCCTCCCTGGCTTCCCTTTGCCATGAGGCCTGGTTCAGACATGCTACTACCTCCTTCCCTCCCCATCCTTTACCTTATTCTGACACTACTGTACCTCTCAGGGTACTCCACTTCTAGGCGAGGTGTGAGGATTTATTGAAATGATTACACAGAACTCCAGACAGAACTATGAGAATTCATTAGGGAAGTCCCAGGAGCCATCCCAGATTACTAGAATCGTGTTTTTGCACTGGGCTACTCACTTCTGGGTCAGAAGTTTGGAATCACCAGCCACTCCTTGGGAGTAAGATAAGGCTTTGTCCTCCTTTAAAGCATTAGAGTTTCAGAAGTTCTGCCTTGTCCAGAAGATCACACTATGAGTCAGAATTGACTGGATGGCAATGAGGTGTGTTGTTGTTGTTGGTTGGGATTAGGGTAGTTTTTGTTGTCAGGGGCTGTTGAGTCAGTTCTGACCCATAGCACTCCTGTATAGAACAGAGCCAAACACTGCCCACCCTGAGCTCTCCTATGCTTTAGCCCATTGTATCCACGGTGTCAATAGGCTAATGGGAAGTTAATAGGTTAGCACAAATCAGGATATCTGTAAGGATACAGTCATCATCCAGAGCAACAGCTCTCAACAAACAACCAAGTCTCTCCCTGGTCTTTGGCTTCTGCTTCCATGGCCCAGAAGCACAGCTCTGCCTCACAGCTTCATAGTCCTGATGCCGCTCCTCTGTTCAGACTCGTGATCCCTTGCCTTGGCCTCAGATCATGGACTGGGTCTTTCTGTCTAATCCATATTTCCATGCCACGCCCTCCGGTGCCTCTGGTTCAGGCCCCACCTGCTCAGGCAGAGATCTCTGATGCTCTCATCCATTGGTCCTGGGATTCTCTCTGTACAGAGATGGCTCTTATGTCCAGAGGAACAGCCGTGATGGATAGGGTGGGCTTTTGTTTTTGTGTCTTTTAGCAGAGTGTAACCCCAGGAAACGAAGGGCTTGATTTGGTTCATACCCTCTACTAAATTTCGGACTTAACTCTAGCTCAATCCTGTCCATTAGATTAGCATAGAAGTCCTTCTAAAGTAGGGTTACAGTCACAGGAATAGAGTCTAGAATTCTAATACACCACATAAGAAATTGTGGCTAGGAGGGCTGTCTTAACTGACTGCATCTCATTATCTCATACTGTTTTGCAGCTTCTCTTTTTTTGACATAGGCTCCTGAGAACCATGAGGACAGAGACTTGTGACATCTTCATTTATATTCTACAGGATAATAGGCATACTACCTTGCTTAATAAGCATCACTAAAAGAATAAATGAGAAGCTCTCTCTTAACACCGAAGTATACCAGTGAAGAAATAAACTCTGTAGCCCAGCTGAGTATCCAGTTTGCAAGAGCTCAGAGTAGTGGCGATGTCCATAGGTACTGGTTCTTTCTCTCTCCCCTAATTAATACCCTAAGGGAGCGCAGCCTTACTGAGTAGGCGCTGGGGATGGGGGCAATGGGGGCACGAGGACACAGCGCCTTCCCTGGAATTATTGAATGCCTGCAAGACTGACATGCATGCAATTTTGTATAATGTGGAATAAAATTAATTTTATGAAGACATCTGAAAAGGAATACTCAAGGTATAAAAATTACTACATGATCAATATTTCATAAGCAAAGTGTTGTATATTATTCTTTTTGAAACCTGGAAAAAAAAGAACCCATAAAAGTCATTTCCCGCCCCCCACTATTTCCCTGAACCTGTGTTTAGCTAACACAGTGGTGAATGTGCACGAATTAATTGGAAGCTTTCAAGAATCTTACAGAAACAAGTACATTATCCCCCTGAGCTTCTTAGGCTTCCTAAAGGTTCACTTTCTAATGTTGGGGCAGGAACTTGGCTTCTGAATATAAAGTACAGTGTGTAAACACTACTTCCTTGGTGAACACACGCTTTATGGAATCGTGACAAAGACTGTGGTGGTTAATAAATGCTCCCAGTAGCTCCTCATAGCGGGTGCTGATCACGTGCTGGCCTCCTGAGACAGTTGGCGAGCCTATCGGGGTATAAAACTCTATGAAATAGGGATGTTTACATTTTTGCGTTGGAAAGAAAAGGTTACATTAAATATAGAAGAGTGCATGCTACTCTGGAGACGTTAAAATGCCCAAGTGCGCAATGTAGACATGTGGTCCAGAAGTTAATTAAGCCACAATTAACGGAGTGGTGATAGTATGTAACTTTTAAAATATTGATATTTCTAGTCTCTATTTCCTGTTAGAACAGGGCTCCAACAACCCAGACAGAAAAGGAGCACATTCCTTATGATTAGAAAGGATTTTCTTCATCATTAGATGATGGGAAATTGATCGTTTTTATAGCCTGTCAAGAGACCAAGTCGTCATTACCTGGAGGGAAACACTTAAATCATCTGAAGACGGGGATTCTGCTCTGAAGGGAAGTTTGAGTTGACTGCTGGATATTTTAAGTCCCGCTCCCCAGATGGCCTGGTGAGATGTGCCGCAAAGCTGACAGTTTACAGCCTTGGGGTGGGCCGATTAGATTGGAAATGTATAGGAGGGAAGCTTGTCAAGGAAATTCAAGGAGCAGAAATGATAGGTCCTAAAGGGAATTCTAACCTGGTTCCAAGATTGAATCATAAATGCTTACATTTCATGAGCTTACACAAGTGTGCAGAAATAAG